>NW_027466474.1:13347500-13865000 GCF_050575085.1 Anarhichas minor
TTCCTGGTCAGAGTGTACATGACCCCCGCGGAACTGATGGCGTGGACGAACGAAGACTCTCTGGTGGCTGTTAATGAGAAAAAAAGTGCAATCACGTTTTATACAAGCGAATATAAAACTATAAAACATACAGCAACTGTTCCTTTTTGTTGTTAAACAAATCAAATGTTCCTCTGTATAGGCAGCACGTAACATTATAATGGTAATATATCTCTATGATGTCCTTTGTTATTCTTGACACATTTTACGCATGCACATTACGCATGACATTTTTCTTCTCCAGTTTAGGACCTGCGTTCAATGAAGGAATTGTTATTTACAATCTCAACCTACCGCGTTTTAGTCCTTTGAGCTGAGTGGCGGAGTCGGGACAGTTCCATCTGTCCCACGCGAACTGGTGTTTGCACTCCTCGATCCCAGTCAGTGCGCCCCCCTGCACGCTACTTGCATAGGTGAGATAGGCCTGCAGGAGAGACAATGTCATGTTGTTCGCCCGATTCACATTTCGAAACGTTGTCCTAAACTTGTCAGGGTAATCTAATCTATTTACCTTGGGTCCCGTCATGAGAAAGTTACTTGCCACCCTGAGAGGAAGATATATGAGGAGAATGAGACCAATGTTGACACAAACACTTATAGAGAAGATACCGGCAAACAGTATATAGTCTCTTACCAAGCATGTCCCGGACACGTTTTGTATAAAAGAGGCAGGAGCCAAAAAAATGCATGCACCATTGTCACCTTCACAGTTGTCCCTCAAAGTAGAGCTCTATTTGGCCCTGTGTGCTGCAACTTTCTCTTTTATTTGAATGAAGAACAAATGGAACTCTTGTTCTTTGTCCCCCGAAGTCCGAGACAGCTGATTGGTTGACGAGTTTAGGAAACGCCTATGTGCACATCAAAGGATGGCATTAGGCAACAGCTTATTTTCTTCCCCGAGGCTGTATGAAACCAGGACAACAATAAACAAAATGCTGCCCCTGACAAATCAGTTGGAGTCATGCGTATTGTAGAAAAATATTTATTAGGTGACCCTTTCAATTAATAAAAATACATATAAAACATTAGACAATTTTGAGACTTCATAGAAGACAGACGCAACAAATCCCCAAAACGAGTGAGCATGCGTGAAGAGTTTGGTCCTCAAAAAAACATGGCGTGATTTACAGGATCAAATCAATAAGACCAAGTGCATTAAACAGGCTTCAGGTGATGTGATGGAAATAGTATTCTTATAATACAGAATAATGCTTATTGATCTCCACAAGGCTGTTAGAAATAAAAGAAAGTGATGAAGTCTATGCACCAAATGGCAGTCAGTGCCCGCGCGCACGGTGCCTGCGCTTTGTTTTATTCTGCGGTTTTCTCCCACCTTCTTTACGCGCACAGAAATATTTGGTAACAATCCGCGCGCATTTGTCGCACCTCACTGTGCAACACCAGTGGAACTTGCAGTTGCAGCTGCTGACTACCTCGATGCGCTTCTCCACCACTCTGATGCCGCATTCGTAGCACAGCCTGCGGCAGCTCTTTCGCTCCCAAAGGGACATGTTCATGTTGCCCTTCAGACACTCCCGCCCCTCGGTGCCCGGAAATCCCCGGCTCCGGTTCTTAACGCAGTAATCCGGGGAGTCCTCCAGGTAAATGAGCTCTGTGCGAGCGATGCTCCGAAAGGCGTGCGCTATGGCCCCTCGGTTGTCCGCGCTGTTCCCGGCCTTTGCCGGCTTCTTGTCCATCTCCAGCTTCTTCGCGTGTTCGTGCTTCACCTTCAGGTAGTTGCCCACCTCTCTGAAGTCGGCCAGCTGCATCCAGCAGGTTTGGATGCTGCAGCTCCCGGACACTCCGTGACACTTACACGCTCTCCTCATGGTCGCTTTGATGGCCTGCCAAGAGAGCGAGCGTGTTAGCAATGAAAATTCTTTGATCAAACGTGCGGGACTTTCTCCTTCTTGGATTTGAACCCGTGCGTAAAAGCCACTGACAAAAGACATCGATTTTCCTCTCCCAATACACTTGTTTACTTTTGAGAACACAGCCCATCAAAAGCAATAACAAACTCCAGTTACTAATAATAGTACACTCATATCTTACCAGTCTGCCTGCCTCGTTGTTATGCAGGTTGACCGCTGCGCGCGAGTCGTGCCCACCTTCCAGCGCGTCCACAAACTGTTTGGAGATCTTCTCTCCAAACGCCACGTTATCACTGCAGCCTCCCCAAATCCACCCTCGGCCACCTGGTGATTCAAAAATGCACATTCAGTTCTCAGAACGAAAAGTCTCACGTAATACAAGTTTAACTGTAAAATAGACCAGACATGCCTATTAGTGTGCAAATCATATAAAATGTACCTGTCTGTCTAATTCTGGAGTCATCACAGCCGCAGTTGTCAAAGTCTCCCATACTGCAGTTCTTGGTGAGCGTGTACATCACTCCTGCCGCGCTGATGGCATGGACAAAAGACGTCTCCCTTGTGGCTACAATAAGTGACAAAGAAAGCGAATCACAACGTTTTAGTTTGCCATCCAAATTGGGGCCATATATGCGCAAAGGCTGCGCTCATATACTGTGCGTAAAAGGCGCGTAAACCGTGCGTAAAGGCAGTACAGGAATTGAATAGGGTACTGTTGGGCATGTTTGGTGTTTTATAAATGCGGTTCCAGCAAGTAACTGAAGTTAATGTGTGTGTTCCCTCCGTTGAGGTCACAGCGCACAGTCGGTCACAACCCCCTCTCTGTGTTGGAGGATTGACTTTGTGCAAAATAGCGACATTTGCTGGAATTAAACTCATCCAGCACTCCACCCCACTGCAAGTCAAGCATATGATACAGACATATGGATGTTAATATCTTACCACTTCGAAGGCCGTTGTGTGTGGACAACTGGAGCGTGTTTTCTGGGCAGTTCCACCTCTCCAACGCGAACTGGTGTTTACACTCATGTATTCCACCCTGTGCGCCCACTTGCACACTACCGGCATAGGTGAGAAAAGCCTTGGGAGAAGAAAACCAAATAGAAACGTTAGTCATTACTGCATTTAACCAATATTTATTTTCATAACAAAGTCATTTGAAATATTTGAATTTACAGAAGAGATTTCACGCCCAGAATGTATTTACCTTAGGTCCAGTCATGAGGAAATTATTCACCGTCCTTTAGAAAGAAAACAGCACAGCCACGTTAATCCAAGGTCACTGACAAACACGCATCACACTGTTGCAAATAAATTCATCCAAAAGTTAGCGACATACCAGGCTAGTGCAAACTGAACATGACAGCACATGGACAGAACCACGGTTGGAAGGAGATTCAAAGGTCCCATAACAGCTGTAATCCAAACCGGAGGACTGTTTGTATCCCAGACGTGAGAGCCAAGAGAGAGAGAGAGAGAGAGCGAGAGAGGAGGGCAACTGAAGTTGTAGCCAGACTCCTCGCTGATGATATTTATATGCTCCTGCCCCTTTGATTGACAGATTTGTCCCGCAGGTAGCGTTTCACTGTGAAAATGCGTCGAGGACGACATTGATCGCCGCGTCCTACAGACAAATGGGAGCCGTTGGTGCATAAGTGCACTTCAAAGAAGTGATGCAGACACTTAAACAGCCCCTCATTCATTCACCTGCAGTTCCCAGGCTCCGATCCTTACACGCTTTTTCCAACGAATTGAAGGATATGCAGTATATCATCCTGAGCGTTACAAATAGGACACATAAACCCCATATTAATCATATATTTTAATTTCAGGTGTATCATGACACATCACTGTAAAACACTGTGTATCATATTGCTATAGGTCTATTGCAATGATTTATTGTTAAGGGGTTTGAAGAGTGGTTGAGGCCACAACAAAGCTCAGACATTAAGGCATTAAATATAGCTCTTCCTCATCACATTGCAATCAGAAATACAGAACTGAGGGGCAGCTTTGGGGACTTCATGTGTAGTTGGAAACGTTTGGGAAATGGCACCAGTGCCCCAGGGGGAACGACTGACTGCCATAAAGTCTTTCAGGAGCTGATGGTATATAGTCATGTAAATACTGCCTCACACATCGGCGACATTGGCATCGTCTTGATAATAGGATAATAGATGTTTCCCTGGGAAACTACTCGGTGTGAAAACAGTCTGGAATTTACAAGAGTGTAAACAAATAAGAGCTTTTTTGCTTTACACATTTTTTTTTATATTGTACGGTCAATAATTTGTGTTTCATAGGTGGTTTTGATTCGTAGATTTAAATAAAAAAAACAGATTAATGTTGATCAATTCAGTGTATAGAGATCTGGGATTAATTGTGATTATCCTTAATTTAGCCTCTATGATCACATGCGTTCATCAACAGTCATCACCATGCCGGTTTCTGCCATTACATACTCGTACCGTGATTTGATTGGAGAGTTATTGGTTAACATTACAGTTTTTTCTTTTTTTTTTAAATCGAATCGCTTACACATGTCAAATCCACTTTAAGCCACTCAAAATCCCCTAAACCAACAATTCACTCCGCGCGGTGGACAATAGACGGGCGGCTGGGCGAGGTCCCCCACACAATAGTGGAGAGGTGGAGGTGAGGATAATCCCCACTAATTAGATATCGCCCGCATTCACGACTGAAACCTGGAGCCCCTCAACACCTTGTTGGGAAGTAATACAGAGCGATTAGAAATCAATCTGCGATGCTTTATAATTTGTCCTCAACCCAAGGCTCCTTTATCGCATTTAATGGGTTAATAACCTGCAAACAATAGTAGTCAATGCAGCTGGGCGTGTTTCAGCATGGGCCCTATTTGTCTCACCGAAACTATCAGGGACAAATCACGTGGGTTACGTCATTTAGATACATTAATTCAATTTCATTATTATTATTATTAAATGACAAAATGGTCAAAGGTATATTTGATAAATAGTGTATATATATTTATCATATGTTAATGTGATTATTTCCATATATTAGTAATATAGACTAAACGTAAAGTTTATCATAATAATAACAATTTAAGAGCTCCGATGGAATTTTATTTTCCATGTAAATTATGTGTATTCCAGCTCGACCACTTCCAAGAGAGGACACGTCAGGGTATAGGGGGACCCCCTTTGAAACACACTGAGCTTAAAACAACATGAAGTCCAAATGCGCGCTAATTAAATTGTTCTAACAGACATGTCGGACACATTACAGACATGTCGGACACATTAGGCCGTCCGGGTGAGCGTTGACGAGTGATTCATGAGCCAGGCGAGGTGGGAGAAATGGAGCAATAAAGGCTCGGGAGGTGACGGGCTTGACAGGCCGGGGATGGGTGGTAGGACTGCTGACGCCAGCCAGCGACATCCCATGTGGGGCTGTAAATGACCATAGAAAAAGGCTGCTGTTATAGAATTAAAAAAATAACTGTAATATAAAGAAATGATAGGCCACATAAAGAAGCATCCAATTGTTAATGCAGGAAAGGTCGGTAAAAAGTTAAATAATTCAACTCAAATGATTGTTTTGAAATGTTATTACGTTATTCTTAGTTGTATGGCACACGATTTTTATTCGAAATGCCCAACGGTCTGTTTTTATTCCGCGGTGGTATATTGTTACAGTGCTGCTTTTGCTTAATATTTTGTCAATCTCAATATGTTGTCACCAAGCCCCGCCCCTCCCTTCGCCTTTCAGCCAACCACTTTCCTCCAGCCTCCAGCATCCTCGGCTACTGCCAGCTAGCCAGCTAGCTCCTGCTAGCTTCACAGCACTGTCTTTGCTGGCACTGTGGCCACTGCTGTGATGCTGCTGTTAATCTTCACTGAATGAAATCAAGTAGGGCTCGTTTAGTTGATAACGTGCCAGAAAATAGTGGGGGGGGGGGGGAATACCCGTAATAATTCCCCAGAGCCCAGGGTGAGGTCTTCAAATAGCTGTTTTATCCAGATTAAAATTCTAAAACTTAATTATCATAAAAGATAGCAAATACTCACATTTGAGAAGCTAGAATCATTGAAACCCTTGACTTTTTTCGATTATTATTATTTATTTTCTGTCCATTTATCAAGTAATGGTTTAAGCTCTAATGCCAAGCAAAAGCTCACAATCTAAGCTAGCTTTAAAAATGAGCAGACTAGCTGCCTTGTTGAGCCAATCTAAAGGAGAGGATCAAACAAGTTCTCATAATAAGAAGTTGACTTTTGTCATAAATTTATTAATATGTTGGTATGACGATTTGTGTAATATTAGCCACTTGGAGTACATTACCATTATAATTAAGGTATAAAAAAGTGTGTTGCCAGCCCGTGTTCTTAAATGTTTCTTTCGGTAAACTACACAGGAACATGGCCCCTGTTTGTGCATTGAACTATGGCTATAAATATGCACTCATGAGGTGTGAATTACATAATTGTACTCTGCAATACTTTTATACTGTACAGGCCAATTGCAAGCAGTCTATACAAATCCTTTTTATTGTAATGTGTGTTTATTCCATGGCCGTGCACGATGAGTCCATGCCTCATGAGTGTCTAAGAATCTGCACATGGACACAAAAGAGACAGCAACATGCACAGAGGGTTGACTGGTTCCATGTCTTCATATTTATTTCATAAAGAAAAGTAAAAAGTTAAGAAAACATCCCACATGATTAGACTCTGAGTGCTCCCATGACTGTAGTCCCCCCCCCCCCCCCCCCCCCCCCCCCCCCCCCCCATAGCCTGGATGCCTGTCTATCTCTCTGGGCTACATCACTGCACCACTCCCCAGTTTGGCAATATTGGAGACATGTTAGCTATAGGCTAACAGTGCGAGACAGGCACCCAGGCTAACGTTTTTTAAAGTGGTAAGAGAGCATTCCCATGTGATGATGCCACATACCCCTATACGGCAACCCCAGGGAGCTCAAGAGCACCCTCGTCCGAAGACAAAGTAAGAGATTGAAATACTGTGATAATCAAAAGAAAGTGCTTTTTTTGCTGCGGCATCTCAGCGTCTTTTTCTTCATGTGCTCAGGAGTCAAGGTGTGGCATCGCCTTTCCTCTCTTGCTCGATGGCTGAGGAAGAGAAGAGGAAGATGGTTTAGGTCAGCAGGCTTGTGTTTGGTGCAGAGGATTTAATGTATAGCAATGATGTGCTGATGTTGCAGCATTTTAGTTTTTTCTGCTAGCTGAGCATGTAGCCGTTTGTCAGCAGTGGAGGTGATGGGTAGCTGCTGACAGGACAATTGTTGCAGGGGGTATGGAGGCTTCAGCGCCGCCTAGAAACACACACAGAGACACAGATGCAAGGGCCACTCACTCTCTTTGGTGGGCAGAGGGTTTTTCTCTTTTGTCTCCGTCTTCTTCAGCTTTGTCTTGTCGAAACGGGCGATCTCGGTCAGGTCAGGCTTGTCGGACATTTTGGCTGTGAAAGAAGATGAGAAGAACACCTCAGCACACACAAGTTGGACCTTTCCCGTCAGCCATCGCGCTGATAATGCGGCATTACATGATGGACACGAAATCTATTGCATTGGACATATTCCGTAGTGTAGGACCAATGTTTTCACCTGCCTTAAATCTTGACGGCTTGGTCTGCCATCGAAGGTAATCTTTGTAACCGACAGCACATAAAGGGAGTGGCTACGACATGTCCACATGGATGCCCGTGCGTGGTCGCTGCCTCACACATGCTCCGTCTTGATATTCCCCTCTCCAAAAA
Organism: Anarhichas minor; assembly: GCF_050575085.1. Lineage (NCBI taxonomy): Eukaryota > Metazoa > Chordata > Actinopteri > Perciformes > Anarhichadidae > Anarhichas > Anarhichas minor. Next base: position 13,355,168 of record NW_027466474.1, read on the forward strand.
TGCCCACTAACATGTGCCTATTTTTAACATCGCTCCCTGTTCCTCCCTTTGTCTTTGCCTTTCCCTCTCCGAGGCTGAGGTCTTTGTTCTCTTCCTACGCATCCTCTCTCTCTCTCTCTCTCTCTCTCTCTCCTCTCTCTGCCTCTGCATCCACCCCTGCAGCCTCGTGGATCCAGGCACTGCAGTCATATTCCTTCGACCTACCCGCAGGTCTGACTAATCCGTCCCGCGCAGTCCGGCCCAGTCACGCCTGTTTGGACCACCGCTCTGTCAGAGACTGCTGTGGAAATGTGACAAGCCCACTATAGCCCGCAGTCTAGTCATTTTGCAAAGCAAGCCACTGTAAAATCATCCTCACTAGTCTGATTTTGAATGGGGCCTAATAGAATGGGTTTGACATAACAAGTAGACATGCTGGGCACATGGCCAGAATTTGAAATATTTCACTTTCTTGAAACGAGGCTCACCGAATCATTTCTCGATTACCCTCTAGCTGCAAATGTTGTCTGTATCCAGCACTGCCGAGTCTTGATATCAACAGCAGCAGTCGTAACCTCACCTTTTTTCCAACTTGTCAGTAAACACAATTATTCAAACATTTGCTCTATTGTTCCCTTATCAGCACCATCGTCATCCTCCTCAACATCCCTCTTCCACCTCATTTCACAGCTGCCATCAGCAGTCAGCCTCCGCTCACCCAGCCACACCCCAAATCCTTTGTTTGGCTCCAGTAAAACAGAGCCAGAACAGAGACACACAAACACAGAGACACTGAGAAACACACTGACGGCGAGATGGGTTCGTTCTTACCGGTGTTCAACACAGCAGTGCGCAAAAATCCACCGGCGGAGAGAGAGCAGGGAGGGATAGAGACACAGAGATGGAGAAGGGAGAGCGATGCGGAAGCTGAGTGAATCTGCCGGTGTGTGCACGCCTGCCTGCATCTAGGGTGTGGGTATAAGAGGGAGGGAGGGGTAGAGAGAGTGGGAGAGAGAGAGAGAGAGCTTGGTCAGCCTTCCTCCATGACATCAATATTAATGTTCTCGAGGGAAAAGACTAGAGGAAACCAAGCCCTTATAGGAAGCAGATGTGCTGTTCATGTTCATCTGAGATGGATTATGATACATCAGTTAGGTATTACATAGTGTTTATTATAGGTCGATTATACAGCGTTTTGTTTTTTTGCTGAGTAGGTCAGAGACGCACTGCATGAGATGGTGGAAAGAGGATGTTGTCTACTTCTAGCCAGTCATGATGAGCTGTATGAATAGTAATCGGTCTTGCATTTACCGACCACTCTACGGGCTTTACAATACATTTTCACACACACATTGATACGCTAATGGCAGGGGTGACCATAAAAGGTGGTCAAAGTGCTAATCTAATGCTCATTCAAACACCGATGGATGGCACAGCCTTCAGGAGCAATTTGGGGTTCAGTATCTTGCCCAAGGACACTTGGACATGTGGACTGGAGGAGCCGGGGATCAAACCGCCAATCTTCCCTATTAGTGTTTGACTAATAAGAACTTACAAGTACTTTGATTGTGCTCCTTTACTTTTATAGTATCCATTACATATTGAGAATGTGTCAGAGATGTGAGTATTTAAGATTGCAAGTCATGTAATGAGTTTCTTTTTATAGGGACATATTTTCATATTACAGATCTTTCATGTAGGGTTTATTTTTAGAGGGACAAGTATATGGCATGGACCAGTGCCACATACCACAGCATTTATAGTCCAACATAATTTGCAATAATCATCCTTAGAAGGACACAAAGTGCAATAAGAAAAAATGTACAAAACACACACGATACCTTAAAATTCCCCTAAAACTCATCTGGCTAATAGCATGGCTCCATGGGAACTGATATGTGACTGTTTCTTTATACCTGAAATTGTGTGTATTTCGATAATTTCAGTTAACAGTTCATTCCACTCCTTGCATTGGTCAAAGCAATGTAGAAAGCCCTATTTATATATGTAATGTTTATATTTATACGGGCACGTATATAGCATGGACCAGTGCCACGTACCACATCATTTATAGCCCGAGCTAGTTTTCAATGACCATCCTTAGTAGGGCCTTTATGGAAATACACAAAGCTCAACATGAAAATATATATAAAACCACACAAAACTCAAAAAATGTAGGTGAGAATATATAAAACGCACACATAATACAATACATTTAACAATGCAATACATTTACAGTAAACCTCAATGACAAGCATTGATTGTGACTGAGTCACCGATCACACATTCAGAGATGAAACTGGCAGTCGATACTTGATTAGTCGATCAACAGAAAATGAATCAACTACAGTATTTTCATAATCAATCAAGTCATTTTTAAAGTCACTTCTCAAATGAAAATATTTGCTGGTTTTCTTCGTGCTAAACCTACATGTAATCATATGCAGTTCTTTTTTTTATATACACTGTCGTTTACCTTTTCTCACTATACCAATTTAACACTTATTTTACACTATGTTTTAGCTGTTTATTGTCTGCATCTGAGCCGTTTATTTTCAACATCGTCATATCTTTTAAAGAGCCTGATGTGATCAAGCAGCTCTTGATCACATCAGGGCTCAAATACAGCCATGACGTGCAGGGCTCGTAATGAAACCTGCTGAGTCTTTTACTCTTTAACATTGCCAGAGGGTTACAGTTAAGGCCCGCCGATGCAGAGCAGACGGCTCATCTCAGAATAGCACAGCAGCGATGAGTCAACGCGATCTCAACCTTGGAAATGACACAATGAGCCAAGCGAGCGGGTGCTGGTAAGCGCCCTGTTAACGTGTGACATCATATTACTGGATCACAACGAGGTCACACACACACACACACACACACACACACACACACCGCACAGGCCTCTGAGTGCTCTGTAAGAAGGCTGCACCACCACCTGCTGGCCGAAATGTGGAACTGCTTCCTTTAACAAGAGCCGGTGTGCATGTGGACTTCACACATTCAAACACAATTAATAACAACACGCAGCCTTGTTACACTGTCACTCCACATGAAGTATGTGTGTTGCTGAATGCAACACACACACACACACACACACACCCTCACCTCATAACCCAGACTCACCTTTGTGATAGCCCAGTGCAGCTCATTATGAGTCGGTGCTCTTCAAACCACGCACCGATTCAGCCTTTCAGATGCCTTTCTACTGAGTTGTTTGTTTCTTTGGGATGCTGTGTGTGTGTGTGGTGGGGGGGGGGGAAATCTCTGACCTTTTCTACATTTGCCTGAGCCCTCCTATTAACCTTTCTGTTTCAAATGTTATCATATTTGAAGCTTGGAGACAAGATGCACACGGACAAAGGTCAAATATAGCAACCGAATGACCAATCAGAATCAGTCAGACAGGCCGCTGGTTGCTGGTGGACGGTAATAGACCCGTAAACCTTTTCTGCCATCAAGTCCGTCTCCGCGCTGTTTGTCAACGTCTAGAAGGCATCACGGTGTCTGTCGGTGATCAACACACTTTGAGATGAAGTGTAGTATCAGCCAGGAGATGGCAGCCCGGTGCATTTGAAGATGTTTCTCACGATGGATAAATGTTATAACTGCAGTATCTATCTATATTACTGTACTTTATTTAGCAATATTTAAAAGATATAGGGAGACTTTGTTAGTGCGCACTGAACAGCCATGCTCACATATGGTGTAAACACAGGATGGCAGCACAGGACTATTAAAGAAAGTATTCAGGAGTCCATGAGCGCCCACCAGGGTGCACTCATCCCTCAGCACTAAGTAACAGCTTGTAGCAGCTTGAGTCCTAATGTCACTAATGTGATTAAAAAAAAAAGATGTCTTCACGCTTTTCCAAACACAGTTTCTTCCACACTTGTGTGCTAATAGCGAGTACATCTTCAAGCCAGATAGTTCAGTGGCTTAGCATGACACCGAGAGAGAACAGGAGACGATTCAAACGAGTGGAAAGAGAGAAAAATATTTTTCAATTCAGCAGCGAAGCTTCAAGTGAAGCAACATTAACTTTCATGAATATGGAAAAGGAGCATGCAGTGTGCATCATCTACTGCAGCTCTGTGATCGATTTGTTTGAATGTTAATTTGTTTTTGTTTAGTTGTGGATTTGTTGTGTTGGTCCCAAAGAAGACGCACTAAAGTTTAATAGTAAATGCGTCTAAACATGATGCTAAAGTTTCAGCGTGCCAGTGGTCGCAAGTTAACGATTCACCCTCAACTTCCTACCATCACACTCTGGTTCTCGTGTTAGCCAGCCGCAGCGGCGCTCTCAGACGCATTCAATGTCAACACTTGCACACAGGGGAAGTTGTTTTACATCATCCAAGTTGATGGAAGGTGAGATCACGAACCACATTCACGCACGTTTAAAGCCGCCAGTTCGAAGAACGAAGGAACTCTGACTCCATCTTTTTTACTTTGTCACTCATTGTAATAGTGCTGCATCATCGATCAAACAAATCTGCTTACTCCACGGTCAAAGAGGAATCAACAAAAATGTACACCAGACTGGAGTGTATTTCGGGAGAGTTGTGGGATGTGGAGGACAGTTTAGAACAGTCCGGCCCCAGATAAGAGCTCCCGATCGCCTCGACTAATGATGCAGCGTTTGATTGGTGACCCGCGTTCCATCACCCGGCCGATGAGCTGAGAGTATCTCGGCGTGGAGGAGTTATCTCACCTAGCCAGCTGGAGGCCGGTGACAGAGATGAAGAGAGGAGAAGGAAAACAGCAGAGAGGGGAGAGGAGATGGATGCCGAGAGGAGGGATGAGGAACCGAGAGAGAGGAAAGCGATAGATGGAAGATTAGACAGCTGCTATAAAAACCAAACACGTTTGTAATGCACCTTATCAGGTATCTCTACATTTAATGCCCATAATAGTCAGTGTGTGTGTGTGTGTGTTACATCAGTCTTCCTGAAATATCTATAGGGTGAGCTTAAGCTTTGTTTGCAGAGCTTAACACTTCAAAGTAAATGTCCTCCATGCATCGTCACCCTTTCAACATACATCCCTCATCTCCTGTTTTAGTGTTTTCCTCTACTTTCACTCAGGGATAAATGCAATATATTAAGCGTGCACACACCTGAAGGATTGAATGGATCGTGCGAGCGATTAAATCCACGTAAATGAAATGAACAAATGAGTGGCGACACAAAGAAATGAACTAATTTGGAGGGAGGGTATTGAAAGAATGATCTCCTGCCTTAAGGAATACAACATTGACTGTGTTGCAGAGTTGTTTATCTCTGGCAATTAGAATGACAATGAGTTACTAAATGTTGTTGCAGTAACGCAGCTTTCCAACCACTTTATCAGAGGGATTTCATTCCCCTTCTTTCTTAATAGAAATTATAAACCTGCTCGGCAAGAATGCCGTTAGAGGCAACACACAAAATGAAGCAAGAATAACGATGCTTACAGGTACACTTTGGTAAATCAAGACCATTATCCGTCACTGTCAGTTGTTTTTGATATCATTGAGCAGGTTACATATTACTGTGCAGCTAAACACGCTGCATGTCCAATCAATATCTGTTGTTTAACCGAGGTGACGCCTTCAAATGTCTCGTTTTGTTCGACCGACAGTCCAAAACATTAAGATATTCAGAAAACATTAGCAAATCCTCACATTTAGCAAAGCAAGAACAATGACCTTTGGCATTTTTGACTCAACAATGATTCAATTATCAAACTATTTGTTGGCTACTTCGTTGATTGATCGACTAAACCTTTCAGCTCGAAGTTCTACTCCGTTTTCGGAACATTTTGTACCTCAATTTCAGTCTGCACAGTGACTGCTTCCCCCCGTGGCTGTCTTGGATTTCTGTGTCCGTCTGAATATGAGCAGACCGGTCGCTCGGTGTAATAGTTCGAGATGTATCTCTGCTTTTGATCTCATACGGAGAAAATATGTTCGGCCAGCTTGTACTCAGAATTCAGGAGCAGATAACAGTCATGTCTGCGTTGAATCTGTGTTTGATGTGTTTTCCAGATAAGAATCATAATCGTGTTTGTTGAGTGATGTTGTTTGAGTCCAGCTAGAAGCAGCGCTAGAGCGATTTTTATATCATGAATCTCATTACCAGCTGACGCGAGAGGCTTTTACGGGGGTCATGCTTTAGATTTGGAGTCTTGTATGTTTGCAGATTTTAGGAATTCTTCTTTGAAAATACATGTTTTTTTAAAATATCTGATCTGAAATTTGTTGATTTTTAAAAAATGTATTCCTCCACAACTTTCTACACCGGCCCTCCCATAGGATGCTTGTCCCGTTTGGTCATGTTGCCAGTGTCTATATATCCAGCACTCTGGCATCGAATGCATAATAAATCCAGAAGCGCAGGGACACGCAAATGAACAGAAGAGGGAGCTGAGATTACACATATTCAGCACAAAAACACCGGCAACAGAGAGGTCTGACGTGTGAGCTGTGGACATCTGCATTGTAAAGTGATAAACAAGTTGATGGGAAAGAGTGGAAGTCATTCCCCAGCAGCTCACGGCCGTGCCGGGACAGCCACCCTTTCAGCTGTCAGACAACTAGTCCACTTCAAAAACGCTTTTTAAATCACGGTTTTGTCTCCTTGTCTCACCTCTTTGGTTAGCGGTAGAGATAAAGTGGCATGCTTTCCAGTCGCCATGGTGGTTTCTAAATTCTAAATACAGAGGGCACAAAATGTAAATACATTGTAAAATGTTCTGTTTTCTAGCGTGTGGCAACAAAAGGCAAAACTAAAATTCACGTTACTTTAATCTTTCATCATTTTTGCAAAATTATGATTTTACGAGAACAGAACATCTCCCTTTATTTTAACAGCGCTGGAAGCATTTCATTTTCCCTTTCTCCAAAACCAAATAGAAGACGCACTCATGCTTTCCTCAGTCAACAGCCAACGATGGTGTAGTCCTTTGTGATCCCATACAGTAAGAGGGCTATTGGTGTTTACTGTAACATTCAAATAAAAGCTGTGTGGGCGGAGTGAATCATAGCGGCTTTCTAGCATCTAGTTATTCATACCGTACGGTCTGAACGACCGATGGTGACCAAGAAACTGTAACATGTCCCAGTCTGGCACAGCCATGGGGGCCTTTAATGGACAGAAATAGAGCAAGGCTGCAGACTAATTGGATACCCAACACTACTATCTATATAGAGGAAATATCAACAGCCTTACATATACAACACTGCAGCACTGATATCTTTGACGAGTTGAAAATACCAGTACAGTATTAAACTTCCCTATTTGCAGGTATATATTGTTTTGTCATGGGACGGCAGAAAAAGAAAAAAGTCTTATTTAAAGCCCTTTTTAACAAGTGCCTTCAATCATTCCAGCACAGTCTGAAGTGTATTTGATTTGGCCGTGATGAATTGTAATGGCTTTTGTCAGCGGTGTCAGCCTGCGTTTCTGAGCCTTCGGAATGAGGAATCAATGCAGAGGTTGGCTTGGCACCGGATGTGAAGTGGTGAGGTCAGCACGTTAGGCGTGGTGTCAAGCTAAGACAGCTGCAGAAGAGATGAACAAAAAAACAGAAACTTAAAAATAAATTAAAGCTGCGAGCAGCGATGAACGGGCCGTCGCATCCTCCAGCGCGTCGGGGGTGCTGGAGGGACTCCGGCCTGCGCGTCCGAGATCGTCCGCGGCCGTCGGATAGTGCGTCCGCGAGTGAGACGTTTTTAATCCCGCGTGGACCGCCTGATGCTGGAAATGATGCTTTGCAAATAGTCCGATGCTTCCTGTATCCGCTGCCTAGCGCTACAGAACACGTACATTATGTAGCTCTATATCAAGTGTAAACCACATTGTGTAAAAGTCACATAAATCGGATGGTGTTTGTCAAAAAACGCAGATTTCCTTTCGCCAGCAGGTGGCGCTGTGAGTATTAGGGAAAATTAGCTTGTAGACATCATCAGGCCATGAGTGTTATCAAGCATGTGACGTTTGGGACCGTTTGGAACAAGTCCAGCTGAGTTACATCAGACATTTCCTTTAGCCAGTAGGCTTTGCGGGTTTACTGTAGCGCCCCCTAGTGGTCGAATGCAAAACAATTCTCAGGGTATGTTACTGGATGCGATGTGCACATATGCTGAATATTTTGGGAATTTACAACAAATGGTTGAGAAGTTATGTGTATTGATATTATGCCACGCCCCTAAGAAGTGTATTGATCCATATCTTGTAAACGCAAAGAGATATCAAAAAGCTTTTGATAATTTTTGATGATCTAGATCCAATTATGTTATATATCTAGGTAAAACGTACTGCGAGGGCTGCATCGTCGAAATATTGTATACATTCATACAAAATTGAAAATGACCAACTTCCGGTAGGGTTTAGAGCATGGTCCCATAGGATACATGTGCCTACCAAGTTTCATACATGTAGCCAAAACGTAGCGCTGGGGCTGCTCTTTTGAAATATTGTAGGGGGCGCTATAGAGGCAATTTAAAACGGCCAATAAAAAACATCATATAAACTATTTCTTCCAATGACCTGTGACACATGTACAAAGTTCCATGAGTTTTTGAGCATCCCAACCCACTAAACCATCAGCTTCCTTTTTCATGGCGAACGATGCGTCGCCACGGCAACAGCGTTCAACAAAAACTCACAAAATTCATGATGATGCATCATCAATGTCTTAAGGCTATCCTTACCAAATTTTAGACTCATCAGGTCACCTGGCTAGGAGGAATAATTAAAAGTATAAAATATGACATTTCCTTTAGCCAGTAGGCGGCGCTATGAATTATTGATTTTTTTTTAAATTGAAGTATGTTCAAGCTTGAAGTAGGATCATGCATAAGAAGTTTTGTACAGATTGGATAATGTACCTTGGAGTTATAACAACTTCTTTTTTCATGCCGAATGACGCAAAATGGCCGCCATGCCACGTCAAGGTTCTTCGACGAAAACTCTCGATTTTGATAAATTTTAATCACAAAGGTCTTAAGAGCATCCTGACCAAAGTAGAAGTTGATCGCATAAAATCTGTAGGAGGAGTTCGTTAAAGTGCGAAGGCTGAAAAATGCAAAAAGTGACAAAAAACACAACTTCGCGGGTTTACTGTAGCACCCCCTGGTGGTCGAATGCAAACAAATTCTCAGATTTTATTACGGGATGCGATATGCACATATGCTGAAAGTTTTGGGAATTTAGGACAAATGGTTGAGAAGTTATGTGTATTGATATTATGCTGGAGAACAGAGAGATGGAGCCTTTTTTAATTGTGCACCTTCCAGCAGCAACGGCAACAAAACAAAACCGGTTTTGTTTTGTTGCCGCAGCTTCACACTGGGTGGATACGAGTTGACATCTGTTCAGGAATCCCTGCTCATACACCTGAAAGGCTTCGGCGCGCTTCTTCTGAAATAGAGAGATTAATAAATGTCCCGATGACTGCTTTAGGATTAAAACACACACACACACACACACACACACACACACACACACACACACACACACACACACATGTGCGGGTGCATCATCGTCGGCACAATATGTTGCACGTTATCTCCGCACAGCCACCTGTTTATATGAAGGGAGTCAACAAACATCATATGAATTCCAATAAGGCTCACCCTCGAAGTACACACACTTCATCGTCATGAAGCTGGCTCTGTTCACTGTAATCTAAATCCCTTATTTGAAAGCTGTGTGTGTGTGTGTGTGTGTGCGTGTGTGTGTGTGTGTGTGTGCGTGTGCGTGTGCGTGTGTGTGTGTGTGTGTAAGAGAGACAGGAGGGATGGCGGCGGGGAGGGAGATTAAAACTGTCAGTTTTTTAGTGGTGTTATAGGGGCAGTGTGCAGAGAGGGGTTAAGATAATGGGTCTTTGGTGTCAACATGTGATTGATCGCAGGATTAATTAGCGAGAGCGGCGCTCATCGTGAAACTGACAGGTAAACCAGGACGTGCGTGTGGGGAAAACACACTGAAAGGAGTCTCTGATTTGAGTCCCAGATGTGTGGTCATCTCCACCACAGCTCGACTTTTCTTTTCGATGCTTAAATCAAAGACACGTCATCATGGCCGTAGACCGAAATTTATAGAACAAGGAGGAAAACTCGTCTGCCGTAACTCTTGAACTCGTTGAATATTCCCCTCACTTGCTGCTCCCATTTTCAGCAGGGAAATAAGACTTTTTAAACTGGAAACGTGTTGAGAATTAAAGCTGCTAATCCCGTGGATTAATACAATTGAGTTTGCAGGATTTGGGTAATGCCCTGTTTCCTAAGATTTGCCCATTAGGCACCTGCTGCTGTCACACTCCAACGGCCTCACAGGAAATTGCCTGGTTTTTAGGAGGGCGAGAGTATGCCAGGGCGTTTGAACTGCGACGCAGAAAACCACTGGCACACTACACAAAGGCAGGGGGTGAGATTTTGCTGTTCTTGTCCTTTGGCTTTATGAGCCCAATTACCAGCTTCAGTGTGTGTTTGTGTGTGTGAACACGTCGGCGCATGTACGCAGTGCGTCAGCAGAGCCTGACAGATTTCATGCACCACAGGCCGTGCCACAAACAGACGTACTCTGTCTTGGAGTGGAAGAGATGATTGACCCGTGGCTCCCCCAGGACGCATACACAAAGGGATGATTTCGAGAGCCGATTACCACGCCTCCTCACCTCGCCTCTCCGTATCGACTTGAAACAAAGCTACGGAGGCTGCACCGCGTGTCACTTCAGATCCTGTTACCAAATGTCGTAGATGGAGGAACTGCTCGTTAAAAGTTTCAGCATCTACGCATCATTTGGATGGATGACGTTGCTCTTTCTACAACTATAGTTAGGTATTTTTGCCGTGGTAGTAAATACCCTTCAAATAGCCATGTAGCCTAATGCTGCGTTCACACATTTTAGCATCAGAGAGGAGGAGTGGCTTATCTTCATGGAAGCCGTTAACAACTAAGCCTTTGTTTTCCGCCATCAAACATGGAAGAAATAACCACTTTTTCTGCTTAGTACTTGTTGTGGATGTCCCAGATATCCCGGGAAACTAAACGCCGTCTTGTTCATATCATCCTCCGGAGGCGCTCCGTGGATTTCAGCGAGGTGTATCGACTGTGTCTAGCAAGCCACACGTCGGCTGGTTTACTACAGCTGAAACAAAAATAAACAGAATTTGCTGCCACTAAATTGCAATAAACGGACAAAAAGGGATGCCGAAATAACTACATAATGATGCCGATTTGTAAAACGTCTGAATTAATGTTTTGTTAGTTCTCGCTGCCAGATGACAAGCAAATAACTTTTAAAAATACTTGTTTTCTCAATGGAGCTCCGATCGATCGATGCTAGGCTATGCTACCGTTGTAGCAGCTAAAGTTCTGCATCACATCGTGGCCGAAAAAAGTAACAACAGCAGCAGCAGTAGTTTGAAACTGCAGCTGTCCAGATGTTGACGATCTAAAGGCATGTAAAGGTATAGCAGCTACACTTTTTGACATGTGTGATCATTTAAAGGCATTATATATGTGCAAGTTTAGAAGGAAAATTTGCAATAATTTGTTATAGATTCTTCAAAACCTAATATTTTGTGTTTGACAGCTATACACAGAAAAACAGCGGCAGAAGTGCTACATACCTGTCGGTGGTGGCATTGACATGTCTGTATAGAGCTGGATTTATACTTGACAAAAAGGAGTAACGGGAGGTTTTTCTTTATAATTTAGCGTGTGACAGTGGGATTTTGGGAAAGGTTCTTAGGAACTCTTAGGAACTCCTAGCCCAAAACCCATTAATGCACAACTATAAATCTGCCTGTGCTGCACTGGGTCAAGAAATGCGGTGATGTAAAAGTAAAAACAAATCAGGGGCTCTTCACGGATAGGGCAAGTAATTGAATAAGAATACAAAAACAACTGCCCAGCTCACTTTTAATGGAAGTCTATGGTATTGGTTGGCGCTCTGAAAAGCATCTGAGGTACACTATAAATGTGCCGCTATTGTTACTTCCCCTTCTTGCAGGTGTAGGTTGGCATGTGTCGAACCGGTCTGACAGACAATGAACACCTTGGTGAAAATCTGCATGCTGCTTTATGTGAAGTATAGAGCGAGTTGCAACCTTTGCAACCCAGTTCCATTAGGCGTAAAAAACAAAGAAGTTACTTCTGCGGTTAGTAAACCTCTTAGCTGTGTGCCTCAAAAAAAAAACTGACCTCGGCCCTTTTTGATCAACCTTGTAGAAAGTCACCTACTCTGTTAGCACGATGCTTGATTCAAACCTCTCTGAACCCATTCATCCCTTTGGCATCCTGTTTTGATCCATCTATAAATCACACACACCGGGCGTCTGATGTATTAAGCACCAGCGAGAGCAATGCATCACCCGACCACACATACAAATGTATCACAGCCGCGCCGAGGCCGATGGAGAAACAAACAACAGACGAAGCGCTCCGTCCGCCAGGTAAACAAGTGTGCCGCGGAGGAGCTGATACAGGATGCCGTGTACTCGGTCGCTTTCACACTTTGCCCTTTGCTCATCCCTTTCGCTCTCAAACCCAGGCGCTGCGTATAAATAGGCCCGGCGCATGTCGTTATCTCCCGTTTTGTTTTCCTCCGCGACTCCCTCCCATGTTGCTCTGCGGGCGAGGAAATTACCAGTCACTTCCACAGCGATGCCTCTACTGACCCCGTTCTCATTTCTCCACCCCACCCCACCACCCCACCCTACCCGACAGCATCTCTGCGTACGACCGCTCCTCAGGGAGGAAAACTAGTCATTAGTATGCTGATACATGAGCCAGTGGTGTTGCCGTAACTAGTTAAGCAGCTATTTCCACCTCTCACTGCGTCGCCAAGCACCGAAGATGCCTCTGATGTGACTGTGTGTGTGTGTGTGTGTGTGTGTCTCATAATGAGGCTGAAGTGACACGGCGGTACATACTGTTCTTGTCACAGTGAAAGGTATATACCGTTGATGACAGATGCTCTCACTATGTGGTCTAGCACTGACTCACTCCCATCTATCTGTCTGTCTGTCTCGGTGTGCGTGTGCGTGGGGCTGTGGAGTTACATAAGAATCCACACGGATTCTTGGGATCTGCGCTCTGTTCGCTTGTGCAAGCGAACGAGGCAAGGGAGCGTTACCATGACGATGGCATTAGAAACCAACCTTACATCAAACCGTGTGTGTGTGTGTGTGTGTGTGTGTTTGTGTCTTCCTGTTGGCTTTTATTTGTGTCTGTGCGTGCGTGTTTCTGCATTTGAGATGGTTTCCATTAGAGCCAAACCGGAGAAATATGGGCCTCTGTGCATTGAAAGGGAAGAGGAAGAAGAGAGAGGGGGGGGGGGGGGAGGATGGAGAAGAGATGGAGAGCAGAGGAGATATTTTTTGGTGGAAAGATGGAAGACGGAAAAGGGGAAAGGATGGAGATGAAAACTGAGGATGCAGGGGAATTAATTACAGTAGAGGGAGGGAGATGCTGATTGTGGACCCAGATGTTTACAAATTATCTGTTGATACCCCCCCCTTCCACCCACCCACCCACACACACACACACACACTCTCGCCTAACTCTCCCTCTCTTTCACGCCTTTGAATATGTCATTTTGCCAATGCTGTGAGCAGCCATGTGCACTTTTGCCAAAGCTATGTGTAAGCTGTGTGTGGGCTTATGTGTGTGTGTGTGTGTGTGTGTGTGTGTTTGCATGCGACAGTTGGAGTGTGCACTTTACCGTGCCTGTGCTTGAGAATGTGCACATATCTTTGACCTGATCAGATTAGCTGTGTTGTCTCTAGCCAGTGCTGAGAGGTGTGACACCATGCTTGACCCACAGCATGGGTCACTGTCATTCCTCTCAGGTCTCCTGCTTAGGTTTCATAATCAAGTTTTTGCGTATTTTCTTTTTTCTTATTTGGTATTACAATAATAATTTGAGGTAGATCGTGAGACAAGGGAGACCTTATATATTTTTCATACTAAGACCATGCTTAGGCTGACAAAAAAAATGCCTTACCTTGTACTAACTACATATTCAAAATAGTTTCTTTGTCAATGTCATACAATTTATTGCTTCCAGTTACATTCAGTCACAGCAGGCTGCATTCCCATAAGATCCACATATGAGATACACAGACTAGTATTCGGTCCCTGAGTTGAGGTGTCGGAATTGGTTTTGGTTCAGTACATCCCTAAAAGTGAGTTGTAAAATCGAATCTCATAGTGTCACAAACTGCTGTGCGGTGTTTTGGCATCCGATAAGCCTTTAAAGTTATTGATGTATTACTCACACTGGACTTCTTGGATTATCATCTTCTTACCAGTAGCTTTAGCAACACGCCGACACAGAGTAGCTTCTGGGTAAAAGGCGTATATTGCTTCGATCAAGACGCGATGTCAGCTCCATTGACTGCTGGGTGTTCTTTTCAGCTACGTGGGTGATTTGCACCTCGATAATGGAGGTCACATGGGACTCATGTAACGGAGTCGTCACATTCACATGAATGGATGGATGTGTGAATTGTTTTGAAACCACCGGAGTAAAGTCGAGCGTCGTCGGCTCGTGGATTTCCCAAAGCTGTGATAATGTCGGGGTGATCGTGGTGACTTGACAGAAGTCATTCGATCACTCTTTCTTCTTGTTTGGACTTTTATTTGACTTCTACGGATTTCTGTCCTGATTTCATCAACCAGCTGCTGTTTGCTTCTTTTTTCTACATCTGGGAGCCAAATGTTTATTTTCTAACTCAGTCTACTTTCAGTGTTGAAACAAACATTTGCTGTTGACCCCGTTGAAGTGCATCATGGGGTATAATTAAACAAAATGTCTGTAGTCTTGCTGGTATATGCAATCTCACACCTTATTTTCTCTCTAATCCGAACAATTTGCATCCAAACAGAGCATACTATAAAGTGGATTTGATTTTTTTAATATAGCACGTAGCCTATGACTCGTTTCATTAAGCGTTTACATCATTTTATTTTATATACCACCCAAGTAATACAACAGTAAGGATAGTTACACGTATCCTGCGTAATGATCAATACTATCATGGAACTACACACAAGTGCATGATTTGAAATTCCTCCAGAGACTCGCGTCCCTTTAACCCAATTTAAACTCTACACTGATAACACGTACGAGACCCGGCTATCTCCTCTCTGCTATTCTTCAGCTATCTCTCGCACAAGTCTATCAACTGGGTCTTTTCTTAACTCTGAACACGGCTTCCTTCTATTTCGCTGAGCCCCTCAGAGACCGAGGGACAATCTCACACCCTTGCTGTCCTGCAAAAAAAAAAAAAAAAAAAAAAAAGTTAAATAGTTTAGAGAAAACTTCAATGTTCCTATTGGCGTTTGCGTTTTTCTCATTGCTTAGGATATTATCAAATTATTTGCATGTGAGGAGAAAATACCAGCTGTTGGTTATGAATATGGCAGAAATCTGCTGACAAATGTTGTCACAGGGTGACATCTGTGCATTGAAAGGGTCAAAGGTGACCCAGCTGAGCCCAGAGATAGAGAGAGAAAAGAGGGTCACAGCTAGATAAATAGATGGAGAGACAGAGAGAGGCTAAACAGTGTTGGAAAGTGTGTGTGTGTGTGTGTGTGTGTGTGTGTGTGTGTGTGTGTGTGTGTGTGTGTGTGTGTGTGTGTGTGTGTGTGTGTGTGTGTGTGTGTGCGCGTGCGCTTGCGCGTGCATGAGTGGTCTCAGAGTGCTCAACCTGTCATTCAAGCTTTGGGGGTTTATCTTTTGGAGCGAGGGCACCTGGCTTAGCCGCCTGTGCGGTGGGGATGGCAGATATCCGTGTGTGTGTGCGTGTGTGTGTGTGTGTGCGTGTGTATGTGTGTGTGTAAGCTCTCTGAAGATGTGACAGCAAGTATCCACTAGGGGGATGGGATATGACACCGTGTCATTATGTGCAACACATAAAACATTCACGGCAATGAGCTCTCCCTTTCACATTCGCCTCCGTTTTGTTCTTGTCGAACATGCAAACACAACACACACGCGCACACACACGCACACACTCGTAGATACTGGTGGAGCAGTGGGCTGGAAGAGTAGATAGAATAGAGCAGGGATACGTATGTTCGCCCCGGCCAGTTATCTTCCCCCAGTCAATGCGCCACACGATGACTCCCGGAGAGGCTTGAAATTACAATCATGGACATGTGAAGTGAAAATATGCTGCTCTTGTGCGCTGACATCCACTTACAGGCACACTTTGTGCACTTAACTGCATGCACACATACATGAAAAACTAAACAACACATGACACACGCACACACAATTCCACATGTGTGCAGCTGGCTGGATGAATCCTTTTGACAGCTGAACACGGATGACAAGTCCCTGAGCTGTCTCCCTGGAAGACGGCAGGAAGTCCCATGAGGGGTGACATTAGGAGGTGACTGTGGGAGAGAGGAGCAAACAAAAAGTCTAACTCTGACAAACACACACAAAACATGATAAATCTGCTGCATTTAATACGTCAATCACGATCAAGTAAAGCACATGAAGAATTTACGAATCGCCTTCCTACATGGATAACTGCTCGTCGTGGACCAGGTGTTAATCAATGCTGTGAATGAATGCATCTTGAGAACAAGGTGAAAGGCATTGATTTAACCGCTGGCCCTGAGACACTGGGCGTACAGTAGAAACGCATCATACGTCCTCGTGCTCCTCCGTTTCACCACCACAGGAGTCGCTTCTTCGTGAGGAGCCCCACTTACCACTCTACGTGCCTCCTCCAAACATCCAAAGACCTCCGTCACGCTGAACTACCTTTAACCCACAGCTCTCAAATAAACAGGCCTGTGGATGCGTCGCTGTGGATCCCAAAACTGTATTAAATGAACATCATAATTGCAATACAGCTATGTTATGATAGCCAAGAGTTACTAGTCAAGAAACACTAATATATTAAATACAGCTGAATGTCAACATTTGTCTCTCGTTTCTTTTATTCTATGGTTGAAACTTATTGAATGTACGCGTCACACATGCAAAATATCATCAGTAAGGTCAATTAAATGCACATATTATTGTCATGTTTTATAGTAGTTAGCTAGCAAAATATGACTGCGATATACTGATGGCATCAATGGTGAAATGTGTAAGGTCTGGCCCAAATTTTGTGACGAGGTTACAGTGCCGACGTTACGCCTATGTGTCGCGCTGCACATACCGGAATGAGCATGCTAGCCAGCTAGCACCGGGCCCGTCCTGTCCTGTAATAGGACTTGATCCTCGAGAGACAATAGTGAGTCACTGTAGCACCCAGTCTGCTCTCACGAGAGGACGAAGAAGTAAGGCAAGGCAAGGCAAGTTTATTTGTAGAGCACATTTCAACAACAAGGCAATTCAAAGTGCTTCACATGAAACCATTAAAAGCATCAAAACAGAAGGCAAAAGAAAAGGAGATTTAAAAACAATTAAGAACATTCATTAAAACACTAAAAAACAGTGTAAGAAATAAAATACAGTAGTAAAATGCAGAAATGCAGGAAATTGATTAATATCCTTGAATCTGGTTCAATTAATTAAAGGCGGCGAACAGAAAAGTCTTCAGTCTTGATTTAAAGGAGCTGAGGGTCTCAGCAGACCTGCAGCTTTCTGGGACTTTGTTCCAGATGTGTGGAGCAGAACAACTGAACGCTGCTTCTCCATGTTTAGTTCTGACTCTGGGAACAGAAAGCAGACCGGTCCCAGACGACCTAAGGGGTCGGGATGGTTCATAAGGTAGCAGCAGATCAGAGATGTAGTTTGGCCCTAAACCATTCAGTGCTTTATAAACCAACAGGTCTGAATCCATAACTACACCTAGAATCCTGTCTTGGTTTGTGTTTTTTTAACATCAGTGATTGAAGCTGAGCGCTGACTTTCAATCGTTCGTCCTTGGTACCAAAAACAATTAATTCTGTTTTATCTTTGTTTAATTGAAGAAAATTCTGCCACATCCAGTTGTTGATTTGTTTAATGCATTTACCCGGCTCTTGTATGGGATTTTAGTCCCCTGGTGACATAGTTATGTAGATTTGTGTGTCGTCTGCATAATTATGATAACACACTTTGTTGTTTTCCATAATCTGAGCTAGTGGAAGCATGTAGATGTGGAGAAGTAGAGCTGCTCCGAGGGCTCGTCGACCACGTTGAAGGCACAGGGCACGTGTACGTTTTGATAGTTTGTCTATTGGAAGGACTGAATCTCTTCCGCCCGCCCTCCTCGCAGTTAAGTAGCCTCCTGGTGGCAGGGAGGACGAAACAAAAATAAACGAAGTTTTCAAATTTTTGCCACTTTGGATTTATTCTAGTAAACAAACTATCAAAACTCACGCGGACCGTACAGCCCCCGGTGAGTGGCACAGTAAACATATCTTACACATTCCACCTATTAATAACAAAATAAAAGTGTAAATATTTATAGCATCGTGGTGTAGCATTATGAGATGCATAGTCCTATATGTATACAGGGACAATCCAGACATAAATACATTTCATTTCACTTAAAAGCACATTTGATATTTGTGAGACGCTGCACTGAGACACTGAATTTACTGATTTACTGACTTAGTTATTTGGGTATTTCAAATACTTATTGTCCACTTTTCAATCATTTTTACTGAAACATTTTATAAGTTACTGTTACTTTCTTCTGCTCACCCCCAGACTCTCCCCCAATTTCACTCCCACACTTCACTCAAACCATACTAATTGCTATTGTTTCGTTCAATGCGAGTATCAAATGTTAAATTGTGCAACACTCACCAACTTACAGCAGGCTGTAAGAGTTAATTGACTGAGACAAATAATTCATCTGTTCATTATTGTTTCACAATAATGAACATCTCATCAGAGAAATGGGCCAAATTAACTTTAAAGACTCAAATAGCTTACATTTTAGTTACAGAAATCTGTCTCCGAAATAAGCCACAGGGGGGATGGGGGGGGTGGGGGGGGAATGGTGGCACTTGTTATCATCATAATCCTGTCAGTATCCTGTGAGCATTACACTGAGGAAATGCAGCGATAAGGCCGTCTCATATCTTCTTGTAAGGCTAACACAGCTAAGGCCAAAGGCTGGCTGGGAGATGTATTCGCCAGAGCACATCTCCCGCTTCACAAATGTAATTTCTTCTCTTGATGCCGGAACAGTGGTAACAGAGAAGGAGTGAGACGCGGCATACGACACAATGCGGTGTGTTTGTAGGACACGCACACTTATTCAAAATATGATTTGCTTCATGCCTGATCTTTGTCTCTCTTTATTTTCTGCTGCCACCTCACGCACAAATGAGTATTTGCCCATTTCGGTCGAAACCAGAGAGGATTTGCATTTTATTCGAACGGAACAAATAAGCAAGCAAAAAAAAAAGGAATCTCTCATCAGCATTCAGTAAGAGGACACGCGGTCACTGGAATTTTATTGGCCAGCAGGACACAATTGTCAAATCCTCCAGTTGCAAATGGTAGCCAGTAGGCGTGTTGACAAGGAAGGGGACTGGTTCTCTCTGGAACAGCGAGGTGCTGACCTTCTCACAGCAGGGTGAAGAGCAGCAAGGCCCCGGCAACATGTGTACTCTGACAATCTGACCGCATGGAACCTCTGTGGCACTCGATGGGGACCGGCTCGTTCTACGGTGAGCACAAAAACACCATCCGTGAACTAGTCAGTAATGTAATCGGTAGAAAGTAAAAGTTAGGGAAATAACTCTGCAGTGGTGGATCACATATCGTGCAACAGGTAAGTGTTTTTTTTTTACACACATACACATACATGCACAAGCTATGCGTGGGCGGGGCCTAACTTTCCCCGTCTTTCTATCGAGAACCATTGGAATCTGCCATCTGCTCTCGCGTCTTCTTCCCCCTCACTCCTCAGACCTCTTCAGCTGTGCCCTTTCCTCTTGGCCCATTACATTTCATCATCTCCGCGATCCCTTCTGTCATAAGTGGCCATCGGCTTTTAACAAGACGCAGGAGGACAGTGAAGCAAGCATGGTTAAACGCTCTCTGCCCCTCCATTTCCCCCACTTGAGCACACTGGTGATGGAGTCTCATGTCTGGAAGCCTTATTTCCCCTGCGGGCACTCCAGCATATTGTGGGTCATTTGTAGCGCTAAGATGGCTGAGTTAGTGAACAGATCGCAGCCTAAGCTCCTCCGCAGAGTGCCTCAGACGGGATCGCAATGCATGATCGCTTCCCTGCCACAGTGAAGGAGCTGTGTGGAGGCCGCCGTCGCCGAGAGGATGTAGTGTCCAACGCCATGAAATATTCCGCGTATTATCATGTGAACCATGCATATCTGCCTTATGGCGGGTGCTTGTGGCAGTAAAGCACTCTGTCCTGAAAGCTTAATGAGAAATGTTTTAACGACTAAAAGACGATCCGATTCGTCAAAACCAAAAGACTGCTTAGCTCTGCTGTCCTTGATTGCTGTTACAACCCCTGTCAAGCTGTACGTTCTCATTTCGCACATATTCAGTTTACAATGATAATGATGTCAGATTTAACATTTGAAATGAGTCATTTTTGTAACTATAGGTCTTTTATTTCAGACAATGCCAGTAGGCTTCTGAATTCTGGACAGAAATCTTCTCCGGTTAGCGAATCAAGCTAACGTTAGCTTCAATAGTTGGTTGAAAATTCAGTCTCCGGGTAACTTTTCAGTGTTTCAAGCTGATTTATTTTTCGGAATCTCCTAAAGTGGGCTTAAATATGCACTTGATGGCTACATGTAGTACATGCATACAATTGTGCTAAAAGGCTGAGGCTAAAGCGACATGTCTCGGGCAAAACATCTCATTCTCCGCCAGTTAATGATCCATCTAGAAGACATAGGAATAAAGCATTGAATGTTGAAGTGAACGGTCAGTTTCATGTTCCACAGCCGTTTTTGTTGACAGTTCAAACACTGTAACTGCAGTCATCAGTCAAACAAACAACCACTGTGCAAACTGCATCCGTTGACGCTTCCAAATGGCTGTTCAAACACAGACATGGGCGAGATAAAAAACAATTATGAACCAAACAGGAGATTAATCCACAGCATGAAAACAATTTACTGATAACATTTAAAAATTCTGAGAAGGTTAATGGAGCTCAATCGCCGCCGTCAAACGTGCGATAACGTGTGATATGTGAAATGTGTGTTTGGAGCCGAGACGAAAGCCCATTTGTTGATGTGAGCGGAGAGGTAAACAGAACGAGAGGGGCGGAGAGAAAAGTGCCATCTCTGTGGCGCCAGAGTTGTTGTTTTTTCTGAAAGAAAAGATAAACCGCGCAAGAAGACAGTCCTCGCAGGATATGTCAGGAAGCATCAGCCTCATTATGACGTTGAGCCCGGCTCTGTGCGTTAATGTCAGATGGAGTTCTCTTTGCTTTTTCTTCTCCCTCGAACTACTATATTGTTTCACGTGCAGGCGCAACACTGCGTTCTTTGGTCCGTGTGCGTGTGTGGGCAGAGATATGCATCAGTGGGCATAGATATATGCATATACAGTATGCACATCTTTTGTGTAACAGTACAGCATACTTTTACGTGCTCTGCTGCCGTCCTGGCTGGGATGCAGAGAATGGTGCGGTTTGTGTTGGAGGCACACCTGCTCTTTGAGGCCGTTAGCTTCAGCCCGTCCTCAGTGATTTTCAGCCGTGCTCATTATACGGCCCAGAGCTGCCTCCACACTGATTCCGCCAAAAAAAAAAAAAACGCCTAATGGAGGATAATGAGCAACACAGATTCCCCGCTTCCTACCCGACATCGAGCAGCGATTCGGTAACCACAGACTCACAGTTCCGCAATCCCAGACAATCCATCAATACAGAAGAAAAAAAGATGGGCTGATGTGAATAGTGTTTTATCATTCGTGAATTGCTTGTTCATGATGTCTCTGCTTCAGTGCGCCTGACGTAAACCTCAGTTGTGTGCCTGCATCCACCTCCAAAAAAAATTGCAGCAGTAAATAACCGAAAAAAAAAAAACCCCAACCCATTTATTGGCCGTTACATCTCAAAACATCCAAGCAGAAAGAAAACAGACAGGTCTCATCGAGCTGCTGGAGGCCAAATTGGAACAAGTAATACCAAAGTGAGGCCCATCGCCTTCTGTTCTCCGTTCAGATCCAACATCAGTCGGAGGATTTTGGACCTGCAGGTTTCCTTTGGATCGAGGCATCTGATCTGAAAGACCGAATTTGGCCGCCGATTAATGCAACAACATTGCATAATGTAGGCTATAGGCAGCTTGAAGTGTGAAGGGGAGTTTGGAGAGTTTCAGGTGGAACCCGAGTGCAGAGGGGGACGGGCAGAAACTGAGTTCAGAACAGCAAAATGTCAAATAAATTCCTGGCATATTTGCATTTGGTCCACAGTGGCTGCTTCAAAGACCTCCTTATCCACAGACTCTATGGGGCCTGTCTCCACTGGAAATTGGAATATAATTCACACTTTCCCTGAATGGCCTTCTGAAAAAAACGGCACAACACATAAAAAGATGGTCATTGACAGTAACCTTCGTGTAAAAAAACTAAAAACAAAACAAGGACAATGGATATTGACATGATTTCCTGTCCCGCGATAACCGCACATCCCCGCATTCTGATTTTTGTCTCTTTGCAGCTCGTGCTATTATTTAGGCTGCGACACATTTTAAACCTCAAAGCAGGCAGCCGGCTCCCCTATCAGTCAAAGTCATTCTCTACGTGTCGCGTCGTTTTCTAAGTGAATGAGAGATAATTAGAAGCCGCATCCTTTTATGCCGGGAATCACTATAGAGACCCAACAAGTGGCGGCATACACTTGCTGCTCTCAAACGGAATTGCCTCACTCACTTTCTCGTACTACTGCCGTAGGCTGAGACGGTCTGTACGTGTGTGTGTGTGTGTGTGTGTGTGTGTGTGTGTGTATGTGTGTGTGTGAGAGTGTTGTGCTGTGAAGAGGTTATTTGTGGCAGACTACTGTGGGGCCTTTGTTTCCCTCGTCTCTTTGCTTCTGACAGGAGGAGGAAAGAACTCTAGCGCACTGTTGCTTTGATCACACACTGGAACAGCTTCACACAGATGGAGGGAGGGAGGGAGGGGAGTGAGACGATGGAAAAGTGAAACGGAGTTAGAGAGCAGAGGTGGAACAGACGGAGAGACTGGTGATGGGGCAGAAGGAGCGAGAGAGCAGAAAAATGAACATCTGCGGCTAATGAAAGCTCTGAGTTTTTAAAATGCATCCTAAATCAGCGAATGGCGAAAAAGTGTTTTTTTGACGACAGCACACTTCCTGCATGTGGCGTGGACACAGGCCTTCTCCACAAAAAAAAAAGCTTTTTGGCTAGATTGTCATTTGGTCATTCGTGTCTCTGCATCCTCGACACTGAGGTAATGCTGACACAGCGCCATGGCCATCATTCTGGAGTGTCATGTCAGCTTTTGAGTGGCATGTCAATCTAAAAGTAACATGCCGCGATAGGCTGTATTGGCATACAGCCTATCTGACGTAGAAAACCATTTTCAAAAGATGTTTAAAGAAAACAGGGAGTCAGTAGTTTTCGACATTACATTATATGCAGTTATGAGTTTTTATGTCAAGGTTGCTTTCCTTAAGGCTGTTATGCTTTATAACAATGGTTCCCAACATGAACTGTCTGAAGAACCCTCTGCAAGCCATGTGATATAAACTCAAGTACCCCTTTATTGTCACCACCCACCACGTTCCAAATATGTTCATTTTAATTTATTTTCAACTGGATGACATTCCATAACATGTATTATATGAAAGTGGATATTATTGCAGTATTTTTTCATGGTATTGCTCTGTCAATGTTTCGGTCAAGTTTGCATTTGCACAACCGCCACCTGAAGTGACAGGAGCTGGATGTTTCAACCATTTAACCGTTACTTAGCTATTTATTTTAAGCTAACTGTGTTCACAGTAAAGCCATTACTTTTTGGCTTTTCGCCATTTATCCACTACATTTAGCAAACTATTTCAACCATCAATCTGTTACTTTTGGCTAACTGTTCAACAGCTTATCCAATACAGTAGCTAACTGCTTAGACCTCTCTGGTCGCTTGCTAACTAGCTTTCAAGCGCTCTCAATGGCAACACGTGGTGTTCAGGTGTTACAGCTAAGTATTCCATTTTATTTTGAATGACTTACTCTTCAGTCTTTTTTATATACACTCTGATACCTGCGGATATATCCCTCGGAGTAAAAGTACCTCTAGTTTGGAGTTACTGCTTATAACAATGAAAACATAAATCTTTATTTTTGGTCGTTCACCATTGGACCCTATCAACTTTCTTTGGTCAAAAAAAGTCTTTATTGCATGACTGATTCAACAGAACATTTCAAAAGCAACTGCACCACGTTCAATCACGGAATTAAACTGAACAAAGAGCTCTTGGAACTTTTTTGCAACAAACAAACCAAGCCAAAGAGAATTTTTAATAGACATAAAACAAAATGAAGCAGGCTGGCTTCCTTTTTTTCAGTGAAAGCTCTATTGTTTGAATTAATTGACGCCGGGTTCAGAGAAAGCTAATTTTTGCACGTAGCCCTCCTTAATTGCTGCACAACGGTCTGAGTAACACACATGACAGGGGGGGGGGGGGGGGGGAAATGAGAGCAGAGGGAGGACACAATAAGTATTAATGAATTACATCCGCTCTGTCAGCAACATCCTGAAAGCAACTTTTCTCTTCCTTCATTCTCTGGCCATCACCGCTGACTCCTGTGCCTGCATGTAGCTGTGGGGTTATGCAAACACAGCCAGCTACTAATGAAATATGGTGATAGGTGTCAAACCTTTTGGTCCAGATGCCTCTGCATGCCTCTCGTTTTCGGCAAAGAAAACACCTTATGTCAACACATTCACCCGCAGAGAGCTTTCGTCTGGACGTTCGTTTTAGCTATATTTTTTATGTTTGTTATATTCTGTGTGTGTAGGGTGGGTTGATTGGCACACTGTACGTGTTGGTGTAATTTATACTAGATACACGTGCATTTGAAAAAAAAGTGAAAGATTTTCAGTTTAGAGTTACATCTACCTGCACAAATATCAGCACTGAGTCCTCCGCACATTTCTCTCCAAGGCAAATTTCAGAAACAAGGTGTGGGAATGAATTGATTTGAGTTTCCCTTAAAATTCCCCAAAAAGCCGTGGGTGGGAAAGAGACACAATCAGGCTGAAAGAGCCGGGGGTTGTTTGAGCTGCTCTGTGAGCGACAGCTGCCCTCGTTTTCAGCTTAAAAGATGATTGATGAAGTCGTCTTGCTCTGTATTTGCAAAGTTTCGTGACATGTCATAGTCGCAACTGGATCGTCATCTGATCTTGCACGTTTTTTGTGTCATTTTATGCTGATGCTTTTGTATACCCACTTCTAAAACAGTATGCTAAGATGATCAGTTTGTGGTACACACTGTATTAATCAGTAGTGGATTTTTTTGTAGTTCCAACAACGCCAATAGAGTGATTTGAGGTTGCGTCACGTCAATTTTGCATCTCATTCTCCCAGTTAAGATTGCACTTCAGCTTTTGGATCAAGCTTGTAAAATAATATGTGCACAATGTAGTTATTTCAATGTGTAAGATACATTATTAATCAACATTTTGGTAAATGTAAGTATTGGGTGTTTTGGGGGGATTTATTTGGGCTTTTAAGAAAATAAAAGTATTGTTGAGGGGATTTAGATTGGAGCCCAAGAAAATAGAGACATCCCTAGAATCGACTTTTGTAAAGCCACATAGGGTTATGATGTCCTCCAGTCCGGTACAGTTTTACTGACTTTTACTGTCTCCTGAGGCCGAGGACCAGAATGTAACTCCTTGTCAGGCATTGGTTTGGTTTCTGCCCGTGGGAGGAGGGGGGGGGAGGCCTGGTCCTGCTGTCTGGATCTCTGTTATGCTGTGGGGAGATAAAGAGTTGGTGCAATCAGTTGGTTTCGTGTTAGGAAGGTGTCGCCTGTCTCTGGCCCGTGCTGTCAGATAAGGGCATAACAAGCTGCTGCTCAGATTGCCTCAGCAGCTCTTAGCTGCCAGAGCGCCCGGGAAAAGGCAACACTTCTTGTTACATAAGGAACACGAGCGGGAGACTGTTACATCTGCAGTTGTCAGTCAGGGTATGACTAATTGGAGGCGAGATTTTGAGGGTATGTATTCGCTAAGCACGTTCCACACCTTGGTGAAAACCTAACGAGCTATGGTATCACTCCAATTCTCATTTGCCTTGGCCCAGTTAACACTCTTCTTCTGTCTTCTTTTGCAGGAAATTTGTGATTTAGTTTTCTTGTTTCTGATTCAACTAATTAGTTGATTCTCTCTCAGAAACTGCTTACGGTTTCCTAATGTTTCCCGTCGGGAAACAAACACCTTCTTCTTTAACGCCGTGCAAACTCCTGCCGCATCTTAAAAGCCAGAGGGCAGAGGTCGAAACTACCGGCGTGTGAAACCCATTTGTGCCGAGATGTTTGGAATCAAATTGCCGATGAGCTAACACTGTAGATGTAGGAGGCGGGGGAAGAGACTTGAAACTTCTCTCTGATCACTCGCTTTTACTGCCAGATCAGACAATGCTCAACTCGGATCACTCCCACTGTGGCTTCAGCGATGACAGGAAGCGCAGAGTAATGACAACCGCTTTTGAATATAACGAGCTTTTGTCCTATTTAGGATAGGATGAAAGCACACGGGATAGCGGTGTGTACAAATGATTAAGAAACAGACAGTGGATTTGATGAAAAATACAAAAAAAAGAGGATTAATACTGGAGTCTTTTGAACTTCAGTACATGTGAGAATGTTATTTTCTGTGCACGTTAGCGGGGAAACGGTTAAAGCATTATGTTGTTTTTCTAACCTTGTTATTGCTCAGGGAGCCCACAGGCACCACACAGGGAGGATTTATTCCACTAATATTGATTACACTAATTACACATTACTGATTATGTGCCAAAACCAGTGAATGGCCATGCATCTTTCTCGGTCAAAACAATGGATCGCAATTATGTTCAATGAAACACATCCTCGATATCATCAAATTAAACATGATGGAAATTAGACACACTTTTGCTTCCAGTCGGAAAGAAAAACTGCCACTAATTTTCAAAAACAAAATACGTCTCCTCCCATTCTTGCTGTTATCTTACGTCGGATGTAATTTAATAACACAAAATATGATTGACTCCGTGCATTCGACTGCCTGTATGCTTTTGAAACGACAAAACGGATGAAAGTCTAAATCTGTTTGTGACAATATGTCCGGAGGAATGTGGACTAATTGCTGATCCTGTCCCTAGTTTGCCTCCAAGGAACCACAGCGCTCATCCGCTCTACAAGCGGCCTAAATGTATTATTTAACAACCTGATACAGAATGTCAATGACTGCAATTGATTCGGCATTATAGACATTAGCGTCAGCCAAGAAGGTGATTTTTATTGAAAACATGACACTTAAAGGGCAACGTTTGAACCAGGGATCAATATCACAGAGATGCCTCTGATGTTAAGCAGATTCACGTCCATGTGATGAAGTGAACTTAAACAGGGTTGAGCCTATAATGCTTAAGGACCCACTAGAACACACTCTGAGCTTGACCCGACGGTCTTTAAAGATCTGTTTGACTTCCTGGTTCGATAAGTTCATTTTCTAAACTATCTCATGCAGTTGTCAAGGCCATGACTACATCGTCTTGTACTTGAACGTCGAGGGGTGAGGAAACATTTCCATGTCTGTGACAGATTCCAGTTCAACAAAGGTTTTTCCATTTGCTGCTCTACACATCATTGGGTAAAAAAAATCCTTAAGCACACAGGAAGCCTTGCATTTCACCTTTTATAGAAGCAGCAGTAGCGTTTTGCAAATGGAAAGAGAATGTGGTCCTTTCAACAGTGACTAAGAGCACAACAAATAAATACCTAAATGATTAAGTCATGCCTTCATCAGCTGTCCACTGGACCAATGTACTTCCTGCTCTCTGGCATCTGCAAAAAAACCTCCTCTTTATAGGTAATTATAAACTCAGCCAACAGGGTTTTAACTGGAACAAAGATTAAAGATCATATTTCAAAGCATCTGGCATCCCTGTGCTGGCTCCATGTTGCTTTTTTCCAATTGATAAAATCTAACTGATCACCTTTTAAGCCCTGAGGGGCCACAAGTCTTATTTCTGACCTTCTTTCATTGCCTTATGTTCCCTCTCCCTTTCATTGCCCTATGTTCCCTCTCCCTTTCATTGCCCTATGTTCCCTCTCCCCCCCTGCGATCCTCAGATGATTTCTCTTCTTGTTTTTCCAAGATCCAGACTCAAAGGTCACATGGCCTTTTCAGATAGGACTTTGGATTGACTTGCCTCAGAAGATCAGGGCAGCAAACTCTGTCGTCTTTTGAATCACTTTTAGAAACCCACTTTTTTTTTTTTTTTTTAAAGGTATGCACCAATCCAATACTGATGTTGGGCCAATACTGACTCAAGCAGCTGGATCAGGTATCGGTGACATGGGGCCGATCTATTCAATCGACTTTAATTCTATATTGAAGACTGATTATACGTGCAGTTCAGCATTCAGTAAATTTATAGCTAGGAATTTATTTGTTACATTTTGTATTATCGGAAAGCAATGTTTAAGTCGAGCCTGATGTTGCCTTACACATGAAAGAATGATCCCAGTTACTTCCCCCACAGCGAGGCTTACAGCTTACTTAAACACTGGTATCAGATCGGTTCTCTGTCATGCTCCGAACAATGATATAGGTAGATACGGGACAAAGTAAGAAGTCACTGTATTTAGCTTTAAAGCATACATAGTCTGCTTTCTGTTATTGACTGTAAGCAGCTGTCATAGAATATGTCCAAATACATGCTTTCAATATTCATATAATACTGGTGTGTCCATGCATATGTTCGATTTGTATTCCCCACGTCGCATTCTTTCTTCACAAGGTTTCTTTTGACATGTTCTGAGTGTGTATATTTTAACACCTGTAATTAGCAAACTCTAGCCAAGCCGTTACTGTAAGACACTAAGGTCGGTACCGAGCCCGGGGGTCCGGGTTTGTACATTTGAAGAATCACTGTAGGATGAAAGTTCTCTCAAAATTTGGGGGGGTGGGGGGGATGAACAGACCAAATGCTAATTCAGGTTTTGTATTATGAAAACGTAGGAAAAATGTTTTTCCCACCATCAAAGGATTATATGAAGGAGATCAGCCAATTACTTGTTCACACCTTGGAGGAAATCAGAGAGTGAGAGTGAAGAAGGGAGAGAGAACAAAAGAGAGATAGAGTTGGAGAAAGGAACGCTGATAAAATTGACAAAAACAGTGCTTGTAGACTGGGGGGGGGGAGTTAGATTAAGCAGGAAGTAGACCGTTTCATTGCCACCACCAGCAACAAATCCCCAAATAATAACTGCACCCAATTCCAGTGTTGCAAAATAAAGAAATAAAGGAACGCGGCTTAGACATCAAAGCGTGAAAAATCCCTCTGTGTTTGAGAGCTGGATGCATGTGGTCTCCCTCCTGGTATTATGGCAGATCTTATCAATGGGTGGGGATGGAGGGGTGGGGGTGGGGGGGCATTTTATTGGCAGGATTACCCGGGCTTTGTGAGAGGGGATATTCATTAACTCCTGTTGACATCGCACAGAGTGATCATAATCCCACTGAGGAGCAGAGAACGGAGCCTGTGAACCGGAACAGAGGCTTTCTGCTGCTCGGCGGCGCCGAGACGTAGCCGTCCTTGTACGTCGACGAGAAACGCCAAAGGTTCACTTACGGAAGAGTGCTTTGCCCGGCAAAATACAAGGCCGCTTAAGAGGCAAATTACATTAGATCGTGAGCGAAAAAGTGTAGACCGTGGAAAAGCCGGCTTCCGATGCCACCCACTTCAGGTTTCTGAGGAGACTTTTAAAGCTTGGTTGTGTGCTCACTGCTTGGCGCCATCGAAGTCAAGCGAGCGAGTCACAACCTGACTGAGTGTGATTGCCTGTGTGGACACGCCTCTTAGGGCCTCGGTATTAAACCGACAATCAAACAAGCATGCCCCCCTTCAAGCATGCAGCTGACCAGGTGTATAGAGGGGAGAAAGTGAGGATGCTTACTTTGTTTGTGTTTTTTCAATTCTTCCCAAAACTGAGGAGAACTGCATCTACAGGTAATGAAAAAAGGCCACCCGGTAACTCCAAGGTTGTCTGTTTTTAGCTCGGCCGCTAACGTTAGCTACGGATGAGCCTACATTCAGGAATTCACCTGGTTTAGTTGTAGGAAATTTGGGTTTAGAAGTGTTTTAAGAAATCATAATAGAAGTGTTTAATGATTCATAATTAAGAAATCATAATTAGAAGTGTTTTGGAATACATAATTAGAAGATTCATAATTGTAGAAGTGATTTGTAGTTAGAAGTGTATCTTAGTAGCACCTTTATATCTGTTTGTGAAACTTGTGAAGTTTTTGCCAAAAGTTGCAAATCCATTTATATAGAATGTTTATCATAGAAGTGTTAAGCCATAAAAGACAGTCATTGAATGTATTAAACTGTGAAGAATAGCCAAGGGAAAGTCAGACTTCTAGACAGACATTTGCAGGTTGTGCCCACGCGAGGGTTTTCGGAAGCCTGACGCCAGGAGGAGGCAACCGAAATTAGCCAATAGGAATTAAGATGGACAAAAGGGAGGGGATTTCAAACTGTAAGGGGAAGTGCTGGAAAGGAATTCACTCTCTTTCTTCTCGGCTCTCAGCCTGGAAACATCTGTGTTTCCAGGCTGAGTCGCGAGTGAATAGCTTTTCCGCGCGGATCATATATTATATATTCTGTTAGTAGTGTACTTCATTCTGTAATTGTATAAGCTTCAGTAGGATTAAATACATTTTAATTGTAAACCAGTTTAGGGTAGATTTATTAAGAAGCAACTCTACTGTAAAACAGTGGAGCGTGCTCTCCGGCCTTCTCTCGGTGGGGAAGATTTCAGCCTCCACATCGTTCAGAGTTGGAGGGTGTGTCAGTGACGCCACGGTCTGCCTCAGTAACGAATGTGAGCTGGAGTTAGAGAAAACTCATCCACGGATATCTTAAATGCGTGTGAGATTACCGGAGTAGAGGAGAGAAACATATATGAGGCCTCGCGGTACTGTCCACCTCTCCCCCCTCCGTCCTCTCTCAGCAGGCTCTGCGGTGTCCACAACACCTTGATGAAATACGCATCAGCCGTCTCCACTCGCCTGGTTCTCTGTCTTCCCCCTTCCACCCATGGCCGAGCAGAAAACTTCACCGAAGCCGGGTGAAGTTGTCAGTCCAGACAGACAGCCGTGCGATGTTCGAAGCACCAGGGAGCTCTTACCTCACTGAGGTGTGCCTTTCCCAAATCATTATTCACAGTGTTGGCAAGTGACAGAATAACAGACTGTGGTGGAAACAGAGGTGGATGAGCATACAAAAAATCTCCAGTGACCTGCTTAAACTTTTTTGACTGAAAGAACCTGGTTACCCCAACATTGACATTGATGTATTATAGTGTATCCTCTTTAATAATGTATTTATTTTCAGGGTTATCCGAGACATTTTATGGATAATATTAACTGTGGTTGATCAATACATTTTTACAAAGGTGTTAGCTAAATGTCATTGCCTTCCATTATAAGACATTAAGTAAATCATTAAACGTCATTCAGATAACAAGCAAAAGACCACATTTCAACAATTTGGTAAGCGTGTATTACTTTTTTTTACTTACATATGGTATTGTACCGATCATAACAAGTGTATTACCACAGATACTGGTGGTGGGTCACTGTAATGAGTAAGGCAGGTTAATGGTGATACGTCAGCATTAATGTACGAGTCAACAAAGATCATTAAGTAGCAAACTATGACAGGTAAAGAGAGAGAGGGAGTGGGAGAGCTTTTCCCATTCATTCGTTTTTTTTCTCACATACGGACACTCTTATAATAACACGAAGGTACATGACAGCTTAATAAAACTAACACTTTCAAACAGCTTTGGACCAAACTAGCTTTGGCATGTTTTTTTTAGCTATTAGACGGGGAATCTAATCGAACAGCACACCTTTAGGATAAACAAAAGCCTGTCAATCATCTTTAAAAGTTCCCACGTATGAAATATGAAGTCACATCAGTGTCTCTTCTTTACACAAATCTGTTTAATTGATTCGCTGTTCGTCTCCCGCCTCAGTGATTAGGCCCATTAAAGCTCTTTTAATGGGACAATCTCATTCAAGTGATTGAAATTTGGGGAGAGGAAAGCACAGCTCCTTAGGGGCTGGGCTATACTGGAGTTTGCGACAAAAAAAACTTGCAATAAATTAAGAAATGTCTCAGCTAGACTTGGTCAGAGCGAGAGGAGAAAAAGGGGCCATTAGTGAAGCCAATTATGAATTGAAAAAATCAATACTTTGGAAAGCAATTAAGAAATTTGCTAAAGTAATTACTTGGTTGAAAGATGTCTACTGTACTGTATATTCTGGGCGGTGTTTTAAAAGAAAACAAAATGTGTTGTTCATGCCTTTTGTTACTTTTAATTCTGACTAAATGTGCTCTGATCCCTTTTCACTGGATCATATACACGGCTATCATTTTTTTAGTGCGTAGGTAAATATGGTTTTCCCACTTTAGTAGCTTGGAAAGTGGAGGTAGCCTCAGTATGATCAGTGTGTTGAAATGTCGAAAACAGCTCCAGGCTATAGATTCAGTCTGCCTCACTCTGGCTCTCATGCCTGTAGGTAAGGCCCCTGGCGTCTCCATTGGAGTGCTCCTCAAAGGTACTCGGTGTGTGTATGAGTGCATGTTCATGCAGCCACGTGTTTGCGACAATCAAAGCCATTACTCATTTGTTGGGTGTATCCACACTGCACGGCTATCTGCAGCCATTTGTTGTTGTTTTTTTGGGTAAAATTCTTTGCCACCGTCATCTATCACGAATGATCTCAGTAGATTAGCTGCTGGAGCGCAAACAATTTGTATGCCACACGCAGCGAGTTAGATCAGGGCACATTTATTTTTAACTATGGTGTTTATTTGTCCTAGTTTCTGCCCTCTAAACTGCGACCAAGAAGTTCAGCAAAGTTCAAGCCCTCTGCCGTGCTGCAGACAGGAAAAGTACAGGATTGTAATAAGAGGAAATCATTCAGACTAGGCTCGTTCGAGATGAGCCAGTCCTGCGCAGAATCGATCACCGGCGATCGCCACACAATGCATGCCGGTTAGATTTGTGTCCGACTTGGTCTGACGTCATGAACACGTGGTCAACGATAACCTCACGAGAACGAGGCAGCCGAGGTTTTAAAGCCAGGCGCCGCAGTTGCTTTACACCGACTGCATGACCCAAAGCATGATGGGAAACACCTTGGCTCTTAGATTTGACAACAAACACCACGTTTTGTAGAAAATCCTAATTTTCTGTGTAATTGTAATATTTAATGCTCGATTGTTGGCAATTAGTCTCATGTTGTGCAACACAGGTTTAATCTAAAAACATATCTTGTGTGGTTGATAATAATGAAGCTTATTTATACAATACATATCAAAGCGAGAAGCAAAGTGTTTCACAGGCAGACATAAGAAGAACAAAGGATTGCATACAATGTGAGATGCAGGCACATTCCCACATACATATATATTTACAAACACTTGAAAAAATCCGAACAAGCTCAGCAAACTACAAGTAGCCTACTGACCGGCGCAAACAGGAAGTAACTGTTTCTTTGACACCCTGTTTGTTCTTTGAAGGCGGCTGAAAACTGTCCGACTTGACAGCAGTTTCTTTTTTTCAACGCCCCCTGCTGCTGCCGCCTGCTCTCGTCCACTTTCCAGGCGAGGTGCAGTTTCTCGAACAAGCCTATTAATTGTACAAAGTAGTAATAAGTAATGTAATTGTCTTTGGCAGCCATTCATCTTCCCATGAATCAAAAGAAGCAGAAGCCGCTACAGTTAATTTATCCTAGCAGCTAATAGTTCATCAAACGTGACGACCAGTATCAATGGCAATCCATCCGGCAGTCGTTGAGATATTTCAGGCTGGAGCAAAGCGGAGGGCCGACCGAGCGTAGCTAAAAAATGTGTTCCTGCTGTGTCGCAGCCATTACACCAGCAATAGAGTAATGCGACGCCTTGAATTCTCAACGCCCGCGAGAGATCAAATTAACTCCAATCTGGTGTAGAAAAGCACCTGAGGACGGAGGTGTCACACTGCATTACAGAATCTTTCCATGCTACCTCGTAAAAAGGTGGGACCACTGGAATGAAAGGTAGTACCAGATGGTGATAGTGATGCAGTTACATATAAGGAAAGAAGGAGATCTCCAACCGTGTTTGTGTGGTAGGCTGCTTTCAGAAAACGACCTTAAAACGCAGAGTGGGGCTGGAAGACTTGGTACATGTAAATGGTGTTTTCAGATTTACCACCATTAGTGTGGGCATAGCCTTAGCTTCTCCCCAGGAGGATACACAAATTGCATAGAGTGAGGGAGAGACGGGAATAGTGGGGGGAGAGAGAGGGTGTCATGTACTTGAGTAGGTGGATTAAGGAGGAGAGTAAAGAGAAGCCCTCTGATGATTCCTCATGTATATTTCACGACACGATTCTCCGGTAAATAATCTCTCCTCCAGTATTTACCACCACAAACATGCCGCCCATGCGGCCTGGTGTTTTCTGCTCCAAAGATCTCATAATGTTTTATCTGTACGTCCCTGACCTCTTAAGGTAGGCTAAAAGCTCTCCCAGGGATTGGATATCAATCGCTCTCTGGCTTGTTTCTACTTGTGTATATTTCCGATATCCGTCTTCATCTCCTCTCTCTCTTATTCCTACCTCCGGTCTAGATTTCTTCTCATCGATTTCTTCCTCCTTGTTCGTCCAGCCCTCTCACTCTTGAGCGTTTTTTCTCTCTGTGGCTCATCGAGCCCCCTCTCGTCTTGCCCTTGGTTCGTTATGTAAGCGCCACTCTCCTCCTTTTATCTCCCATGCGCTCATTGTTTTCTATCGCCATGGCAATCTGCTACAGACATCACGGCAATGAGTTTCACATCTCCCAACAATACAATTAATCTCGGGGATTGATCCACTTGCTCGCAAATAGTGCAATTTACACTGATTGCTGACATATACATATATCAGGATGTTTTATCTTCATTCCTGTACGCTGCATTGCGCTCAGCTGCTCGCCGCTTTCTGCATAATTTTTACATTTCGTATTGCCATGAGCGCTTTAAGAGGACGGGCTTGTGTTAGTGCTTTGATGTCAACTGTTTGGTTGGATCTTTGCCTAAAAAAAAAAAAACTTTATATATCCCCACTGCTCTTATACTTTTCCGCTCCCTCCGACATCAATGCCGGTCACAGAGCTGCGTGCGGAGTGAGCTTTAGGGTTTTGCTCTGAGCTAATCTCCCTCTGTGTTCAAAAGCTGAAGGCCCACTGACTCCATCCTGCTGACTCTCACTCCGCTGTCTCCCGGCAGCCTGTTGCCATGGTTACCTCAGCTCAGCGGCAGGCCGATGCGGCAGCAGCCTAATGTACGATACGACCTCCTTCACTAAACACTAGTGCTTTTGTTGTCGCTGGCATAAGCCACCTCCCTGATGCCCTCTGCTCGCCCCTCCGACTGCCACCGCGCTTTGCGGGCCGGCCTCCGAGGCCCAGGTCCTCTCAGGTGACCGGCACAGCGAAGATGTGATTTGGTCTGTGAACACACGCAGGTGTGTGCGAACATGCAATGTTGTGAAAGAGGCACATGCTTGGGGCCACGACAGAGAAACAGCCAGGAAGTTTAGTTCCACTTGACTTCATCAAACTCGGCCAAATAAGAGTGCATACGGGGCGTTTTGTGTTCGCGAGCGCTCTGGATGTGCTTCGAATTTATGCCAGCAGGAAGAAGATAATGACCTGGTGGAAGTGTCCTTGGAAGGATGAATCGAGAAACTGAGGGGTAAAGGGAGGACGGTGGCGGAGATGGGGGAGATGATTGCGGGAGATGGAACAGCAAGGAGAGAGAGAGAGGTGGTATGAAAGTAAAAAATGCTGAATGTCCTATAAGTGGGAGAGGGTGCAGAGGATAAAAACACAGGAAGGCATTTGTAAATGCAACAGTTGGATGCCGTATTGTTGGATGCCTCGCCATTGAGACCATTTGGCAGAGTGCTAGTGGTAAAAGTATTAGTTCCTGTTTGCACTGTAATCATGAATGCACAGACAACTATGATTGAATCGCTTTGATACATGAGGAAACGTAATGATTCTCAGGCTCAAGTTCTGGATTTGTACTGTAAGTAGCATCTTTTTCTATGATTTCTAAGTGGATTTACATTGTTTAGTAAAGGACATCAGAAGTAATGATATCCTTGGGGAGTCACACTGAATCTATAAATATGTATATCATTTTTGTTATGACTCCGAGAAGAGGATGGTTTGTGATGCAAATTTAAGCAATGGGATATTCAGCTGATTGCAATGGAAAAGCACATCGCTGGATGCCATAAAATCCGACACATTCTCCCTTTAAATGGTTGTATTTATTTTGAAATACTTACTTTTCTGTTCAAAAAACGAGTTTCACCGCTGTATGGTGACGGGACAAACTAAACTTGGTACCTACCACCCCAAACTTCATTGTACCTCATGTCCCACCTCGGCAAATGCATTGCTGTTTGAAAAAGTGGGTGATGTGAGGATTAGCATTTTACTAAAGACATTAGCTGCTTGTTTTGGTTTTTCAGTAAGTGGGAGGACACAGTTATTTTGGTCAGGTAGTTTGCTTTTAAAAGGGAAGGGGGGGTCAGAGGGACAAGGTTTAAGAGGCACGGTTCGCTATTTAACGTAATGGTTGGAAAAGGTCAGCCTGTGCTTTTTATTTTCCTCCAATACAATCTACCTTCCTTGTGAATACAATATAATATGGTTATTTATGGTGGTGGGTCATGTATTTACGCACAGTTGCTCTGGGAGATGTATTTGTAGCTCCGAGACGGGTCAAGACAAAAACAAAAAAAAGTAGGAAACACTGTACATTTCGTAGGAACACTATGAACAGAAAAGTCTACTCTGCAATTGTCTCTCTACAATAATCTGTGTGTTGTTACGACAGGATACAAAATAAGTACACCAAAATCAAATTAATTATATGCTGCTCTGTGCTTTCCCATATTTGGATAATGAGGCCATGAGTTATTTAAAGGCAAAGTGGGATGGATGCAGGGGCAAAACGAGGAAGAAGAAAAAAGGGTGAAGCTTGCAGAGAGAGAAAAAATAAATCCCAATGTCTCCCTCTTGCCCCAGGCTCATTGTCCTCCCTAACAGATTCATGTAATATTAACGTGTCAGAGCAGAGGAGCAGAGCCTATCACGCCGACTGCAATAATCGCTGTCGGTTAGGCCTACTTCCCAGCACAGGGAGGAGAGGAACATGAGAATGTCCCTCCTTCTCACCCAGTGGCCTAAATTCACAGCCAGGTAGACCTCGGGCCTCCCCAACGCCTCCCCCGGGGCTTTGTCTGATTTGGTTTGTGTCACAAACGCAACCGCTCTACTTTTTCTGTCATCCTAGAGCTCCACGCTGAGTTATCATTGCCCTGGTGATACGATAATAACATCTAATATCAGAGAGCGTAGAGACAGACTACCATCGGTGTAATTTGAGTTTATAAATTAGCAAATGGATGCAGTATTTGTGTGCAGGATTGATTTCACAAACTCATCAGGTTTGTCCTTTTTGTTGTAGAGAACGTTTGTCATTTCATTCTGAGCTCCATTTGTAGGCGAGAAAAAAGACGCATAATATCCACCCACCGTCTATAGCAACACAACAGAACAGCGTTGTTCATTTCCCAGCTCGGCAAGTCACACGGTCGTCTGCAGTGTGCTTTCAAATGAATTTGTCCACATCCGTTGGACAAGGCTTTCTCCGTTTCTATGCGACAAAACACAAAGAAGAAACCCGAATAAATTAGAAAGAGCACATGTTCAGTGGGAAAAGGTATAATGGATAAAGGCAAAGTGAGGCCTCTCAGCTGTGATTAAAAGAAACTATTGTCTATGGAGCGATTACAGGTGAGCCATTAAAAAGGTGACGGATATACAGGGAAATTATCTTGGCTCAGTGAACCCAAAACAGCAACTTTCAGCCGTGGCCAGAACCAGAGCGGGCACATTGTCGTGTCCTCTCGGGGAGCACGTTGCACAGGCAGCTGAGATCAAAGACGGAACAATCTCGTCATTATCTCGGCTATTCAGCTCCACCAGGTGGGAGCTGACCTCTGGGTAATTTTCCTACTTAATTACACCGCACGCCGCCATCTATGAAGCCTAATGACGTAATCTACCTCGGCTCTTTGCTGTTGAGACATGAAGGCAAACTCGTATCGATCAGTGAGATGCTTGAAAAAAAAAAGAAGTTATTAGGATTAGGTCTTCTCAGCCTTTAGAAATAAAAAGGGTGCCCGGTTTTTTAAATGTCAAAGAACATACGAAGCAAATTGAAAGCCTCTTGTACTTCACCCTGCTCAGTGAAGTAAGACTTTCTATTTGCTTTCAGAGTTTTTATTCTTGATTAAAGGATTTCATCTTTTACTCTATTAAACAATAATCACAGCATAAAACCCTCGCAGGTGTAAGCGCTCTAACACCTGCAAGTGCTTCTACCAATCAATAGTCTCACTAATGCTGAGGTATGAGAAAGATGAATCTGTAGACAGAAATCAGAACTTGCAGGGTTTTTTTCAAGAAGTAATAAAACCTCATTTAAAATCACATCGACATTTGTATCAAAGTAATGCAAATCCCAAAAACAATCCAGAACATAATGTTAGCCAACAATATGCCACGAGGTGCACTCCATACATCTAGATAAAGATATTAAAAGAAAACTATTATTATTTATTTAAAGTGATGGGCCTTTAATAAGCACCACTTTCTCAATACTGTGACATCAGTACAAAAGTAATTAGAAAAGCATTAGTAGAAGAGAGGGTATATTTGAAGAAACCAAGTTATGAGAACATTCGAGGTTTCACAGAATAGTCAAAAACCACTAGTCGACACTATGCATCGTTGTAGACTAATCGTTGATCTGTGATTATAGAACGGTGCAGTATTAATGGGTTTTAGTGACTTAATGTTTTCGTTTTACATCCCCTAACTTCACTGTTTTGGTTCGCTCTCATTGTTGTCAGCATCAGTAAGCAGCTGTTCTCCTTGAAACAAGTTCAGAAAAAGCCCCTTTACGTTAGCTGCACAAACACAAAAGAGCAGGCAAAATTGGAACCTATTTAGCAGTTAAAAAGCCAGATATGTCCCTCAAGATTTGGTGGAGACCAAAGCAGAGCTCAAAGTACTGTGAACTTTGAACTTACACTCACCAGTTGGCCAGAGACACAAGTCCAAATGACTGCCAATGTTTCTCTGTATTTGCTGAATATGTAAATTAGCAAGTGCTTGCCGAATGAGAGATTGCGTTGACTTCCAAAAGCTAGTGGAACGGAGGTCAGCCTGAAAATGAGGGCAAGACTTTAGGTCTCCATTACGACACTTTTTGTACCACTCAAACCTGACTTCAACGGAATAGAGAAACTCAGTGATCATGCAGTGAGTGTCCACTGCTGTTCTCTCTGATAATGCCTTCACAGGAATCCTGACCAAACCCATTACCCTATTTCTTGCACTCAGACATGCATTAGTGGAAACCAAAGCGATGCATTACTTAATCTTGAAGTGACGTTATCGTGAACGGCTTCTCAGACATTCTGTATGGAGAAAAAAAAAGAAAGGTGAAGAACGTTGACGCTGTGTCCCGGGAAATTCTCATACCCGAAGGCTAAAGCACTCTAAATTAATTACTTGGGTAAATATCCAATGAATATAATGATTAGCCAAATTAGCTTGCCTGGATTCCACAGAGCAAACAGAGATAGCTGTCGTATAGCGCAGCGTCGCTGTGAAGACAGCTATATCTTTGTGCTGTTAGATGAGGTGATGTTGTGTGTAAAATAATAATCTGATGAGTGCAGTTTGTCCCAGAGCTGTGAAAAGATAAATCACAGCCGTTTGATACATGAGTGCCTTTAGAGTCTCTATAGCTATTTCTCTCTCTCTGTCTCTCTCTCTCTCTCTCTCCGTGTCTTTTGGCCAGTATTCAGAAGCATAGAGGGCGCCATGACAACAGCTTTATTAATCACATCAATCATCGGTAACACCATGGCGACCAAAGGGAGCTCTAATCGCTTCTCACCGAGCTGACAATTTCTTTTCTGAGGGGCTCATAGCAGTCTGCATTAACTTGACGTGTGTGTGTGTGTGTGTGTGGGAGGGAGGAAATCTGATTACCTGTCAGTCTTTTGTCTGTATGATCTGAGGGCATCGGGGAAAAGGAGTCCTTGAACTTTTTCTAACATTTGCCCTCAAAGCTTTATTAGTAAAAGTAAAACGTTTCTGATTCATTAATATCTTTTATACAACACGACATACCTGTACTCTCTTGAAGAATTTCCTGCCTCTCGCTATATGGATATTTGTGTTTGGATACAATTTCATTTTTCTGCTAGCAGTTTTTTTTGTCAGTCTGTCAATTACCCATTTGGTGCAGTCCAAAGTTAAGGTCACTTTTCAGCCTGCGTTTTATTACAGCTCGGGTTTTATCTTTTGATTCTCAGGCCATCGACTCCTACCAACACTTTGCACTCAACCAAAGGGATTGCTGAGATCTCAAAATGCAGCAACATCACTAAAGAAAATAGCTCCAATGGAGCAACAAACATAAGTTTGAAAAACAAATGTCCAGGTTAGTCAGACTTCTTTTGAGGAGAAAAACACATCCTTGACCTACTTGTTGTAGTTTTCCTGTGCAATTACAGTTGTTTTAGCAGTATTATGAGTGCGCTTCCTTACTTTCGTGGTCTCTAATTTGGCTTAACTGTATTGCTTGCAAACCTGTATGCCTCACTATTTTTTTCCCCCCCTCATTTGAACTATTATTGACAAGAATGGAAAGAAGCCAGCACAACTAGGTCCAACTGGGCAACAAACATGATCGGTTAGAGAGTCTAACAGTTTTGACAGATTAGCTATCGGGTCCGAGATCTAATCAATTACTTGCAACTACAAAGTTATCATAGAACCACTAGACGGAACTAGAAAAAGACCAGTTTGCTTATAATAGTTTTCCTTTAGCAATACAAATCAGTACACATAATATTTTGATTGACTTGTTTACTGCACTCGCCAGTTTCCATTCTAGACAGTATTTCTGGTTTTCTTGGTGGAGAATCAGCCGCCTCTAGCAGGTCTCTGCTTGATCTTTTTTGTTGCTGCATTGCTGTGCCATTCACTGTCATCCTTTATCGGTGTCATCAATCAAACTGTTTTTTCCATGAAGTACCTCCACATAACACCCTTCTCCGCTTTTTTTTTTTGAACATCATCTCCTCTCTGCGCCTGAACGCTTCGACTTGAATATGAGCCAGTCCGAGCACACCTGGCGTTCACAACAGTCCTGAAGTTCCCATTTCACAGAAACAACCAGTATTTGCATGATATTATCCGTTTGTGGCAGCGTGATTCCCCCGCAACACGCGTACAATGCCTCATTAATTAAGCATAACATGAAAGGCATCCCTCACATCGTGCACGGTTTCAGCTGAGCAGGCAGATGGTTCATGATTTCTTAATGGAGAGAAATACTCGCCGCTTTGACAGAAATATGTTAGCGAGGAGGTGAAATTCAGTCTATTGCTCTGCGTGTGCATCGCTTTCCAAATGGGGGCTGTTTGTCAGAATGCCACACCACTTGCATGGCGTGCATATTAACAAGTAAAGGCCTCACACGAGACTTGTTCAAAGTCGAGAGAGTTCGCTTCCCGGGAATAATAACAAAACATATTGCTTTGTCAGAGTTAAAGCCCAAAGGAATCTAGCTTCGTGACGGGAGAATTGGGACTGAAAAGATACATTGTTGTACCAGTAATCGGTGGATCTCTGCTCAAAGACTCAGAGTTCTGCCGGCTGGCAGAAAGGCTGAGGGCAAGCCAACGCTGTGGGCAAAGCTCCATCAGATAGTAGCTAGTGTTGGCCGGATGACTGGCACAGTCTCAACACGTGTTTCTTTGACTCTCATGGAGGTTTTCTGGAGCCCCATGTGCATTACACGCACAGACGCCCCGATATTTGTTCGGCTTTCATTCACGGTCATGTACTTGGACTCAAACTCGCGCGCACAGAATCGGAAGATCTCGGAACGTATGCTGCTCCTGCATGTGCGCTGGTGATCCATTAGTCTGTGCGCTTTTAGAGCTATCGCGCTTTCTTGTTCGCTGACGCTTTGAGTGTTGTGACAATTAGTTGCGAAAAGGGTTGGACTCTTGAATCCAGGCTTTTCAAGTAGTGTGGATGTGCATGAGCCAATATCAACAGCCCCCGCTCACGGGAAAAAAAGCCCACAAAATTACCAAAAAATATCAGAGGACATTCAGATGCCTAATGAATCAATTATTTCCAAGTGCAAATGATGACAAAAAACATCAACGTTTCATCATAGGAACTGTTATTCCAGTATAAGTGG
Organism: Anarhichas minor; assembly: GCF_050575085.1. Taxonomy (NCBI): domain Eukaryota; kingdom Metazoa; phylum Chordata; class Actinopteri; order Perciformes; family Anarhichadidae; genus Anarhichas; species Anarhichas minor. The sequence goes on from NW_027466474.1 coordinate 13,397,679, forward strand.
CCAAAAGAAGTCGAAATTGATGTCAGATATTCACAGTTACAGTGGAGTCGGCTGCAGGTTGGGAAAAGTGGATGCGACAAATGGTAATCGCTCCACCGTATAATGATGGGATTATACGGTAACCCATTTACGCCTGGCATTAACACGTGCGTGATTGTGTGTGACTGGATAACTATCAGATCTAGCTTACCCACAGGTGTTTATGCACCTAGTGCACCAAACAAGGATATTAATGCAGTGGCTCAAATTACTTCTAAGGGTGGCTTCAAATGCAAAGGATCCATACGTCCCTGTCTTTTATACAGTGTGTGATTTCATGCATGTCGAATACGTCAACGTAGCTGCAGTTCCTCTAACTGGGACTGTGTGTTTCCTCACTCACTCTATGGTGCATAGAGTGAGTGAGGAAAATCCCAATTTCTGTCTTGAAATGAGCTGCTGAGGCTGGTATGTTTTGGTGGTGATGTTCATGCTTACTGAGCATTGCTTGATAGACAGGATACTGATAATTCCACCACATATTTGCCTCCATTTGGATTCTATGGCTCCATTAACTCCGAAGATGGCAAACCCAAACTAAAGCTTTCAAGCAGTAGCCGTAGCATATGGAGGACATCACAGATGCTACTGTTATTTTCACAGCCCAGTGATTCACTGCTAATCTGGCCATCTTGCATGTAGTTCATGCATAGAGTATAGAATGCTGCAGATATAAAGAATCAAACCACAAAAAAACATAAAGCATCACAAACACTGAAGCACTGCTGATTAATAGTACACTGATTAGTGAAATAAAGCCGATTGGCCGTGACATTGTTTTTAGCCGTGCTAGCGCTGTTACCAGAGATGGCCATGTGAGCGTGTCGCTTTGGGGCAATCGACACACTGATGGTGACTATGGCTAACGCTCTCCCGGCTAAACATGGGCATTTTAGCATTGTCATTGTGAGAATGTTAGCACGTGAACCTTAGCATTTAGCTCATAGGACCCCTGGGCCTGTAGCCTCACAGAGCAGTTAGCATAGCTTTAGACTCTGTAAAATGATACTGCGAGAGAGAATCACCTGATTTCTGTGGTTTACTTCTATTCTGCTCTATGGCTTCACCTGCTTGACTCACTAAAGGGTTCACTGCTTGTGGATCTAATGAAGTCTGATCTCTACCCACACCTCATTGCTTCGGGGGAGTCTCCAGGGTCGCAGTACACACACTCCCTCTCTCTCTCTCTCTCTGTCACACACACACACACACACACACACACACCTTTCCTTTTATCACAGCCACGTTTGATAGTACACAGAGTGAAAGCTGTTCTCTCATTTCTGTCTTTTGTATACATCATGACACCATGAATGACTATGTAAAACCATTTCTCTGGTGCTTAAATGGTCTGACACACAACAAAAAACAGTTTTATTGTTTCCCTAACTATTATAGCTGCCGATGAGGCAAATGGTAGACATGTCACAGTCACATTTTCTTTGTTTGGAAATGCACGTTTTCCTGCATTGGTGTTTAAACTTCCTCCCTTTCTCTCTTTTTCTATTTTTGATTCTAATAACAGTCTTATCTCCCTCCCTTGAGGCGACACATCACCGTCCCTTCCTCCCCCCCATGCATGGGCAAACATGCACTATCACACGGCACACTGCAGCACACACAGCCTGCCGAGACACGTTAATGGAGGTCAGCGGGCCACTCCACACTCGCGGCCGCTTCCACTGGGCCCTCACCCACCTGATACCCTCTCTGCTCCCCCTCAGCCCTCCTTGAAGGCTGGGCGACGACTCCCCACTTCACATTATCCTATCGGGTTAATTTGAGCCGCCGCCACAGAGGAAGTCCTCGACTTGATGCTAATAAGTGAAGACACGAGAACCTTTTTTTTCGGCTTTCACTTTCCTTTTCTTGCGGGTGGAAATGTTGAGAGCAGATCCGCAGTGCAACCCCAGAGTTGGACTATAAAATAAATATTCTTAAGTGGATTTTCTTTTTTTATGATTGATTTAAAAATGGAGGGACATTTAAAATTGGGAGATGCAGCCTTCTGTACATGGCTCTGACAGTAAAAATACTTAATAAGTCGAAGCAAAAGTGCACTGTTGATTTATTGAAATATTTGAGATAAAATATTGCTTTAAAAACATACTTGGTGGTAGCTCCCTTTTCTTAGCAGAGTTTTATTATTAGATTGTACACCATCTTTCCGACAGTGATTAGATTCTCATAGCGTATAGCTTTTACTAACTCTTAGTAATCATTTCATAGGAACCCTGACGGCATACATTTCCACACGCTTCAGTGTAATCAGATGATCTTAATTCATTTGTAGTGGTTTGGATGTGGCAGAATGGCTTTGTTCCCCTAATTAGTATAACGCCGATGCAAACGGAGATTCGGGTAGTAATGAGTTCTCATTCCATTAGTAGTGTGTCACTACTACTAAATTGTTATTTGAGGATTATCTCTTTCAGTGGGTGACGTCCACTGTATTTTTCCTATTCTGACCTGATAGAATTTTAAAAAGAGCTCACAGAAGAAATCCTGCTCGACGGTATTTCTCTCAAGGTTCTGAGACAGAGATTTGAAAGCTATTAGCACACACACGCTCAACCTTTTCCTCACATCGCATCACCTCGCGGGGAGACAGGGTCGGATGGGGTGTGTTTTGATTCAGCTGCGGAGACAGCACTGGGTTCACGTACTCTTTTAGGATTTTATAAAAGACAACAGAAAGTCTCGGAAAGCTTGTTTTTTCTCCAGAGCAAACACCACTAGATGTTGTTGTTTTTTCTTTTCCGTTGCTGGGAAATTCCACCAAGAGCAAAACATCAGGCTGCACCCTGGTTTTTAATTTTCGCCGGTGTCGCTGTGGGACAGGTTTTCGTCGCTCCATGTGGAGAACGAGGCCAGCACGCGGCGGCGTCTGGAGATTGGGAAAGATGAGAAGAGAGAAAGAAATATATTAGCTGAACAAATCAATAGTGCGTTGTAGTCTCCAGGAGGCATCCTAAAGAAGAGTAATACTCAGAGGCTGTAAGCATAGAGTCCCCAGCCAACTCTAAACCACTTGCGTAGACACGCGTGGATGCACACACACACACACACACACACACACACACACACACACAGCCAGACATTCATCCGTTGATGGTCCCACGGTAGCCGACTGTGGAAGCTACTGGCACGGTAAATCGGATGAAGTGTGTGCGTATGTGAAACGGGGGCGATCTGTTATTCCAGCGATGTGGGGAATTTTATTACAGGAGCAATAACAGGATGAGGAGACGACTGCTGTGCACCAGTTCAGTTTCCACTGAACTCCTCTCAGTACGGTGATGAGAAACAGTCGGTCTGCGTGCAAAGTAAAAACAGCCATGAAGCCTCCCTGATTGCTAATCAGATTTGATTGATGGTCTATGATTACTGTTGTGTCTCAGAGAGTTATGATTCTGACTTTGCTGCTGTGTTATCATCTTCTTTTTTGACTGCTGCACGGAGTTCTTATCACTCCAGTATTTCTTTCTATCAAACTGATAAATGATCAAACTTGGGATCAGATGAGCAATTTGGACTGTTTCATCACGACTTCACTCTTTGTGCGTTTACATGTAATAATAACCAGTTGTGGATTGAGACTCCGTGCAGACTGCATGCTGCTGGTGCGGTTCGCTTCAATAGCTGTGCCGGCTGCCTCAGAAAACTTTGGTTATGGCCAGGGAAAGGTTATGGTTGCAGTTAGGGTAGTGAAACACTTGCTTAAAGTTAGGGAAAGATAACGGTCAGGGTTTAAGGTGAATGTCTGTGACAGGACGCTGGCTCCTGCATGACAGTGGTTCATGGTGTGTCGCCCACTCCAACTTTAAAGGCACAATTGCTACTTCCTGGTGCTGAACTTTGGCATTCGACTAATTGTTTCCTGTGGTTTCTGAGCTGGAGAGTCTACTTATTGTATTGTTCCTTGTTTCTCTTGCCACAGAGACTCGACCTCTTGCTGCATGTCTGCTGATATACAACTGTGGAATAGTCTCTTTTTTTTTTTTACAAACATGGCACTCGTACTTCTGCTTTGTCTTAGCAATAGAGAATGGCCCTCAACATTCGTTGTTCTGCAGTCAACGTTTTGTCCCCTCTGACCCTCTGATTCGGTGTTTCAGTGCGATTAACACAATGCACAGATTCTCAGTGGCATACTAGCTGTCAGCTGCATCACTGAAAAGAATGGCATCATTTCGAATGGATGGAATTAATGGATGGAGACATGCAGAGGTGGGAGGAGAGACTGAAAACTCCAGTAGAGATGTTCCTCTGCTGAGCGTTTTGTGGTCGTGTGGTTACAGTGCGTCAGTACTGTTTCGGCACAGGGAACTGGGGCTAGGCGTCTAAATTTAGACTCGGCATCTTCCACTCAAAGCGGAGGTAAAGATCCCGAGTTACTACAAACTTTTGGGGGGAAAAGTTCCTGCAGTGGGCTAATTGTGTTGTTTTGGTAAATATCTCTGCAAGGCACCTGCATAAAAATTCAGTTTCACATCGTTGTGTTTCCCATTAATTATACAGACGGCCCACCACAGCTGCATAATGAATCCACGTCGGCCACCCACCCAACCTGATAAGAACCCTGTTTACTGTGCTTTGTGGGTGTGACTTTTTTCGCAGTGTCATCACTATTCATATCTATACAAACAATATGATAAATGTGTTTACGAGAGCACAAATCTGTTTAAAAGAGGACAAAGTTTTTCATAGATCTAGCATCTTATTTTTGCTCTCAAAATGCACCAGACTGATGCAGTTAACTTTAAAATGTACAACATTTCCTCCGCCCCCTTAGAGGGTCTGAGGTCCACCCACCGCAGTCTCACAAACCCCTGTGGGAAACACCGGAGGTACAGAGTGGTTGAGTTCTAAACATAGTCCTTTACTGCGCTTCATCTTGACCTTGTTGTTTTACTGATCCATTGTTTATCTGATCGTGTAGCTTTAGGAGACATGTCAACAGCACCGGCATTTGCCTTTTTCTTTTTTCATCTGAGCCCTCAGATGTGTTACCTGAACAAAGCCATTTTTCTCGGCTGCATTTGTAAGGATTTCAATGTTCTTAAATATTGCAACACCTATCGTCCATCCATGAATGGTCTTTCTCTGTGAGAAACAGTCTTAATTTGCCCGGACTGCTGCCGGTCCTGATTTATGAGAGCCGTCTCTGCAACAGTCTCAGCAGTCCTGTATGTCAATATTATAATTCTCCTCTGGTCTCAGGTCAGCTCTCTCTTCCACCAAATTCACATAATCCATGTGACACTGAGAAACCCCACTCCATAGAAAAGTGCTCTGCACTTGTGTAATTACCCGGATTTTTTATTTTTTCTATGTTCCTCTGTCTGTCTCAGGGGGTCTCCCTCTGTTGCAAGAGGAACAATTAATTTTGGGTCACTGCTTTGGGGCATTTGGAAATTAAAACTGTCTCTCTTGGATTATTCCTACTAAAATAAAATAGCTTGATTACTCCCTCAAGAATCTTTCACTCGACTCATTTCCCTCACCTCTGGTAGCCTTGATAATGGATGACCAACCCCTTGATAGTTTTTGGGGGACTAGGATATTCCTTTCATCAAACTTAAAGTAAGTCTTTTGTTTTCTATATTAGATTCTGCCGTACTGTACAAAGTGGCCCTAATGTTTCACATTTGTATAAGATGCAAGACCCTCCCCTGCATTATTAATATCTTCTTCCTCTTAACTTACTGCTAAACCCTCCAACCATTATCCTAAAACAATGCAACAGTACTGATTGGTAAAACTCCTTCAACACTAAATAACTAAAAGAGAATTCGGTTTCACAACGTGCACAATCACTATGCGCATTACAAATGATGTGTCACATTTACCAAATATTCCAGCCACATGTTTGAAACAAGAGCCCCTGTGCCACTACCAGTAAGCTCTCGTTTCAAGCATAAGGAAATGTGGTCTTACATGCAAAGTGAAATATGTCAACAAAGTATCCTGGTTGCAGTTCGTTTAATGAATACTAGCAATGCACTCATATAATGTTGCAGGACTCACGATGGACAGTTTTGTAATAGGCGTAGCAGACTGTTGTATTCCTCGCGTTCTTCTTGCCTGCCGAAACCTGCCTCCAACGTGACCCACAATGCAACTGGACTGCGGACAGTTCAGTGGGAGATTTGGGTGACTTATTCTTATCTTGGAGTTCACTTTGAGCAATTTATCAGACTTTGCTGAGCTCCCTCTGGAGCCACAAAAGGCTTTTTACGACTTTTGTTTTGCATATGCAGTAGTACTCCCCAACACCTGCAGACTAAAGTTGAATGCGAAAAATTGGTGGAGTTCCCCTTTGACTGTGAAAGAACGGTCGATGAAGTGTGTTCAACTCACAGATGGACTGAAAAACGCACAAACAGAACCGATCAGTAGCGTTCTTATTTGTTAACAGGCGTTCTCTGGAGCCTTGTAATAGTTTGATGAAATCGTGAAACAAAGCCAAAAGCTGTATCATAACTGAGTTGTGTTCTGGCGTTTTATTGCACTGCTTAAATCGCTGTCGCATGCAGATCAGTGTCCTCTCTCAATGCCTCGGTGAAAGTGATGCGTGCCTTTTGGATCATCAATTGTGTCTCTAGACGTCAGGGCGGCTGTCTTAAAAGTTGGCAACACCGGCAACAATAATGTATACTTTTTTTTCAAATGACTACTTAAGGCCATTAGGAGAGGTACTTTAATTTTAACGATCTGCCCGGGGACAAGACAATCCTTAAATCTATTTTGAGAGCAGTTTTGGGATTCTCTCTCCCATCAATTATCTCGGCAGCCCCCCTTCGACTTTACCTCGGGTACTTTGGTAAAGTATATGGCACTGGGTGAGTGGGGAGGAGCGGGTGTATGTCGCAGGCGTTCCCTCTCCTGATTTAATTAGACTTATCCTGATGGCAAAGACACGCTCCGAATTCTATTAACCTCACCGGAGAGAGGGGAGGGGCGGAGGGGCTCTGCACGACCCCGATGAAATATTTACTGGTGAGATTTACATGCTGCTTAAGGCGGCGGGCATCAGGAGAAGAGGTGGGGGGGGGAAAGGAATCTTCCAGGGGGAGGCCCACTGGCGTTTATCATCCAGTGTGCACCGTAATGAAACTGGAGTAAATATAAAACATATTCTCTCTGCTGTATGTTGACTGCAGGCACGGTGGTGAGATAAGAAGAAATTGCAGCTGCAAGATCGAGAGTGAGGAAAGGCATAATAAATGGTAAAGATGGAACTTGATTCAAACATTATTTCCAGTGTGTGCGTGAAAAAGAGTCCTCTTTTATGTAACTGAAATGTTGATCTTTATGCAAACACCAGTGACATTATCCCCCACCAGCTCTGAATTTAGGGTCACAGTAGGAGCTGAAGTACAGTACGTAGGCCCTGCGCTGCCTTCTGTGGACACAAAGGACAATTCTCGCCGAAGGCAGTGACATGCAGCGGTGCTTGTTAACAATATAGAAAATGTCACCCTCGTGCTTTTTTTTTTTTTTTTTTATCGGTTCAGCAATAAATAACAAGGGCAGAAAGGTGCAGTTTATTCCACTCGCGCTACACTTTCGGGATCACAGCGAAATGCTCTGAGCATTTTCATTTCCTCACCTTAGCAGCGGTCGGCCTCCCTAAAGAGAGTATTTAAGTGCTGTCGCACCAGGTGAAGTCTCGATGCGTTGACAGTTCTCCAAGAAAGATAATGGAATTTGAGCTCAAACGGGAAAGTGAAAAATACCAAGATAAGTATTCCAATTTAGCCATCGGAGGTTTAATTGAAAATCTTCCCATTTGATCGAGCAGATGGATCTGTGGTTTGAACGAGAGTAAGGTGCGGAACAAGGTCAGTCGCAACGTCGAAGACCCATCAGAAAAATCTCATTAAATCATTTAGGGAGGTTGTCTCTTACCCAAAGGAGGTGAACTACATGTTTCGACAGGTGGTGATTGGATTCTTTGTGTGCGTGTGTGGGGGGGGGGGGGGGGGTGGTTGAGGAGTAGTGTGTACGTATGTACGCGACGGCATGTATGTGAGACCAGGGTGTTGTAGGATGAACGTGTTTACCTTCATGTGTATTTGGAAGGATATTTAGACTTTTCTAATCTGATGACCAGCAAAAGCTCATGGTTTTTCTTAAAAAAACAAAAAAGAAAATCCCCTAGATTTGTTAAAAAGAAGCAAATTGCTTCATTCACGTTTTCACTCGTATTTTATCTCTTTGTTCAGACAACAGCTGCTTCCTGCCGAGAGAAGATTTTCGTCACTCACTTCAGTTTAGAATGAAGCTCAGAAAAGTGACAAGAAAAATGGGACCGAAACGTAAATGAGCTGCTGACTGTGCCCCAGAGTCTCTGAGAAGAAAAATAAAAGCAACAACTTTGCACTGCAGGAAGTATTTAAGTAGTCACTTCTTACACGGATATTCATGTTGACAAGCTACACGGTGGGAGAAAGGGAACTTCTCAAACTGCCTCTCCAGCATAATCCACTTTTCTGCCGTCCATCTGTGCGCTCAATATGTTCCAAAGATTCACATTTTCACCAAAAATACTTCAGAGCTTGTATTGCCTCAGAACGACAAGGAAGCCGCGTATTTAGCCATATTTTGGTAACGCTATGATTGTAACATCCTGAGCACGCAGGTGGACATGTGGGAAAGGAGATTATGCTGCAGCTGTGGCTAGTGGGTGTTTTATTAATTGACTGTGACAACTTTAGAATCCATTATAACTGACTGAATTCAAGCTAACAACGTGTTAGCTTGAACAGTCAGAATAATTTCTAAATCAATGCACATTTTGTAGAGCAACTAAAGGAGCTTTCACCGACTCACGCGTGACTCCACGTGAAGTCCCGCAGATGTTGAGGGGGCTGTGCTGCATATAAGGGGGAGGGTATGAATAAACAGCTGGATGCACCTGCCACTTTCTTATATTAGCAGGAAACAGCTGAGACACTTTGTTCATCCAGTTTCCAAGGAAATGCATAATCCCTAAAATCGTCGAGCTGTGATAAATCAGGTAGGTGGGCTCATACATCATCACAGGCTGGCGCGAGCAATGTAAATGAAATATACGTACATGCTATTTGTCTTAAGCTGCCATGACAAGCTGTCTTACCTGATACGAATGTCTCGAGAGATAAAGGTATCACATAGAAGTGATGTTTAAACTGCGCTAACATGGCTAAAAATAGCATGCATCCCTCCGTTTGACTTTGGAAACGTCTGAATTTAGCAACCAATGGAGAACAATGCCACCTCTGGTAATTAAAAAAGATCACAAAAATGATGTACAGCTACTGAAAAAAACATACCAGGAGACTTTAACCACAGCTCCCAATGTGCATTTTGATAACAACAATCCAGTCGCTTAGCTTAGAATTCTGTTGTCGCTAATGAACGGGCGAAGCCAAAGTTTATGCTTTTGAGAAAACCGAAAACAATCTGCAGCTTGAATTTACCGTCCTGAATGTTGGGTCACTGACTCGCCTCTTCTACATTGCAACTGCAGCCGATGCTCGTGGGTAATGCAGTATTTAGAGCGACACGCCATACCAGATGTACGACAACGCTTTTAAATCGTTTCATCCCGTGAGACTTTCGTCTTTCTATGTTGAGGAACATTGTTGATTAAAAAACTAATTATAATATTTACATTGTTTTCAAGTTAAGTGCCACTTTCGCCCAAATTGCTGTGAGCGGACTCTACCACTCAAAATGCTGTAACAGTATTTTATTTAATCACGGCTCATCACAACAGTTTGCCGCTGCACTTCATGGCATTCATCGCTCAGCCTAATGATTCTTCTCCTCCCAGTAGTCGAACTCCCACCTGTTCAACTGCTACCGTCTAATTGACACCGACTAGATGTTGTCACCCAGCAAGGGACCGCTAATGAACAAACTGCTGTTCGACTACTAACTATGCTAAGCTAGCTCGCTGCTCGGAGTGGTGGAGGGCAGGCACAGCGAGCTGTTTCCCTCCCACTCCCCTCAGCCCTCCCGGGGTGGAAGCCAGGCCTTTCATCCCCACCCAGGCCTCCTGCCAATGAAGCGGTGAATAATTCACAACCTTCTGGATGGATGAGCTGTAACAAAGTGTCTGCTTTTTCAATGCCTTGAAGTCAACATATTGCCCAACATGTCCGTGTTTTTATTCCTTCACAAAAAATTACAAAAAGTCTCCTCAGAGAAGTCAATGACATTTAAGAAAAACACATTTTTCTTAGTGGATTTTCCACATAACCAGAAAAAAAGTCATCCAATTTCTTTTTATCACTGTTAATCTTGATTGTTTATTACCTTTTCTTCCCTGGATAGTGGTTACATTAAAGAAAACAATCATACTGACAATTCAGAATGAAGCCAGGTATCTGTAGAATTTGCAAATGTAGTTTTTGACACCCACACGCAACATGAATATTCTTCATGGTATACCCACATACAAGCCAACACGTAACAAACAACGCTGGGAGTGAAAATTAAAGATATGGGGCGTTGGAAGTGTATACAATTACAATGTCAGCACAAAGCCATATGCTTCCTGGCAGCATAATGAAGACAGAGCAGAGAGAGATAGAGAGAGGAAACCCTGTGTGAGCCACAGCAGTTGTGTCTGGAGGCATTGGATACAAACTTCTCTCAGTAAAGAACTCCGTGACCTTGGGAGTGCTTGCACATTGCTGACAATAGCTGTAGTTTGCATCATCAACAGAACAGACGTGTCAGTGAGGAAGTCAAGATGCCAAAAATCACAATGCAGCTATAGCTCTAGTTGCTTACGAGATTTGATCTCAATTTTCCAAGATAAATCTCCATCTAGTAGGCTTCCATCCGCAACGACTTTCATTTGTCGAATACATTAATACCTGCAACACTGCAACACAGCTGTACTAAGTGTTAGTTGATCAATAGTAAATGTTAGCATGCAAACACACTAAATGGTAAAGACGGTAAACATTACCTGCTAAACATCAGCATGCTAATATTGTCAAATATAAAAGCATATCATACTGACATTAGCATTTAGCTCAGCCAATCATTGCTGTAGTCTTTTTCTTTCTCAGAGCCATCTCTCTCCATCTTCATGTCACTTCCGTAACATCAACAACTAGAAATAACTGGCAATATGTTTTACTCTTGCATTCAGTGCAAGTTTGATCACCAAGGTCCAGAACTCTTTGACGTTTACTGTGACCTTTATCTGACCAGTTGATTTCATTTTTTCATGGTGGTTGCTCATCTTTTGTATATGACTCAACCAGAAGCTCCAGTTATCAGTCCCCTACTCTTGTCTTCGCAGAAAATTCATAACAACTTTATAGCTGTCATTACTGTCATTATACCGATTATTTGAGTTATTGCATTCGCTATTATAGTCTCCACCCCTCCTTGACTGGCTCATTGTGGTAGCCAAAATAGAAACAATTTGTGCTCGTTACATACTTCCTCACAATGTGAGAGGAGGGCGGTTGATAGCATCACATATGCCTGTGAGGGGTGATGAAAACCTCATAAACCAGAGCCAGACTCCCAGATAAATCAGCAGCTGAATGTCAATATGGCATGTGGAACACTGTATTTATAGCTCGACTACGTCACAGAGCCCACTCTTATTCACTCTGTGTCTGTGGCTGGCTCTCTCTCTCTCACCTCTCTCTGCTCTTCATGTGGGCATCACCGACGAAAGCACAATCACATGTGTCTACACATTTCCTTCGCAGCGGCCTTAAAGTGTGTGCTTGACAGGCTTCACCTGTCTGACACAAACATTGGATTCAAAAGAAAGCTGCACCTGTAGCTTCTCGCCGTCAGCTGTTTTTGTTTCCTCCTCTTTCCAATTTTGTGACATCTTATTTTCTAGCTGTGGGCTCTTCAAAGTAATCAGATGTAGGTCTTTGAATACTTTAATTTGTTGAGCGGAACAAGCAGAAAATGTACTGCTGGCTCTTCATCTGAATAAAACATGTAGACCTTGAGCAGCGATGATCACTCTGTCGTTTCTCCAGTCCTCAGCTCGGATGAAAGATTTCCTGCTCGGCTCACCGCATTTGTGTATTCAGGGAAGCTTTGACCTTTGCTGCGATGTGTGGGCCTTCTCACAAGTTGCTGACACTCTGGGTTATTGATATGAACTAAAGCCTGAAGGCAACATCCATGCATATAGTATCCTGCACAGCAGTCAAAGCTGTATTATTAGTGATATGGAGCCCATTACGACGAGCTTTACATGTAATCACAAAGCAGGCGGTCTTCCCGCGGTTACTCGATATCTTGTGTTGTCTACTGTACGTCCTCGCCTCGTCTCAGGAGGCGAATGTGACTTTGTGGAAGTGTGGATGTGCTACTGGTATTAAACAGCTGGCTTAGCCTACAGCTTTGATCCCTTACTGCAAATAGACTTAAAGGTCGATAAAGGTCGCGACCACGAGGAGCCGTTCTGTACTGAAAACAAATTACGTCTCAAGCCTCGTCCCCTTTTCTAGTACACTTCCCCCACACTTAATATTAAAAGTAGGCAACGTCTTGCTGACCAGCAAAAACCTGACCAACATGAAGTGTTTTTTTTTTGTTGTTGTCACATTTGCCTTTATTTGACAGCGGACAGAGTGGAAATGGCTACCAAGGCGCTCCAGCCTCAGGTGTTTAATCACTACTGTCACAAGCTCGGTCGTGTTGTATCGGGCTACATAATGTCCTCAAATTAACATTTATTTTAGATGAAAATTGAACATGAACCATTGCTCTGAATTATCTTAAATCTGGGAACAGCTGTCACAGCTTGGTATGCACATGTGGAAGGAACATGTGCGGACATGTATCGGTGTGCTGGAGAAGCCCTGGCCGAACCGAACGGACCCCGGGGCCAACAGAAGTGTCCCCAGATGGGTTGCCTGGGGCTTGGCCAGGCTGACTGCAAAACCGAGAGAGGAGATTCATCACGCTTATGTGATCAACATGATAAGTGCGGTGACACCCCACTCCCATAGAAAGAAGAACAAAGTTGCAGAGGGGTGACTTTGTTAAATAGAAATACGTTTCTGTATTTTAAGTCACTGCTTGTCTGGGAGTAAATCTGACCGTGATGAATGTTCACACACTTTATTTTGGGCGCTGTATTCACTGGGAATGGAAGTCACGTTGGTCAGTAACGCAGCAGTAAGTCAAACGTTTGGGTTTTGTTTAATTTCGGTAAAAACGAAAAGAGAAGAGTTAAACCTATGGACTTAAATCTATGAAATTAAAGCCATTTGTTTTGCTAGCGATGGAGAGGAAGCGGTTACGACTCAGCTGAAGAGGATATTAAAAAAGGCGAAGACACAATGCCAAAGAATCCAGCTCCAGATATGGTTCACTCTAAGTTATGAACGTAATAACAGATAATTAGCCAGATCCATTTTAATAGGCAAGCGTATGCGATAGACCGGGACTGAAAGAGAGCCGGAGTGAGCGATGATGAGGGAACAGGGTGGAGAAGAGAGAGTATTGACGAACCAACAGGACATCACAATAAAAGCATTATCTGATGGCTGAAATTGCCTGTCGGAGGCAACAGTGTGATAACATTAAGATGGGGGCATCTTTCATTTCATTCCCTTAGCACCCCAAGTTACAGGATAAATCACTTTTAATGCATGCCATCAGTATTCACTCAAGTTAAACTGGCCTCTTGTGAGGAGGCTTACTCCATGATGGAATTGCATTAATATTCATACAAGTGTACTTCTCTGGATGGAGCCATATGTGTGTGGAGCAGCACGGAGCATCTGCTCTGACACTCTGGCTCGCCAGATAAGATGTTCAACGGGAAATGAGCTTTTGTTCAAATTATATGTGACGTTCCGAACTGAGAAAAACTTGGGGAAAGAAGGGCTGATGAAACGTAGCCCCAGCACATTGCTGGGATAAAAATGAATAGTTTCTCCATCGAAAAGTAATTGCATTACGTTGCATGTTGTCACTCAACACAGCTCTGTCAATGCCAAAAAAGAAACCTCCCTGCACACACACACACACACACGTCACATATTCTGTATTCAACAAGTGTATAAATAGATACAAATGCTATTCAACTAAACCAAGCTAAGTTTTGAATTTAGGATTAGTGGGTGCCATAAGCTAAGTTAGCTAAGAACCCATAACGTATAGTATGAATACAAGAACTGACTGGCAGTCATATTTCTCCTCTTTTGGCTGAGGCTAGCTAACATGTAGCGGACCTGTATCTCAAATGAGGAGATCCGAAGCTAAGCCGTAGAGCCGACGTATACGCCTCCTTAAAAAAACAGCTCATGTGCCACAGGAGACCACAGGAACTGGGATTGGCTGCTTTTCCCTAAAAGGCTTAAAAAACACTTTTATACCAGACTTGTTTTAACGTACTCTTAATTTGTTTGTTTGTCATATTTTATTGTAAAATGTCATACTATTGCTGTGTTTTTGTCATGCACCAATCACAAAGAAAACATACATGTCATGTATGTGCATGTGAAGCCCACCGTTACTCTATATGACAAAGTAAATATAATATAAATAGAATTAAAGCACAATATGGCCTGATCGCGTATGATACATCCATCCAGTGTTGCAGAACTATCAATCAAAGCCTCGACATCAGAAAAGTAATCACATTACTGTACACATTCCTAAGTAATGCATTGGTGCCCTACACCGATTGCTTTTCACTTTTTTTGATTTGTTCAACCATTTACATATCTGGAAAATCATCTCCAGCTCTCTTTGCCTTTCACTGCCCTTCCTTCCTGGTATCCTCTGCACTGCCACTTCTATCTCATGGTGTTTGCTATTTTTCTCCTGTAATCAGACACACAAATTCATCTCTGTCGTCCTCAGACACCACCGAAATCAATTTCCCAGCACTCTCCCATCTTGGAAGGCTGCCGTCAGTGTTTGGCACCTTTGCAGCTTGGGACACACCTGCACGTGCACACGCTCGCTTTCTCTTTCATTCACCCACGCAGTCACTAAGGCACACAGACAAGGCACATAAAAAACACACACACACACACACAGGTCCGCACACACACACACACACACACGCGCACACACACACACACACACACACACACCAGTGATTCACCACATCACTGTTCTCTAATGTCTTACTTGCTTTATCTTTGCAACATCCATTTGTCACCGCTGACAGGTCCTGGCAGCAGCATATATCCATCCTACCTTCATCCTCACTCCTACAGCCCACACTCTGCCTCTCTCAGCCCCCCCCCCTCCACAAGCTCGGTCTCTCTCTGAACTTCGGCGGAAGACCTTGGGATGCTAAACAAATGGTAGTCATGTTGATGCAGGGCCATGTCCTCGGGTGGCGCACCGGCTTTGGCACCAGCCAGCGTGTTCAATCCCAACGCGGGGCTTTGGGTTGAGCTGTTTGCCAGCCAGTTAGTCAGCCAGCCGTGATCAGTTGTGTTGAGGAGAGCATGTGATGCATTAGCAAGGAGGACTCAGCTCTCAGGCTGGCATCTTGTGGAGAATTACTTAGACATGGTGCCATGGCTTGTGTGTGTGTGTGTGTGAGTGCAGTTGATATGCGGCTGTTGAGGACAGTACGTTTTCTAAAGAGCCACATTAGAATAGAAAACCCATTTTTTTTAAATTGGGTTTTCCATTCGCTCTGTCAATAAGCTCTAGATTCAAGCTAAGGATGGTTTCATCGGTCCACCACTTTATATATCTATTTATACAGATAATTATGGTCCCCAGAGGATAAATCCTACTGACTTTGGGGATCATCTGGCTTTTCCTCTGGTGCCATCATGGCATTCGGTTGTTGTTTTGAGTGGAATAGGTTGGCAACTATTGGATGGATCACCCTTATGGGCGGAACGGTACGTGTATCCGTCTCAAAACGTTCAGTCCAGGGCGTTGGGCTCGGTATGCGACCTCCGTTTGGTACGCCCTCTGACCCAGACTGTTTTCAGTTTGTGTCAAACTGCGTGCTGATGTTGTCCAGCTAAAGTTGGGTATATCTGTTGATATGCGTAACGCATGCAAATCAGCACACCTTAAACGTAACATGGAAAACAAGATACCTAGTAAACATTCAGCTCAATGCACCGCTGTGCGGTCTAACAAAGCCTCCAGCATGGCTGTGTACTCTTGTCCCTTGGTTGCGTGTACCTCGGTTATGATGTGGTAAACTTGTAGCCACAATTACTGTGAATATAATAACTCAAGTATACTTTATAATTAAGAGAAGAGAAACCCCTGCTGATCGCATTCCATTTTGCAGCACCTTGACGAATAGCTATGCATCTTAATGAGTATGAAAATCATTTTCTTGAAATTACTCTCAATGTTGAGTTCAAATTAATGGAGCCCATGCGTTGTGTAGATTAAAATATTTCTTAATTAATGCATTGTATTACGTGTTGAATTACCTTATTAGCATAGCTGGTTGGGTGTAATATATTATGTCGATTACACCCATACATTAATTGGTTCGAGGCCCCTTGTTAAATGAGGGTAACGGAGGTGCTTGATCCTGGAGTAAATACTCTTAAGCACAGAGGTAATGTGTGACAGGGTCACTTAGAGGGAGAGGAATACCCAAAAAAGGGCAGATAATGACAGATGTGGAGTTATCTACAGTCCTGACCTTTAGTCCCGCTCTGCCAGATCATCCATCTCTTCCTGGTTTCTTTATCGTTTGCCCAACACTGCCACACACTGTGTATGTGTGTGTGTGTGTGTGTGTGTGTGTGTGTGTGTGTGTGTGTGTGTGTTCGTGCAATTCCTTGTCCAAATCAAATATTAATCTGTAAATCAAAGAAGTAGGTGGGGTTACTGCTCCCACTCCATAAGTCAACATCTTGGACAAATTTAGTTTTTTTTCTTATTCTCTTTTTTTTTATGCCCACCAGCAAAGCATTAACTATCCCACAATGCCCTCAAGTCTTAAATCCGTGTCCAGGTTCACTACCACTTATTGGCTTCTGTGTCTTCTCTTTGTTGATGTATCTCTGACGCTGCCCTTACCTAAAGCTCTTTGCGAGGCCGACTTCGGCTGTTTTGTCTGGTACCGTGCCACGGCCCCTTCAGAGTTGATGAATACGTGGATGCAGCGTTGTAGTTATATTTCTGCCTTGGCTTTGAAAAGCTCCGGGCGTGTGACATTAGAAGTCACTTCGCTGAATCCGTGAGTCTTCAGTGCGTGCTGAATGAAATCTGTCTTGGCTCTTCGATTCTGCTCACAGTCATAATGCTTGTCAACACTGGGGCATTTAACAAAGGGGCCTGGCCTCTGCCTGACAGCAGGAGCAACAACAGGATGGTCTCAAGCCTGTCACAACACACAGCTGGCTCTCTATGCAAATGTAATACATCACTTTTTTGGGGGTGGATGCTGCTGCTTTCGAATCACAGGGTCTGGGTTGTTGAATTGTATTGAATTCTATACCGTAAAAAGAAACAAAACGTAGGCTTGATCTGATGAGGGGAAAGCCACATGCAATGCAAAGCGAGGGCCAATGATTGTGCTGACGTTGATAAATCGTGACGTGTTGAGGCATAAAGGATCATAAATCACATGTGACAGCAGTCACGGCGCGTGGCTAGAAGACATGCAAGCATGACGGCATCCTACAACCTGAGACTTCGTTGTTGGCCAACGTTCTCTTCTTTACTCTGTTTTTTGTGCAAAATCGATCCCGCGACCCCCTCGAGCTTCAAGGCACAGTTCTGCTGGAGTCTCAGAAATGCATTTCTTTTTTATCAGGCAGAAGTGATCCAGCCGTTCACATCCTCATGCGCGTTTTGATTTGCCTTCCTGAATTTGTTTTTTTTCTTCTTTTTCTTCCCTGCCGTCCAGAAGGTGCTGTCTGTCTGCCTTCTTCCGTCTCCCTTATTGTGGAAGATGGAAACAAGCTGCAAACACAGCGAGGACTAATTACTCCCCATTAAGTTGATTCAACGAACTCGTTGACCCCTCAAAAATACAAGAAGTAGCCCGACCCGTTGTTATTATGAAGACTGGTTGAGTTAAGCACTAAGTTGAGGTTTAGGTCGAGGTATGGGGAAACTCAAATCAATGAGGGGAAACAGAATTTGACACAACGCTGTGGCAAAACACCAGCTTTAAATCTACTTAACTCCTAACATGAAGATACCACTCGTATTAGCGTCAGCTGAACCTGGGTCTGTTGATTTTGTTCCCCAGGTGTGACAGTGTAGTTGCTTCACGGCCAGGAGGAACATTAACGTGTAAGTAGAAACAGACATTTTTCAATGGTGACCGTGCCCATGTTTGAGAATAAAAAGGCTCCAACTGGAGACAGTTTGTCAGAATCAAATTCAGTTGTATCTCCATGATACAAATCTATCTGTATGTCAGCCAAGCTCTGTGAACCAAAGCGATCCTAGTATCTCCACGCTTGGCTTGCCTCTCTGGCATTTGAAGTAAGCATATATTTGTCCTTGTTGTTTACGTTTTGCAAGGCAGATATTTTTCTCTCGGCGCAGAGTCTCTTGTGTGCCAGAAGGATAGACTTTCATTGTTCTTAATGTAGCGTATTTACCGTAGAACTCGGGCTGCTGATGCGGTCCGTCCCCCCTCCACGTGTGCTTTAAGATAATGAAAAAAAGGCCCAACCAAACTTCATTCCGGCTCGTGATCCTCTCATCCCCTGTAAAGCTGTCCTCCGGAACAGTGATCAAGATAAGTCTGTCAATTTTACACAGCAACACTCCAGGAGAGCCACAGGGAATACATCTGTATACGGTGTCCAATGCTCTCTCCAAGGATTACGAGCTATGGAAGTAAAGAGATCAATGACTTAAAAAAACCTCACCGTTCATTATCAGGAGTGCTGGGCTCAGCAGTTTTGTACTTTTATAACCAAGAACAGGACACAACAGAGGCGCTTTGAGTTACACTGGATTTATTGATGAAGAAGTAAATAATACAACCAACTTTTGTGGTATGACGAGCAACTTTTGGAGCCCCGTTACAAATTTCTAGGGGTGACCTTGGTGTGAGGCTGACGCTCCAGTATCGTGACCAGTGTCTTTTTAAAGGGCTGCAAATGTTTTTTACTGCCTTAACCTGCGACTGGATATTTTGGTAGAAGCTGCCTCTCTATTCTCAGCCTCTCTGTGCGCGGAATGGGCCTCGTGTGCCTCATTGTCGCGCGGGGCGATAGACGTTCACGGGTAATTTCACACGCTCGTAAAAAAGTTAATCTGCAATGATAATACTGCAAATGGAGTTCAATAATTTGATGTGGCCTGGTAAAATACCTTTTGTCTGCTCAGCCTTTCCCTTCCCTCAGTCTGCCTCTGCTCTGTCTGGCTTTTTTACTGCCCGGCACCCAGTGTAAATTCAGCCGCAGAGACCACTGTCGTGCATGAAATTGCATCAGTCATAGCTTTGCCTTCCTGGCTGCAGCCGCATGCTAATGGAGGCTTTTAGGCAGGGTAACTTTCAGACGGCCCGTTCAGGTCACAGGGTCTGTGGGGTGAGGCCCCTCTCTCAGGGGAGAGCCAGCAACAACCACTGCCCAGGTGTCTTCCAACTTCCATCACCATTACGTTTACTCAGGCTGGGCTGTATGCAGGTTAACTAGGGTATAAGCAGGAGGGAGACCAGGGTCAGGTCAGAAATACGGATGATGTATGGTATTACTCACCATGTGTGGATGGTATTGACTCAATGAAAGCATATTGACTGAGATGAATGGAGGGAAAAAAACTGTACTTTCTTGATGTCCATGATTGTAAAAATGATCCATACAGTTCTAATCCAAACCACCTGCTTGTAATCACATGGATTAAGGAAGAATACAATCGTTTCCTGGAGTGTGTGCTGCTGGCCATGCTTCAAAACGGATGTAATCAGCTTTAGTTGCAATAGATTTCCAAATCTACTTGCACCCATTCAGTTTTTAAATCAGTGATTTATGAATATAGTTTACATTTGTAGAACTCTGAGCCCAAGCTGCTGTGACCGTTGTGAGTTCTAGTGGCTGCGGGCTACTGCTATTTCTCACAATACATGTCTCTCGTGATCTAACTACTGCTATATGCATTAGTATTGACTCAATCTCAACCCCAAAAAAACGTATTTTTATGTGAGAATGTGTACATTGCCTGACAGAAATAAAGCATTTCGGACACACCTGATTCTGTGATGGAGTTCCGCTGCCACTGTATAAGCTGGTTTGGACTTAGCTAATGACCTTTTTAGGGCATTGGAGGCACCAAGTTTTGGTCCGTAGATAAATTATGCACAATGAGTTCCCGACGACGGGTTAATAAATAATCCATTAAGGAATTAGTTGTGACTATCAGGCACAGGCACCAAGTGATGAAGTGAACAGCTCCTGTATTGATTTACCTCCTCAGGACAGCTTGATAAAATCTGAGTCACCTAAGAGAATCAGTCCAACCACCACTAGGTATTAGGGAGCACAGTGGTTCATGTTTAGCACAAGAACTGCACAAGGCAGCAACACATTATGCCTCCTAATGGTCATTGAATTGGATCACCAGCCACAGTCATTATCAGTCCTCTGTGTGTGTGTGTGTGTGTGTGTGTGGGGGGGGGGTCAGCGAGACAAACACAGTGCCGGAGGGATGGAGAGTAGAGGAAGATGTCCACACAGAGCACCCAGTTAATATCAGATTGTCTGTGGTCGCTAAGCAGAACAACGGAGTACAACATTCTGTCTTTCGGCAAACTCAGCCCCCGTCTACATTTTTATTTATAACATATGTCTCACTTCAGCATCATCAGTGATAAGCAGAGATTTATTCTGATTACATCTCAGCTATTCATGTAAATCGGAGGGAGACTGCTCTGCTGTCCGTACGTGATAAATGAACACACTGTGCATCCAAAGCTGCCCTCGAGATAACAATGAAAGGATGCATCATGGGTGATTTTGACTGGCACATTAGATCATTGATTCATACTCGGCTTGAGGAATTGTTTGCATTATCTCGCTGAGTTGTTACCAACCTTATATATTCATTATATAAAGGTGCTGTGTGAGGGATTTGATCCAGCGGTGACGTTGCAGATTGAAACCAATGGAAACTGCTCCAGTGTGCCAAGCGTGTAAGAAGAACTACGGTGGCCGACGTGAGAACGTGAATGGCCCTATCTAGAGCCGGTGTTTGGTTTGTCCGTTCTGGGCTACTGTAGAAACACGACGGAATCGGCCCCGTGAAGAAGACCCGCTCCATATGAAGATATAAAAGGTCTAAGTTATTTAATACGTAACGGTTCTTATTTTAAGGTGATTATAGAATAAAGACAACATGCTTATTAATATCATATTCCATTTATGTCTATAGATAATCTTGAACGCAACACAAAGTTCCTTTAAGAAGATTTTTCTTTAAAACTTTAACAGTTTGGTGATTCTGACATTCAGACATGTTTTCTTGTTTGGGATTTGTTCTTAAGTAAGAACAGAACGCATTTTTTATGTTGTTGTATATCCACTACTAATGCTATTAAAGATGACAGTACCTCCACTTCAGAACTATTTAAAAAAAAAAATTTAGATATATTCTGAGTTCAGTTCACCATCCTCTTTAGCCTTTTGTTTGGGCATTCTCGACTTCATTCTCTGATGTTTTCTCTTTTCAATGTCTGTGTGCACACAGTTTTGCAGTCTCATACGCAGGTCACAAGTCACAAATCTGACGTAGACTTTTCTTAGGACCTTCTTCAAGAACAAATTTAAGAACAAACTTAAAGATGTTGGTGAATGAGGCCCAATAATGTGAGACACTGTCGTTCAATTTGATTCCGACTAAAAGAGCCGCTCTCAGGCTTTAGAGTTTCTTTTTTTTAACACCATAGATTAGCTATTCTTAGATTATAGGATTTATCTGCAAGAAATGGACGGGGACAAAACAAATGGATGAAAGTGGACGATTTCATTAGAAGAAAGGTCAGGGGTTCAACAAAATAATCAGAAGCAGTAACTGTAGAGACGGTGTTACATAGAAGGACAGGCCCTGGACATTTTAAGGCCCTCCCACAAAAAAAACTTTTTTAAAAGCTCGACCACAAAGAGTTGGCAGACTTGTCATCTGTACCTTTTCAACGCTCTCTGCTGTATTGAGGGTGAGCCCTCACGTCTGAGAGTGACTGAATTGTAACCCTTTCAACTGGCCAAATATTGTATGACAGATTTAGATTGGCTATGAGTCAGCTTGCTGTCTTTCTTCCTGAGAGGCTTTCATTGTGGTCGCGTAATAAAAGCTTCTCCAGAGCCCCAGTGTTTTTGGCGCCAGCGTGACTTTGAGTCATGGGTGTGTGACACGGCGGTGAGACGAATAACTCTGGGCTTCGAATGGAAATAATTCAACCATATTGTCTTAAGGCAAACCAGGAGAAGAATGGAGAGGAAAGCATTGGAAATGTTACGTTTAGAATGATTGATGAGGGGGAAGGACAATATGAATTTTACCTCCCTTCGGCTAAAAGCCAGCAGCTTGCAGTAGAAAAGCGGAGCAGCAGGGTTAAGGAGGTGAGAAGTCTCCCATCGTGACAGGAGTGCGGCCATTATCACGCAACAGCCATGGGTATTAAATTGAGTTATTTCTGCCACGTCCAGCTGCCAGCTGGAGATAAGCGCTGTTTGGCTGAACCTGCGAACCTACCAGCATCTCTTGGAGCCAGTCCTCGCCACGTTAATTGATGTATGCGCCTTTAGCACTGTTGCCTCACAGTAGCGCAACAAAAATACTGTAGCCGGGATGAGGATGGATTGGCAGAATTTGATTTCGCGTTCGACTGCGTTATTGTGCTGTAGGGCCAATGCATATGATGAAGCACTGAGCACTCACCTAAAGAATACTGATATAAGAGGAGCACCAAGCTTCCTTTTTTTGCTATTCTTAGAATAGAAGAGATATTATTTTTTCTTTTACCTTAAGAAAATGCATGACATATGTATATTTACTAAGGCAGAAATATGACAGGTCCCAGGTAGGAGGACCGTGTACAGATTATGCACCTGCAGAAATAGGATATTTTAAGAAGATTAAAAGGGGAATCTGTGTTTTTAGACGTTATCCATCTGGGATTTCCATCCTCTCAATAAGACGAAGTACACCATCGTTGGCGTATAAGAATAATAGTGTAAGAATTTACTGTAAAATTACACTCCCATTACATTCACATTCCCTTTTCCAGTCAATACATGCCAAGGAAAAAGCTGTGTTCTCCATACACAACATCGAAACTACAGCATCAATGCTTTGCATTGTCAGATTAACAGAGACATCAGATGTTGGATGGCAGATTAATTGGATTTTCTAAAATTTGAATCAAACACCTTTCTAATCCTAATCCTATCGACTAAAACCTAAATTATAAATCTTTAAATGATAAATTACAGTTCAGACAAGTTTTTCCCCAAATTGTTTCTGTCATACATCCCTCTGAAAGCTGAAAATAAAATGCCCCTGCACCCCCACATATCCATTTAACAGCAAGGGGAATAATAAAACAAAACAATAAGGGGGAACAAGTAACAAAATCCGTCCATCTCTAAATCTTGCTAGCATCAGAGCACTCGTTTCTTTATTGTTCCCAAATGAATCAGGCTCCCACCTCTTTTTTCACAGCAGATATTTTTATTAATAGCAATAACATTAACAATGTTTCTATTGCAGCTCCAATGCAATGCAGCAATGTTTAAGTCATTAGTTACACCTGCGTTTAACAAGTTTAAATGTCTTCACACATTTCGCCCCCTGGACATGTGTGCCCCGCTTGGAATTGCACTGTTTCAATCTTTGTTTCCCGCTATATAACAAGCCAATTACAGCCCCACAGGCTCCAACCTTCAACTGGATCCAGTAAATACAGTACATCCTGTTTTGGCCGTGTTTCCTTCCTTTAATTTGGTATTACTGTCATGCCCCCAATTCTCGCAGGGCCAGTGGCCCATAGCGAGCAATTTTGACTGACTCAACCCTGACACTTTACAGACATGGATCCTCTGAAGACTCACCACGCTGAGGTCATATGAGTACTACGGGTTGTTGCTAATGCAGATGACAGGCAGACTACCAATTGGAAGATGGGGAGCTGCAGTAGAATCATTCATTAATATGCATTAAGTATATGAGAATGAGCGTTTTAATTGCAATGACGATAGTGATGATGATGATGATTTAATTTATGCCTATAACATACATATAACATAAATTATCTCATGGTAACACAGTAAAAATCAATTTATTTAAATCAATCATCCCAGCCTCGGATTCTGACCTCCAACTAATGAAAAAGTACCCTGGGGCTCGTATTTCTTCAAAGGATGTGCTGCTTTCTTAAAAATGTAATGAAGTATTTATCCTTTCTGTCCTGATTGGTGTTCCTTGAGTTGTGTTGCACTTGATTTTTAAATAGCTTCTTGTTTAAAGACTACGCTCATTGGGTTTTAACCTTCACTCGCTGTTGTCAGGCTGAGAAGAAACACATCAAAGAAACAGTTTTGTTTTTAATTTCTATCACATTAACCACCCTGTTGATTGGCTCTGTAAAACCAATTACAGCCATGGCCTCAAACGCCATTAACCGTTTCATGCTCAGCTCAAACAAACGGACTGGTGAGGAGTAAATACAGTTGATATGGAAAGTGATTGAGTCTCACACATTGTGTGTTTATATGTATTTGAACTGATTTTTCACCTCAAGATGGAGTTAGGAAGAATGTAAGGGTCTGCCTTATGATAGGTTCTTGTAAAAACAGACTAAGCGAAGTCAAGATTGAGGATTTGCTGAGGAGCAGGCACAGCTACAAGGTCAGCTAGCGAGGCGAGTCCGCTGTAGAACAGGGGGATTAGGAGCTGATGATTTGACCCTAATGATCCCCAGGTCTGTGTGGTAAGAGCTTCAGCGCAAGGACCATTAAACACGCTCATGGCCTGTCATCAAAAACACTACAAGCTTCTCCAATAAAGTCTAGCCCACAGGCCTGTTTCCCCATCTTCCTCTGCATTCGCGTAATATGCTGATAAAAGGCTGTTAGTGTTGCGAAGCACTCTCTTGACCTTGATAAGGCAACCAGCCATGATGAGGGTCTCGGGGGAATTCATACATCGGCTTATCTAAACAGCTGGCTGCCAGTTTACACACAGAGAAAGAAGGAGGTGAAGAGAGAAAGGAAGACAAGATGGGGAAAGATGGAAAAGGAGAGATGGGAAAAAAAGGAAGAACGTAGGGAGACGGCACATGTGTGTGTTGGAAACAGGTGCTCAGCAACTAAACCTGTATCTTTGAAAGAGGCTCCCCTGCCCCTCAGAGAATGATGAGATTCCTGTTCTCTGGATGATTGTACATAACAAATAACTGCCTCTGAGGAATGAACACACTTTGATTTGCCCAAGCCGAATAAACTTCACACCACAGACATTGATCATTACAAGAATAAACAGGGTGTGCCACTGACCTTTTCTCTTCAAGAACAAGACCACAGAACCGACAGAGAAGCGTACGGGAACATCTATTCTCTCCTTCCACCACTTCTGGAAGCCGTCCTTCAAATTCAGAAGGATTACCACCATAGGTGACCATCTAAAAAATCAAAGCCCTCTCCTTGTCATGATCTGAAATGCGTAATGGGCTTTCGTTCTCTGACAACACTCTCTAGTATTGGGGGGGATTGACCAGGACGACCAGTAGCAGCTGACTCTTTGCCCTGGGAGCAGAGATTATGGTAAAGAGCCTTTGAATACTGCTCTGCCTTTTGATGGGGACCACAATGATGCACCTCCATCAGGGAGGTCTGAATGAATGCCAACAGTTAATGTTACCACCAGGACTTCGGGGTCACTCTAATAGCCGATGTGGCTAATGTGCAAAAATACCCGGCAGCACCACAGGATGAGCTGCCAACATCCGATCGCTGAGGTGCATAACAATCAGAGAAGTTAATAAGTTGGATCCCAAATCCTCCTGCTATGTTCTCACAAAGCAACTCAACTTTTTGCCTCAACTTTTTTCTGTGCTCCAGTGAAGCGTGTCACTCGTAGCGAGGACATCAGTCCCTAAGTCTGCAGAATGTGGCTCATTCTTTTAACCTGGCCATGATAAAGAAGGCATTCAGTTGGAAGAAGACAGGCATTACCTCACGGATGCTACAGTGTCTCGAGCACTGTGTTCATACACTTTGACGGCAAGGCACTAGGGAGTAGCCAAACAGTAAATTGCTTTACTCACTGAAAGGTAAAGAGGAGGAGATTTGCTGGGCCTGGGAACCACTGACACATGATAAAAGTGTATCTTTGGAAACCAGTCAGTCAGCTGTGAAATATTTGTGAAAGGCCAGCATTCTGTGGGTCAAATCCAAGTATGCGTCCTGTCTCCTATTTTTTGGGGTACCAGAAAATGAGCAGAATAGTGACTGCTGTTTTCCTCTTATTCCAGTTCAGTAATCAGCAACTTGTCTTTCAAAGAAACTGCACCAACTTCCTCTTGAAAGGACACATGGCGCCCCAGAAAGCAAACTTTGGGAATCCCCGAAAACAGAGTGCCAGGATGCAGACGAACAAGGCTGGAAAGCTCTCATGTTTCCTCCTTCGTCATCAGTCCCAGTGGCTGAGATGAAAACAAAGAGGCTGGAATTAAATGAAGAGCTCCTGTACAGTGTCCCCCTCATGCTAGACTGCCCAAGGGAAGGGAGGGCTGCAAGAATAAGGGATTTGCTTCCGCTTCTATGATGCTCAATTCTTTCAACACTCCCCATGAAGGCATGAATGAAAGGACCTGAGGAACCGAGCCCCCTGGGGGGAGAGCGGAAGTCCCTATGGCTTTCCCCTTTCAAGCCACAACATGCACTGTTCGGGAACTGGTTGTTCATTTGAACAAGGACCGAACGCTCGACTGAACTATCTTCAGACAATGCTTTCACTGAAAATTCCTGCCTTTGATGTGCACTTAATGTACTAAGCCAGCAAAGAAAAATAGTTAGATGATTGCTATTAAGGAATTCATAATCCAGCTAAGTATCGGCCTCATTACTCTCTGTTAACCAACAAACAATTTAGAGAGCCATGCATATTTCATTGGGTCCGAATCTTAAGCCATAGAGCTGCAAAGGCAGGATACAAATACAATTACTGTTTACCCAAAAACCACCAAAGGTCCTTTTCACCTGCTGAGACCACAACCCACTAGGAGACCATAAGAAAAAAATATATCACATAGCGAGACACTACCTTATCATTGCCAATACATTTGGTAATATGTCTACAATAGTGTACAATACTGCAATTTGCCTACCGCCCGGCATTTTACACCACACTAGGCATATTCATTTGAGAAAAAAAAAATGCTTCAGGGCTTTGTGTGGAATTATTATAATTACACTGACATCACTCACCATGAATATATCACTTCGGGAGAAAAATAAGAGTAAGAGTGTACTGTATGCGGCTTACGCAAATGTGGGAAATATTTGACATTCTTGTTGCAAAAACAAGAATAAAAAAAAAATGCTAGTGGAGAATAAATGTTTCTCTTTGTTTTCTTCCCCTGTTTTTTTTTTATCAATCATACCCAAATGACTAAACTTTCATCCGTCACTTTAGGGGGCGGCTGCATAACAACAAATTCTTGTGGCAGAGGAATGAAAGAAACACATAACAGAATGAGCTTGCAGAGAAGCAATAGCACAAGAATCCATAACATCTGCTCTTACAAACCCACTATAATAACACCTCCAGACTATTATCACGTAACGCACAATGAGGCAAAACTGTTTTATTGCGGCGGCACTGTTATTTTGTAGCTTCAAGATATAACCAATGAGAGATTCCTAGAGACACAACTGAAAGTACGTTGCTGTGCTGTACACAAGCAGCTGAACAGAGAAGTCATCTTTTCGTCAGCCAAGGGGGTTCTGCCTCACGACTTGTGTGTGTTCGTATCACACACACACACACACACACACACACACGCACACGTGCAGTATGTTTGTGCACATGCTTGCAAATGCATATTCATTCTTTTTATTCCTGTTTGTTATTGTCTCGTGTGACAGCGAGTTATGCATTCAATACTTCCATGTGTGCGAGATGGAAATGCGTCGCCTTTATCCCACTCTCTGCTCTCATATCTACTCCACGCGTGTTCTCTGAGGCCCAGTGAGCTCATCCCTCTGCAGAGTGCTCATCCAAAACCATACATGTAGCACTATTGCCAACCCCCAAGAGAAAAGGTGAGGAAACATCCCCCCTCAGCAGCTTAAAAGAGAACTGCAGTTTCCATAGGAACAGATCTAAAAGCAATTAGATGTGACGCGCAGAATGAGGCTTGATGAGCCATCATTCAGGAATGGCCCCTCGAAATTCCATCTGAGACGCGCCAAATCCTCTCTACGACTCCCCCCCCCCCTCCCCCCCCCCCCCTCTCATTTCCGTCTCTTCATTGCTTGTGTTCCTTCTGTCTCTCATTTCCTCCTCTTCACCAGATGATAGTTTAAAGCAGGCTCTCTTCAATGAATCTCATCTTTACATCATGAGGGCCCTATTAATCTTCTGATCAGCCAGCGTGTCTGAAGCGGAGATCGATGGCACAGTCTCGCTCTCTGAAAAATAAGAATGGGACGGTGTGAGGATGAGCCGGGGAGGCGAACAGGAGGATGAGTTCAGGGGAGATTGGGAAGTATGGGGAAGGCATTAGGGAGAAAATAAAAAAAAAGAAGATGGGTGGGGGGCCGAGGACACAGACCATTTTCAACAACGAGGAGGACAGAGAAAGAGGTCGGACAGATGGGGAGAGGAAGAGGAGGAAGAGGGAGATGTAGCGATCGGTGACCCTGCCTTGGGGCTGTAGTCCACGCTCCATTAAGGCTAATTTGCATAATGTTCCTCCTAGCCTCATTAAAGATGAGCAGAGGTGCTAGCAACATTCTGCCAGGTGATACATGTGATGGCATCTCCTGCTCCTTTCCCTTAACACCCCCCCCCCCCCTCCTCCCCTCCATTCCATCTCCGCCCTCTCCATCTTTGCTCCTCAGCCCTCCCACCCTCCTCCTGTCCGACCTCTGCCTATCAAAAAAACACATAAGAGAGATAAAGGGAACATCTGACAGTCTGCATCTCACTCCACCTCTCATCCATCATACATAAATGCTTCCCTCCATCGCCGAGCTGCCCCCCCCTCTACTCATTTGTTGGTGTATGTTCTGCCTCCCTTCCTCTCCCCTCCGGCGTATCTCTGCTTGCTCTGGGCTAAAGAATGACTGCACGTCAGCAGCAGTTTAGCAAAGTACACATCGTTCCAGGAAGAAATTAATGGATTTGATCTCTATTTTTGGCTCCTCCTTCTTCCTATTAAAATGAACGTAGAGTGACAACAGCTCTGGTGTAAAAGGCCACTAGCAAATAGATAGCATGTGGGAAAAACTAAATATTGGCCACCAAATGTGAGCACCAAAGCAATACAAATCAATGGACCCCAGGGGGAGAAATTCAAAATCACATCAAATACCATCCATTCCCTTCCTTCATCTGCCTTAGTCTCTTGACTTAGAGAATAATGCCTGCTTGTGGCAATCAATAGATTTCCTCACAACTAATGTCACTCCGTGTTCTGCTCTCTCCCACACACCTACTCACTTGTTGAGAGGCTAGATAGCGCAGCACAGATTTTTTTTCTCATTTTCCGCTCACACACTTCATTTGTTTTTACATCTTTGTACTTCTCTCCAGCTCTGGTCCCTTTTTCACTCCCCCCCCCCCTCCCTCTGTGTCTTTCTGCCTCCCTCTCTGCCTCTGACAGCTGTTGTTGCTTTGCTGTGTTTGCAGCCTACGCCTTATCTGGGCATGAATTCATTTAGCTGCCATTAGATGCCTCTCCACAGACCCTACCCAGAGCTTGTCTAAAGGAGGGAACCCATTTAAACGGCATAATTCATAACACAGAGAGCAGCCGTACAGATGGAGGAGCTATGTGCTTTAATGCTGTCAACAGACAAATAGCATGGTCATTACCATCCATATCAATGCATGGGGGAAAAAAGTAGATGCTCCAGTGTTATCATTTACATAGGATATGTTACAGTAAGCGCTACGTTTTTGACATCAAAGTATTCCCCCAGCAAAACGACACATTCCGTGGGATTTAATGCTGAAATGTAGGGTCTTATTTTGGTCCCACTGCCTACGTATGCAAATTCTGCTCAACTTTTAAACCTTTTATCCAACTTCCCTAGATTTTCTGGCTCTCATGCTTGCCATCAGCATATTTCAGCAGTCACCTATCCAGCTTTGTGTACCATATGTTCTGAAATCGGCATCCCTGTTCTCAGCCTTTTTTCTCCCTATTTTTTCCTTCCTTTCAACATATTACTTGATGCACTGGAGAACTGGGTGGGACTTTCTGGCACAGTGGCAAACTGGTTTGAATTTGTGTCGATGGGTGATTACACGTCAGACTATACACAAATGAATTAGGCCTTGGTTACACTTGGTCTTTTCAATGTGACTTTTGGGATCGGTGCGCCACAACAAAACTCAGCTGTGTCCGTGTGCCAGCACTTGACGCTTCAATGCGACCTGCCTGATCGGATAGTGATCGGATGTATTTAGAGCAGAACGGCTGTAAAATGTTGGATTAACACATTTCATTTCCTATAAATTCTTCACATTAAAAGTCCCCTGATATTTTGTTATTCAAAAGCTTTTATTTTGAAGCAACAATATAAGGAAATGTTAGGGTTTTCATCAGCAGTAACTTAACTGGAGATGTGCTACAGCCCCTCCCCTTTTGCTCTCGCTCGGATGAGGAACTGCCATGTGGGGGGGGGGGGGGGGGTGATGATGCAATATTTTTGATAAATTGTCTAGATTGTGCCCACATGCTGTCTACACCTCACAGAGATGCGAGCCACACCGCGTCGGCATGTGGGTCTAGCTGATCGGATCCCAGTGCAAGAAAGCTCCGATCTCGGAGCGTAAAGACTTGACGGTTAATGTGTCCTGGCATGATCGGAAGACAGAAATTACATTAAAAAGAAAAGTGTAACCACGGCCTTAGTGGAGTTCCCCAAGGCTCCATTCTCGGGCCTCTTCTGTTTAATATACTCCTACTTGCTCAGTTTATGTCTTACACAACACACAGATTTACATACACATCAGTGACTACAGGTCTGTGTAGGTGTACAAATCAGAGATTGGATGTCACATCCAATTCAACAGACAATTGCTCTGTGTAGTCATGAAATAAGATCTAAAATGCAATAGCCCCATTAGGAACATTACAAAATCCACCTACTGCCAAGAACAAATCAAGAAGTAAAGGACTTATAAAGCATTTAGAAAGCCTGTCCATGCGTTTCTTTTCAGCAGGTTCGGCGACTGTAACGCTCTCTTCACAGGTCGATCAGACAGCTGCAGTTCTGAGTCAGAACGCTGCTGCTAAGAGTCCTCACTAGGACCAGGAGAGTGGATCCATCGCTCCAGTTCTCAGGTTTTTACACTGCTTTCCAATTTGTCAAATACTACTAATGGTTTAAAAAACACAGAAAATGATGGCCCAGAGTCAAAAGTCAAACCAGAGACACATTAAGTCTTTTGTGCACCACATATCTGGAACAAACTGGAGGTCTGCTGCAACTCTTTCAATAAAGACTTCAGACTCTTCTGTTTGCCACTACACGTTAGTTTAATTAAGTTTTAGGCTATTTATTCATGTCTCACACTGCATTTTTCTATCATGTCTTAATGCATTTTATGTATGATGTAATCACTTTGAATAGCCTTGTTGATGAAAGGTGCTATACAAATAAACTGGCCTTGCCCCGCCTTGCCTTTGTCCTTGCTCTACTGCATCAGTTGTGCGACCATTAATAGTATGGTCGCTTCCTCTTCAAGCCAAGTCATCAGATAGCTTTGTCACCTCCGCTCAGCTCCGATAATGTGTCTTCATATCATCTCTCTCATACAGGTCCACTCATACATATTAATTGGAAATCAAATTGAAGAAGCTTCTCCATCCCCCTGCTCTTTTGCCGAGGTATTAATGGAAAGTCATTAACCTGTTAACGACCGTACTGTAATGTTCAATTAACTGACATTATACATGCATTTTTTCAATTAGAGTTGCAGGGTTCATACATCACAGCAAAGCACGAAATGAGACGCCTCAAACGTGCAAAAAATGCAGATGATGTTAATGGTACGTTTATAGACTATTCTTTTTTCTTTCTCAGAGTGTTTGTCTGTATGCGAGAGTGTGGGATGTATTAGTCTAGTGCTTCCCCAAACCAAACACTAGACTTTTACTTCCTGCAGGGAGGAAGAAAATGAAGCCATTCTCCGCTGAGATTTGGCCCGAGTTGCAGTTGTCATCGCTTCAAACTGCTAGGTCATTACTGCACCACAAGCAGCTAGGCTTAATGTCTTCTGACTTAACACTAATGACTGTCTCCGCATCTGCCCCAGCGGGGACGTGCGCCGGCCGAGAACACTATGAAAAGTCACTCTAACTGTTATTCGCAACAATTAAGGCGGCAATTCTCATTTCATCAGC
Source organism: Anarhichas minor (assembly GCF_050575085.1). Taxonomy (NCBI): domain Eukaryota; kingdom Metazoa; phylum Chordata; class Actinopteri; order Perciformes; family Anarhichadidae; genus Anarhichas; species Anarhichas minor. The sequence continues at coordinate 13,430,257 of NW_027466474.1, forward strand.
TTTGTTAAAGTATTTCCACGAGGATGTTTGGGGTTTTTCATGTGGCCATTAACAAAAGAAATGATGTCCTAATAGAGGAGGGGAGACGAGAGGAGAGGAAAAGTGTGAAAGAAGAAGACGTAAAACGAGAGGAGGAGACGGGACTTCTCTAACTCCTCTCTCCGTTTCCTTCCTTTCTTCCCGGCACCTCCTTCCCACCCTTCCATCTTTATCGCTCCTCTCCCTTTCTCTTTCACCCCCCCTCCCACACAAACACACACACACACACACACACACACACACACACACACACACACACACTCTATGAACTGCGTTGGATAACCCATGCATATTTAACATAGCTGCATCTTCAAAGCTATGAACTTATTCATTAGCATTTAGAGTGCTAATGAAAGCACGCAGAGTGCTAGCACCCTCGCTGTTTCCCTCTCGTCCCGACTCTCATCCAACCACACGCCAACCGCTGCACATCGAGCTCACTACAACACTTCTACCCCCAACCTGTCCGGGCCGCCACGGTCTTCCTATCTCTTCCCCTCTTTTTAGTGTATTGAGCACAAAATTAAATTACAACAACGCATTTAACACTTAAAACAGAGATATGTGCGGGAGAGGCAGCAGAACCCCACAGGGTTTTCTTTCTCTTCACCACTTCCACCCAAGGTTGCTTTATTCATCCTCCTTTTCTTCATTCTTCCTTGTTCTAGCCTGACTGGATGGGGGAAGGTGGGGATGCACCGAGTTCCCAGGGGTCATGAAGGTGTGTTTTTTCATTCCTTCACATGCCCTCATTCTCTCTCTTTGCCTCTTCCTCGCTGCAATCACTCCCTCTTAGCCTCTCGCTACACTCGCACAATAGACAGGAAGCGACTGGATGCTCAGCTAATTGGACAGGAAACAATGTCTTCCTCTCCCATTCAGGAGGTGAACGAAGGGGGAAGAGCGTGCTTCTTTTTCTCGCAGCGTTCCTCTTCCCAGCCTGGGGCCTCAGTTTGGGTCTGTCCCCTCGCAGTCTCTCTCTCGCCCTGCCACCTTTCTGAAGAGAGAAGCTTTTGATGCCGAGGCTACATACGAGCGCTCCAAACGGGGGTGGATCTCTACGCCGTACAGAGCTACAGATCCATCGCTCTCCCACACAAATACGCAGGGGCCCATGCAGGTAGCCTGATTGACAGAGCGCAAGAGAGTGACAGAGAGAAGCAATAAGGGAGAAACTGGAGGGAGGGATGAAGCAGGAAGGGAGAAAGACAGACGCTGGAGATAGTGAGTGTTTTGGAGGAAAGGGGGGGGGGGGGGGGGTCTGGAATGAGAGAGGTAATCTGCAGAGGAACAGATTGGCTTCCCATCCCTCCTTCCCTGTCCTTCAAAGCGAAGCACAAATTCAGCAGTCTGAGACACACATGCTCTCTCTCCCACACACACACACACACACACACACACACACATTGGCATCCACACACAATAGAAAAATAACATCCACATGGTGAACACTTAAGTATGGAGCTCTTGCTGTGAGTGTGCATAGGCGAATTTTACTTTGGACTAACGGCAACCGAAGGTAATCCGATTCCATCACACTCATGAACAGGTAGGCTACACGCTGCTCTACCACCCTCAAAGGCCCATTTGCCGCTTTCCGTGTTTTGCCGCTAAGACACTTGGGGTGACCAGGGAATGGGTTTGGCGACTTGAAAGATATGGGTCAATAAAACACAAGGGACATTTTAGCTCAATGGGAAATTGATTTTCTCGGCAGCCAGAAACGTGCTTTGACCTTCTCAAACCTTCACGGGCCCTTTTCCCGTGACTTTATGAGGAATGAGCTACATCTCATGTCCCTTGCTTGTTCCAAACAAGTCCTCCCTGCTGCCGCCGTGGCCCTTCAGCATTTCACAGCACATTAGTTAATATTATGGACTCATCCCCTCATGGAAGAGCTTGAATGGCTTCACTTAAAACCGTTGGAATCTGTGTGAGAAGCCACAGACTCAGAATATTATACCTGGAGAATGTTTTGTAGGTAACATGTTAGTGTGCTATTTTAGATACTAAATACTTTTATTCATTGTCTTGTCGAGACTTAGATCAACACCCCTCATATATGTCTGTCGAAGTTACAATGCTTAAGATTTTTATGAGCTCAATCCCCTTTTTTGATATTATGAATGACAATTGACCCTTCGCTAAGTACCGCCCCTTGGACACAGACTGGCCTATCATAGCGTAGCCTCAACTAGTGAAGGGTCAATTGCCATTTAGTGTATTCAAATTCAACAATGGCCTCTCTATATAATTGCTTTCATTGTTAGTGGCAGACTCCACCGATCCATGTGCTGGACTTAAATTAACTTCACAAGAAACAATGCAGCATTATTTATGCGTTACTGCAAATGCAAATTAAACATTGAGTTTGGTTGGCTGCACTGTAAACAGGCACAGTTGCTCTTCTGTTGTGCTGCTGATAAAGTAGGAGTGTTTTCTGTTGCATCAAACCACACTTGCTGTTACAAACCAGTAACCATGGATTTTAAGGATGCCTTCTTCATATTCTTGTGTTTCGTCTATTTGCATGTACTTTCGGGCCTTGGCCCCCTGCCGATAGCTGTGGCTGGTTTTCGGTTTGTCCATATGTGTGTCCGTGGGTCCGCCTGCTCTAATCTCATGAGCACGATATCTCAGGGGCGCCTGGAGGAATTTCTTTAAACGTCCACCTGGACTCAAGAATGAACTGATTAGATTTGGGCGGTCAAGATCACTGTGACCTCTAGTTCAAACCGTTCTCGTGATATCTCGGGGAACGCCTTGATGTAATTTCATCAAATTTGGCACCAACGCACCAACTGATTATAGTAGATTATTTTTGGTGGTCAAAGACCAAGTGCTGACCTTTTTGGACAAACATGGATGTAAACTGCAACCACGAGGCGGTCATTCTAGTGGGGCTGTCACGCACATACTTCCTAATCAACGGTGGGCAGTCCATCAGTATTACTCACACTTGTTTGCTCTGCACAGCTCCAGCCGACCCAACCGGCAGACCGCAATATATCAGGCTCACCGCTGAATCATAACTCCATACTAACCGCGGGACACCTGGGGGGATGCTGTTTTGAGAGTTGCTGTAATAAGTTCTGTCGTGTGATCAAAGCAGAGAGATGAGCGCTGCAGAGGAGAGGCTTCACGGACGGGCATCAAGCGTTTGGGATTTTTTTCCATGTTGTTTGACCAGGGGTAACGATGAAGTGTTTACTCTGCTTACTAGCAATGTGTGTTGTGAATGGGCAAGAGTGTTGTTTGAGAGAGTTCCTGCTTAAATGTCTCATGTTCTGCTGCTTTCATTGGCTGCGCCATCTCTCTCTCTCTCTCTCTCTCTCTCTCTCTCTCTCTCTCTCTCTCCTTTTGCCTCTTCTTCCAGAGCTTTTCACTTCTCACTGACCTTTTCCACCTCTGCTTCTCTTCCTCCACTTTCTCTGCAAGTATCGAGTCAGTCAGACTGCATCAGGCGGCGATCGAGGTCATTAGAGCTGCTGATTTAACGAGCTCATAGCATCCCGTGCAGCTGCGGCAGTAAAGGTTTGCGACGCTGACGCACACACACACACACACACACACACATACGTGTCTAAATTGATTGGGCCAGCGCTGATTTCCCTGGGCGAATATGTGATACGTGGTTGCTTTCATGGGAAGGAGCTGTCAACTCCATCGCCTGCAATGTATACTGCAACACATGAGCCATGATATTGGACGTGTGTGTGTGTGTGTGTGTGTGTGTGTGTGTGTGTGTGTGTGTGTATGTGTCGGTGTGTGGGTGTATAAGAAGGAGAGAGGAATAAAGAGGCACAGTGGTTACTCAGACCAGCCTCAGAGGTTTCAGAGGGATTTCATGATTCGAAAATTAATTACTTTGCATCCAAATTTTTTGTCATCCTTTTATTATTTTTTACATGAAGATTTCTGAGGCCACTAATACCTGCTGTGTGTAATAATTAGAGTCCACTGTCTAAAATAATAATGCATTTCAACCCCTTACCTCTGGCTGAAAACTACCATTAACGTACGCAACTCCCACTTTTAGTTTAAAAAGTGTTCTTCTGAATGCACTTCAACAGTTAACTCTGGTCAGTAAGATTGACAGCTCCAGGACCCCTTAAACCGTCCCTGTAAGCGTGTCTGATCTCATTTGGGCTGACCCTGTTCGAGGCGCACTACGTTAATTTGTTTTGATTGATCCTAAATGCTTGTTAGCGGAGGCAGATAATTCACACAGATACGGCCGGGCTTGATATATTCAAAATGATTAGATAGTGAGACAGTTGTCTGACGTATCAATTAACGCCCCACAAAGTTACTGTCGTTTTAGCGCACATTCACCTGAAATGCCATCATTGAGCAGTGTGCAATAAACAAATTTAAAGAAAGTGATTCTGTACTCGAGCAAATAACTTTTCCCCTTATTGTTTACTGCATCCTCTTTACAAAGCAGATGGTGGAGGGACTAAACAGCTTTATGTAAATAGCAAGACGTCTTTATCCTCTTCAGTAAAGCAATTAAGAATACACAAGCGACCTCAGATGTTTGTTGTAATTAAACCAAGTTGTCATAATTACTGCTACCATACAGTAAATGCTTTAATTTCAACTGATGTATGCATAACTTGCAATAGTTGTCATACATAGTCTGTTACAGGGGTCACTTCACCAGGTCAAACTCAGACAATGACGGTCTCTCCTTAATAGTTTGTGACGTGCGCGCCCACTGAAGATTCACAAGTTCCTAATCGGTCTTTTTCACTGAGGACATTTAGACATGTCACAGTAGGAAAAAGCACAGGTGTAAATAATACAATTAGTGAGCTGCTTTCAGTTTCAGGGTCCTTGTGTTGTGCATGCTGGCTGGATGTCACACTGTCATGGCTCACTGGGACACTTGAACAGAACGGAGACATTGTTAATGTTATTAGTAACACCTGTGCTTTTACTGCAATGACAAGTCTAAATGTGTCTCCTTGAAGGATTGTCAGAATAAAAAAAAAAACATTTTGAGGTACTGATATTTTACTTGAGTATTTCCTTTTTTAATGACATTTCCAGTTTGCAGGATTCTCCAGAAATATGTACTCATTGACAGATGTAGTTTTAAAATATCAACTGTGCTTATAGAGTGAAACACCCTCAAGTATATAAAGTTAATGACTTAGCACTTCCTGGATGAGCTACAACATAACAAAAAAAGAATGCTTCCTAATAAATTAATAATTCATCAATGTGAGCAGTTTCAATAAAATCTTAAATAAAGGATCAATGTTAAATTGTGGCATTCACGTTTATGTGAATATTTTTCCCCCACTGTTAAAACAAATGTTTCATAATGTGCCAACAGGTGTTATAACAAAATCTCTCTCTTTTTCCTCCAATTATTTGACCTTATTTGAACTTTAATGAGTTTAATTTCCAGCTGTGAGGGCGTGTGGCTGGTATTGTAACCGCTATGAGTCTATTTGTGCTATTGCGGCAGAATGTTGTCCTAGAGACATACCTACTGTAGCGGGAACTACCACAGAAGAGGTTTTGAGTACTTTGCCAGGTGTTAATATTTCTGTCAGATGTTGTCAACAAGAAGGCATCACAACAAGATGCAGTCGCGAAACTTTACCTGTGGTCGAGATCATAATAAAGGCTGAGTTCGACGATGAGTGTGGTCTGAGCAAAGGCTCCAGAAGTAGAGGGGGTAGGCACTGGTGAAGGAGCCATTGGCCCCCCACACGCCCACTTTACGCCCCTGGCCTGGTTTGGCGTCGCAGCAGACGTGATCCCACCGTAAGAACTAACTATTATTTACAATAGCATGATCTTATGTTACTTCAGACATGATTGCTTATGTTTTCTTCCAGTATAGGGTTTCAAAGGTTTTTGAGTCAACATAAAACATATAAATGAATATTAGTGCCTGTTAACAAAAAGCAACCTTTTAGCAACTCTATTTTTCATCCGAGCTTCTTTACAAGAAAACAAATCCGTATCAGATTAAGTTACTCCCCATATGGGTTCCTGTAGCTTGATTTATTTCACTGTGTTGTTATTGCACAGTCAATGATAAACATCAGGCCAGTGAGCCATATAGCAACAGTAAAATAGCAGCTGTAAACTGATACAGATCCTTTGGTTTTTTTCTACACTGAATCACCACGTCATCAGAGCTCACAGTAAGTTCCTTTCAATCAAGATTTGGAGACGGTCTAATGAATTCACAATCATGTCACAAAAAAAAAAAAAAATGTACATTTGAAATGTGGCTGATTTATCATTTGGTTCCCTGTCACGTGTTGTCAGGCAGCCCAAGCTATGAGTTTCCACTTCGTCGTCCTTCCCCTCGCGTGTGCGCAGCTATACAATGGGTACAAAAGCCCCCCGAGTGCGTTCCTATTGTACGGCTCTATGTCCTCTATGAGTTCACAGGTATTCACAATATTTCCATTTCACTAGAGGGGATTAATCAGGCCATTATAATTTGTTCCCTGAAATTTGTCATGTCTGTGTGCGCCGATGCCCGATGTTCTGGAACCGCACAAGCATCGACTCCATCAATCAGTATTACCACGGTAACGTTGTGAGAGCTTCACTTCCCCCGCCGCCAGTGGAGGGGAAAGGCAATTATGCAGGTAGCATATGAGGGAGAGGGAGGCAGAGCCAGAGAGAGAGAGAGAGAGGGAGGCAGAGCCAGAGAGAGGGAGGCAGAGCGAGAGAGAGAGAGAGAGAGAGAGAGAGAGGGAGAGAGAGAGAGAGAGAACACCTAAATAGCGATAAAGGGATAGACGGGAGGAGAGCGTGTTTATTCCCCACACTACTAATGGTTTTCTTTACTATTACTATGTCTGTTTGATGATTGGCATTATCTGATCGACTGTGCTCTCCGTGCACAAACAGCCTCCTTTGGGTGTATGACGCTGAATGATACAACTATTAATTGTGACCATCTGCAGTGCCTTTCCACAATTTGGTAACTGAAAACTGCCAGTGTTTTTCCATGGTGCAGCTCACTGAGTACAATCCAATACTGCCAACCGTTTTGAACAATTTTACTCGTCCCTCAGGCATCGACTATTTTCATCCTAATTCTCTAGAGTTTAAATATGAAACAAACTAAAAAAAAAAGCAAACACTCTCCATTTTTCCTTTTTTTTGTCTGTCCTCCTGTCTGTAAGTGGATTTATGAAATTAAAATGACAATTAATTACATTAAATTGATTTTTTGTATGTTCAAAATTACTTAGAATCCTCAACTTTTGTCGGTATTTTCAAAAGTCCCAATCTTCTACTTCTAAAAGATACGCACCTCTTTCGGCAGACCTGCTAAATCAATTATAGAGGAGGCTAATGTCACATGTCAATAACTCATCCCAATTAAGGCGCGGAGCAGAAAACAGGCGTGCACTCATAGTCCAGGCATTTCTGCTCCTATCGATTCTGTGCTAATGCCAGGCATTTGTCCAAGGCCGGTGTACGTCCAGTGTCTGTCAGTCAGCCAACAAGTGCTGTAATTAAGTGTGCAGATAAAGCAAGTAACAAGCCCAAACTGTCACAATCCGTTACTGATTTCTACGTGGGGCATGAGATTGATCTCTTCTGCACAACTGGGGGATCACATTAAGAGAGATGGGAGGACAATTCTCACACTGTCTAGCGCTTTATGAATTGGGTTTTGCTGTGCTTATTAGTGAAGGATGGGAAACAATAGCACGCTCAATTGGTGTAGTCTGCCCTTTCTTTTGATACAGTTTAGTGTTCCAGAAGGCAAATGGACTGGAAAGTCTCATAGGATTGGTAACAAATCTTGGTTTATCTTTCTTTCTTTACATCGTGTACGCTGCTAAGAGGTCTGACTAGATCACCAGAATAAAAAAACTCAGGCCTGTTTTATTGTGTTTGCCAAAAAAATTATTTGAAACCAATTTGAAACCAAAAACAACTACTGTTACTGATAAACTAGCCTCACAGTGTCAACAAAGCAGGGATGTGTTACTGTAGTTATCTGTTTTGATAACAAATACAGAACATATTCATTGATTGACTGATTTGCCACATAATGATTAACGGACCTTGTGTAATGTTAGGGTTTCTTCAGACAGTAAATCATTTAAATTACAGTACCTTGATTGCTTTTTGGCCACTGCGGAGCAGACAAAACCCAAAGCAAGCTGAAAAATACACAACCACCACCATACCACTAGCCTGTGACGTTGTTGTGGCTAACACGTTAGCGAACATTTGGCTACTTTTGCATCAGGCAGACACAAAGCAACATTAGCATTAATTTAAAGGCATGTTTGTGGCCACCTGACAACTGTATGTCTTGCTGACCCTTGCTCGGTTTTGCTGCTGGAGAAAACATGCAAAACATACAAAACATGTAGCTCTTTAGCTAACGTTAGCTAAATGTTTATCATGTTCACCAGCCAACTTGCTAATTCTGTGTGCTTGTTTGGTGCTGGGCATGTAGCTTACAGTTGGTTTATGATAACTTGTTTATTGTAATTAGCAGCCTTTTGGGTTTGATGAAAACAGTGAGACTGAAAAATAATGTGGGGACTGTTAAACCACAACAATTAGCTCAACAAAGGCTTTGTAGAGCTACAGTGTTTGGTAATGATACTCTGTTTTAAGCACTGTAAGGTAGAGTGGTTTCATACAAACATATTGATTCATTCAGGTTAAGTAGGTAATGTATCCCACCAAATATGACTAAATTGTTGTGATATGAATATTGGACCATATCCACCACCATCCTATACTGCACCTGTTTTATTCTTAATGTCAATGGTTCCTGTTGTCCCTCGAGAGCTATGGCAGGTTGACATTCTATTTTACTCCACATCTACTTTTCGGCCTGTTTGACATATTTAGTTCCTTTGTCACCTCTGCAACATGTTTTTTGTTTTTTTTAAGTTTTGCCTCCAGGAGTATGATGTACTTAAGTACTTGACAACACAAGTGCGGTGGCTCAATTATAGGAGTAACACGCTGGGGACTTTTTTTTTCTTTTTTTCTCCTCACTCAAACTAGAGTGGAACCAGCACATTTTGATGGATTAACCTCATTATACTCTTCACATAGACTTCTATAAAAAACCCTCAGACAGACACTCATGATCCATGCTGGAGATGTCTTTAGGGACAAAAAGACGGCGTATTTCCGTCTTTCTGTTACATAGTGTCTGATGGTGAGGATACTTTCAACCTGGAACAACAAGCTCTGTGATTGTTATTCCTCTACTTAGCGCCGTAAAATATTTAGCCATCGTTACCAAGCTATTCTAAGCTGTCTTTGCATTCATCAGGAGGTTAAAAAAAGATTGCATGGCACTCATTACAGATGGGGCACTGCAGGCAAACACACACACACAAGGTACGCCCAAACACTCAAGTATGCGATATGAAACAGGCTGGTAAAATATGCGTAAATCAAATGTGGTCTTGCACACAGAGTATAAAATGCAAAAAAAATGAAAAGACTGAAGGGGTTGTAATGAAAGCCAGCCCAACCATTTATGTTTGAGCTAACTCCAAATCATGTTGAACAAAGAAGAAGAAAATTGATCATTCTGCCTGTATTTAGAGGACTTCCATCATTCATAGATTAGATAACCTTTTACTTCTTGCATTTCTCTTGCTCAAGTGTGTAAAGTGCTTCGGCTACAGTCATAGTTTAAAAAAAAGAAATGATCAGAAATGTTTCTTCTTAATTGGAAACACTGGAAATCTAGTTCACCATAAGATTCTAATCTTCTGAATTTCATTTTCAGGAAGAAATGGGGAAATGGAGTTTAACTTAAAACAAAGAATCGCACCTTGGTCTGATAAGTCAGCTAATGCCTAATCCTAATTGTGTCAAAGGCCGGATTTACCACTTCAAATTCTAAACAAGCACCGGGGCATCACATCATGGTGTGGTTTGCAGCCAATCTCATTTGAACATAGCGAGTGTTGATTCGTTGTTCAGTGTGTACAAAAGCACGGGGGCTTGCACCTTTGCTTTAGGAAATAATTGTCTAGCTGTCTGTAAATACATGGTTTAAATCATAACTCTGCTTATCAGCTACTCGCCAGTCCTGCACTGTGTGAGGGAGGGGGAGGGGGGAGGGGGGGGGGGGGGGGGCTGGGGGGGCAGCAAAAGTCCTCTTTTCACATTCAGAATTCTAAAATTTTATTTCAAATCGAGCCAGTTTATAGAGTAAATCCTGGCAATATTAAGCCCATTATCCAGAGTTTACATCCCCATTCTAAAACTTCTAAAAATTGTGCTTCCAGCTCCAGTGATATCAAAGTGCAGTAATCCCTGGTGGAGATGCAGCCATCCATTTGTTGTTGTTTTCTTTGTTTTTAATCCTGTTTAAAAACTGGAAAATCATTGTTGGTCTTTTTTACTACTGACTGCATCATCTGATCTCATCTAAACTACAGTACACAAACATTCAAATGGTGCACAGTAACCTGTCACTCACCAGCAACGTCATTTGGATGTAAATAATTGCAGTAAGTCTCCCTTGATGCTACGCCACATTAAAACAGTTCTATTAATAATGAAAGACATTTTGTGTTTTTATTGACTTGTTGCACATGTTTTTCAATGCAACAGCATGCCAACGATGACTTCAGAGATTAGACTTGGTTCTCTTTGCAGTTGGAGGTAAAAATTGAGGTTCAAAGTTCAGTTCAGTTGGAAACGGCATGTGAAAAAATTATCTCACCAGAAGCTGCCTGGAGCTTTCGGACTTATCACATGAGCTTCATCAGCAGATGGAGATGGACCAGTTGTCATGGAATTGTCTGTGCCAAAAAAAATAAAAAATTCCACTGAGCACTTTAAGAATTTCCCGTCCATTTATAAGTGAGGTTCAAAGTTTGTTCTTGACACTGGAAACATCTAAAAAAAAAAAGATCATAATGGAATGATTTACATTACAACAACTTTTCCCTGCTGCTCTAGTTGTACCACTTGTTTTAGTTACCGGGTTTTAAATGGGTTTGAATCTTGTATTCGTTAAATGTCTATTTTCACCAAATACATGCAGATATTTAAAAACACGTACATTTACCTACATGTGTTCCTTATCCTTGAAATCCCTTCTGGGTAATTGTGTCACTGTTCGGAAAATCAAGATGCAGAATATAAGAAAAAAGTGAGTGTCAAATTGAGTGTCAAAGTGTTATTTTGTGTTTTTTTTCTCTGTAGACGGGAAGACAGACATCCTTCATTAAGGTGAGATAACAACACTTGCTTTTTGTGTTTTTTCGACTCCGTTCTACCTTTGTTGCATTGACACTTATATCCAGACCTTTAGATAAAGAACCGAAATGTCCCCGCAAACAAGAAACAAGTGAACGAAAACACATTGAAATTGTTTTTTTTAGCTCAACACCATGTCAAGGCGGGTATATATTTTTTGCAGTGCGGCTAATGCTGAAGTCATTCTCCGTCTCGTACAACAGCAGCCAAGGACGAGGGAGCATCAGCAGAGAGACGGAGAGAGAGAGAGAGAGAGAGAGAGAGAGAGAGAGAGAGAGAGAGAGAGAGAGAGAGAGAGAGAGAGAGAGAGAGAGAGAGAGAGAGAGAGAGAGAGAGAGAGAGAGAGAGAGAGGTGTGCCTCCTCTCGCCATTGCGATCACTGTCTCGGTGCTGAGTCGATGTCGGTGTGCGCGCTGCTCTTCTAAACAGGGGGCGACAGGAGAAGCGAAGGGTGGGGGGGATTTAACTTCACACACGGACAGACCTATGCTTGGATTTCGGCTCTTTTCGCCTTCGCCAATGCAAAAGGAAATATGCAGCGAAGCCTCAGCATTCTCTACACCAGTTTACTGGGGATGTGCTTGGGATCCAGCTCAAGTTTTCCAAGTAACATCAACATAGGTGAGAATGGCGCACCAGACCTTTTGTCTCGGCACTGACTCCTCTCTGTCAAGTTGATCTCATGTCTCTCTTTTTTATTATATATATATATATATATATATATATATATATATATATATACGTGTGTATTTTTGTTCCTTCCCGATTTGGAGTCCAGTGTGTCCAACATTAACTCTTGCTTCTTTGCTGCTCAACAGGAGGATTGTTCCCAATCGAATCTCACGAATATGAGGTTTTTCGTTTCGCCCTCTCTCACCACCAGGACATCCCCAAACTGGTGCCGCAGGTGGATATGGTCAAGATGGGGAATAGCTTCTCCATGACATATGCCTGTAAGTAGCCTATTTAAATCTCACTGGAAGAAGCAGGTCAGCCTATATATCTGCCGGCGATCTGTTTTCTTTTTCCATCCCCCTCCATCTGTTAATCGACTTCGTAAAGAGCACTGAAGAACTCCACGGGTATAAAAACCCGCGCAGGTTATAACCGCATATAATATCAATATTTTAAAGACTCGCGTGTGTTAGTAGGTTATCTTAGTAAACTGTTGCGTGGGACCAAGAAGGACTTATTGTCTCCGCTTTCCTCTCTGCCTGATTGCAGCGTTATTTTTCGCCTCGGGAGGGTGGGGGTGGGGGGGGGGGTTGAAAACCAAACCTCTGCAGCAGAGATATAACATCAGGTTTTTTTTGCAGCTATGTGAATATGCAAACGTCTGCCGCTGTTCGCTGTGCGCCTTTTTCTTTGCTGTAAAACCGAGATAGAAAACAAAGATCGACGAAGCGAACAAAGAGAGGAGGGAAACACGACTCTAAGTGCATCTCTAAGTAGCGACGTAACGCAATCCGATTATCTTTTTTCCGACAGAGCACACATTAATAAACCCGCCCTCCCCAAAACCGTAACAAAGACATGCGCATACGCACGCTCAATACATAATTGAACTTTTAGGACTTTAGGACTACCTTCCTCACCTCAATGATTGTTATTAATGGAGCCTTTTGTTTTTTTAACCAACAGAGCTGAGAGTATCTTTAATTAGTTTATGTGAGGAAAAAGTGTTGCTTTTTAAATTAAGGTAATAATATGCTGTCAACAAGGAAGTAAAAAAAAAAAAAAAAATCATTACTCTTGAGTCTTTGGTCAGAGCATTCTCCTGTGGGTGATACTCTGTGCCATTACACCAGCCAAAGAATATACCTCCGTGTCTCAGCCAGACAAAAGCAATGCCAGTCTAACTACTTTCTGCTTTGTTAACCCTGCACTTATCCCGTCTTTGTATTCTGACAAGATTTCGTCGCCCTTCAGGCTTTTCAGCCGTGTTTTTCTCATTCCATCCTCGACTCCTCTGAATTTGCCTGTGGCTCACTCACACTCACTGTCGTGAAGTCGCACACTTCCAGCAGATATACCCTTTGACAACTGTGCCTTCCTGACTCTCTGCCAGGTGTGTGCCTCAGTGACAGACATTTGATTACTTCTTTCAGACAATGATTTTTAGCATTTCCACTTTGTAACGTGTCTGGAATACATATATATATATATATATATATATATAAAGGTAATTTACTTCATTTCCACTGGGTTGGATCCAGTCGCAGATATCAGTCGTAGCTCACAGAATGAACAGAGCAGTGGGAAAAAAAACATGATGCAGTTTCATAAAGACCCAAAATACATTCACAAGGACACTCTGACTCAGAGTGAGGGGAAGTCATGGGAACAAACTCTATTACCTTTGCATTTTCCGGTTCGGTACGTCTGTCGTATAGTTACAGACGTCTGGTCGGCGACGAGGCATTAAATAGTTTTCTTCTGTCACAACACCAGTCACCAAACTCCACCTATTGTTATATGCAAAAAAAACAATCAGCAAAGCTTTACGCCAAGACTATTCAACCTTAACAATAAGCAAATCCTCAAAATGGCAAAGTAAACATTATCAGCAGCAAATTAATTGAAAGCTGAATACTTTTATAATCAGCGATTGAAAATATGAAATTTATTATCATTATTTTAACACAAAACATGATGTTTTGTCTCACCTTAACCCAGTAGTCTTGTTGCCTAAATCGAACCATTCGTGTCACAACGTTAACCACGTGGCTTTGTGCGTTTCTGCAAGCGCGATACGAGGCTGATATGAAACAGATTAATGAATTGTGTTTTTTGGTCCAGAAACGTTGACGATCAACGTATCCCGTACAACGTATTATGCCAACAATTTCTGCCGTCTGGGTTGGGACACCCCAGAAAGTGGATTGCTTGAGTTTGGCATTATAGGCGTTGCCGGCCACTCCTCAGGTGGCTGCTGGAGAAACTTGGGCCGGAACGGAAAGTCTTGCAGTGAGTTCCGCGGGGTTGTTCTTTCTATTCATATAGTGCCAATCCTCATGAATCGTCAACTCGGCCGACAGGGCGCCAATACAGGATCACACCTTTCTAGCAGAGCTGCTGCTGGAACCCTAGATCTTCATGCGAGTGCGGTGGTGACAGTGGGGCAGAGCTCATAAGATAACTTGTCTGTTGGATAATGCCGATGCGAGTCGAGTGCGGACTCATAGAAGGCCATGATTGATCCAAAGGTCAGCGCAGGTTGATCTGACATCTGCAGGAAGACGGCTGATGACGGACGGGTTGTTGTTTGCCCGCTGCTGTAGTTTGAAGCCAATGGCCAGGAGATAGCAAAGCTTCACCATCAAGGCTTTGGCCCCCTCTTCTGAACCACAATAAAGAACTTTTCCATCGACTCATAACAATCATCGCCTGATTGGCTGCGGTCTCAGACGTGCATCTTCCGTGCCTATGTCGCACAACATGGCCTGCAGGTTGTCCCAAATTGGACCCTCAGGGGCAGATCCTATAGTCCACTGCAGTGTGCATAGCTGTGGCTTTGGGGCCGGAACCTGTGTCGGGTTTACCTCCGGCTCTGTTGTTGTTCGAACCCTTTAGCTGCTCATCAGCCTTGCTTGCTTGTCTTGAGTTGCTTCATCTTTTGCTCCATTTCTCTAAATGCCTTAAGGACTGCCCTGCTGTTAGACGCAGTTCCATAATCTTTCCCCTCATTTCCTTGCTGCTCCTTTACTTAAAAATATACTACATTTGTATGTGACTATACAAGTCATCTCTGTCGCTGTTCAGCTGTCGTACGGCGTCACGGTGATTCTCATGATGTCAAGACGGTATCCCACTGATCCACCCCTGGGTGGACGGAGGGCTCAAATTTTGGCTGATGGGTTGCGCTGGAAACTGAAGGGTCTTCATTACCTCATTCACAAGCTTCACAGCGCAGAGTGTGTAAGCTGGTGGGTGACAAAGCTATAAACCAGGAATATTCTGCCATAAGTAAATGAGCAAATCTCCATATCTTGGCTGGATATACATTATCAGCAGCAAATTAATCGACAAAGCAAAATTTTGAGATTAAAATATAAGACAGGCTATTAACAGCAATGGAAAATGTGAAATATTAAAATTGAATAAATGCATAATTTGCTCGCTCTAAACAGATCACTATGTTCTTATTTAGGCTGATATACTACTACTGGGAGGAACATTATGCTAAACATTGTTAGCCTTCCAAAAACAGATAATTTAGCATCGAGTTACTAATAGAAAGGTTTAGCCCTTACAAATAGCCGCATGCGCAACAGCAACGCCTAAGAGTCACAGAAATGCTCCAACCTGATTGGTTGACTGATGGGCAGTTATTAAGAGCGACAGAGGCCATGATTATGATTATAAATAAAGCATGTACAACAGCATTCATGCAGATCTATAGATATTCGGTTGTGGCTGCTGCCGAATGTTGAACACTATCACAAAAAGGAATTTTTATCTTGTCTGTCAGATTAAAGGGAAGATACCCCGAGACTTTACACACATTGCACATTATTTCGTACAATTATCCTACATGTTCATAAAAACAGACTTCACGAAGTCCATCCTGTCCAGAGTGGCTTTGTAGTACAGTATGTGTAATTTTGCAGAGATGCATCACGCCTATCACTGCAGTGCATGGGGACGATGGTGGGCTGTGGAACAAGCGTGTCAGAAAGATTCGCAGTGGAGGGAGACGGCAAAAATGAAAGTGACACCTCTTCCTGCTCTGTGTCACTCGTCCTGAAAGAGTTTTCAGATGCGGAGGCTATAGGGACGCGTTTGTAAGGAGAAAAAAAAGAAGGGCTCCGGGGCCTGCTTATAATGAGTCAGATGAGAAAAGCAGCCTATTCCTGGGTTTATATTTAGTGTGTAGGAGTGTATATGTACGTCTGTATATGTGTACCATTATGGCATCTGTGTGGGATGTTCTCGAGTGAGTGACGGTTCGCGTGTGCGAGTGTGGGAACGTGCCCGGGGCTCTCGGGGTCCACAAGCGTGAAAAGCAGCGGGTGAATGGGCCCTTGTGCACGGTGATGAATGGAGCTCCGGATGAGGGTGATGCTCATCAGTTGGCTCTTATGACTAGCCACTTCCTCCAGAAGAAAGCCCTACCAACACACACGCACACACGCACACACTCGCTGGCACCTGCCTAGAGACTAGGAGAACATGGGGCCGGAGGTTGGATGGAGCAGGGCAAAGGTGAACGAGAAAACAAAGATGAGAGAGAGGAAAACATAAAAGAGACATTAAATGTTAATGGCGAAGTGATCCGTTTTATTTCCCGCCTGAGGAGTCATCGGGGGAAGTAATGACGATGGCAACACTGTCGGCATAATGTGAGACAGGATACTGGAGCTAATTTGCATTTCTTCTGTCTCCTTTCTTCCGCTCACATACACAAACCAAGTAAAAAAAAAAAAAAAAAAAGGTAGAACACCTGTATTTTTAGCTTTTTATTATTATGGATCGCGGCTCTTTTTCTACATGTGCCTTTGTGTTCACATTCTGAGTGAAAGTGCTCGCTGGACTGGCTCATTTTACATGTTTCCAGTGGTTAAAAATAACAGCCAGGGATGCTGTGTGTACATGGAGAATATTAGTCACTGTTCCCCTCAGTTAGATATGACATTACCATAATCTGCTATTGACTTGGTTTGTAATAAGGACGTCACTGAAACGCTATAGCTTCATGTCAAATCCCCTGCAGGCTCACGCCTATATGCTCTACTTTTCTTCTTTGATGTCCTCCATGTGTGCGGTGAGATTTAGGCTAAGCTTTGGCTATTTCTGGTTTGAAGTTCTGTGTGCAGGATATTGCACCTGCAAACAAAAATTGAACATTTCAGACTGTGGGATTTTGAAATAGCTCTACATTTAGCTTCATGGGTTACTAACTAGTTTTTTTTTTTTTGGATTTTGTGTCCGGTTCAGCCGTCCTGGTAATAAACCATTCATTAAGATTAATTAGTGGTCATGGAACAGACAATTTGGGTTGTCACTGCGATGTTGGCAGCAGTATTTCTCGGGGTCTCTGAGGGTCGGTTAAAGAGGACTGGAAGAAGATCTATGAGGCAGCCATGATCAATGAACTGAGCACAGCACAGATGCCGGCCCAGCCGATCGATACGGCACAGATGAGGGGGTGTGTGTGTGTTGGGGGGGCTTGCTTCCCTTCGGGCAGACCTAGAGGACAGATATGAATAACTGTTGGGTGATGGGGTGAATCTATGTAACAGAGAGAGTGTACAGGTAGAGGTCAAGTACAGGGATGGTCAAACGTTGATGGTAAATCAAGACTATAATATCAGTGATGTCAGTGATACTCACTGTCTGATAGCTAACTTGTCATGGCACTAGATGGTAAAACTGGATGGCTGCGAGTGTTGCTTTAAGATCCCAAAGAGTTGAGTCTAATACTGCAATGTTCTACACAACTATGGGCACTTGTAGTTTTATCCATTGCTCTTATCAGTAATAATAATATCATTGTATTTACCAGTTTGATTGCTAATTGAATTAAGGAACGCTGCGTCATCCCTAAAGAGAAGTCCGGCATGAGCAGTCAGACAGCCATGCTAGTTTTAAATACACCCCTCGGTTAACAAAACCAATTTAAAAAGAAGAAATGAAGGAACATTGTAAAATTCATTAAAATCAAACAGGCTTTTTGGCCCTTTTTTTTGGCATGTGACCCCTTAAAACAAAGCAGTGTCTGTGATTTATCACTGCTTCTCTCTGTTGGTAGGTTACGACCAGGTCAACCAAAGAGGGATATTTTGTTCTGCTCTATTCAAATTGTGTACAGGCCTGAAGAGCTCAAGTTATCCAGTAAATCAAAGCCAAAATGGAGTTCGTCTACTTTAACATTCACCTGGCTTTTTTAATTTTCCTCATCAGGGTAGTTTCTTGCTCTGACTACTAAATAGAAAAACGTATGCGAGCATGTGAGACTGCTTTGTGAAGTTCTGTGGTCACACACTCGCACACACACAATCGCTAACAAGAGACTGGAGCTGTAGCAGATGCATTTAATGTATTATTCAATGCAGCACATCCAATACTATCGCTTCATGGAGATATACGCATTAATATGTAATAATAACTCAGCAGGGGAGAAGAGACAATTGAGCTGCACTTATTATGTTCTGCACTGTAGTGCTGAACATTTCTCAGCTCTCTATAGGACCTTCCATGAGAACCTAAAAAAAGAAATGTTTGTCTCCTGGAGGCCGTATTTCTTTCACCTCTACGGGGGCAAACAACACCCCAGAAAGGAGAGTCTTAGCTGGGATGGAAGTGTTAAGAAGAAGAGGGCAGGGGGCTGGAGGTTAAGCTGCAATTTCAGAACCGGTGGCTGGTGTCACTGAGGCGCTGGGGTGTTGTATTTATTGTGTAGCTACTGTGTCAGTCAGTGAGGTACAGCTGTGCGGTGACTTGACTTCAACAGTGCTTGCATGTTCGGAGGGATTACCGAGTGTTCAATGCGTTATTGGAAAAGGCGGACGAGAAGCAGATCACCGCTCCCTCCTGACTGTTCGGGACATGACAGTTATTTGTCGAGGAGAAAGTGAAGAGAATGGGGTAGGGGGGAAAAAAAACAAAAGAAACGGATGGTTGTTCTCTTGGGCTAGAGTCTGGCAGGTGCTGGTTTGATGAATGAGAAGGCTTGGACTTTTTTCTTTTTCTTTTTGCTCCGGAGCGCCAGAGATAGAGAATGGCCCGTAGCAATCAATGTAGATCAGCCAAGACTGCTCCCCAAGCAGCTGAGTGATGGAGTGTGGAGCAGAACGGGGCCAGAGATTGTTTTGGTGATGTTGTGTGAGGGAAGGTGCATGGGGTGAGGGGGAGGAGACGAATGGTTGGAAAGGAGAAATCAAGCGACCTGTCATTTAATCTCCTCATCCGCTGAATGACCTCTTTCTGAGAACCGCCCCCAACGGCCATTTAGCGCCCTGAGGTTTGAGAATTCTTTTGTGTTGAAAAGACACCAGTCTTCCTCACACATACGCTTCTAGCTCAGCACATCAACGCACACACACTATACCGACGACTGTATTTCTATTTGTTCTCCTCATTGTCTTCCTAAGCCTGCTCCGAGTCCTTCTCTGTATTCATACCAGCTCACCAAGTATTTAAAACAAATCTGTCGTCTCTGGAGGTAATGGCAGCTGGGACGTGGAGGTCTGAGCTCAGACGTGTGGGGCTGGCAATTAGAAAACAATGTGTTCCGGCGATGACGACGAGGATTTGTGCTGCGGGGTGGAGGGACGAGCGCCGGATGGCGGCAGCTGTCATGTTTCTGCGGCAAAGACAGGAGCGCGTTCCTCTTTTGTCACACGGCACATCTCGGGAGCTTCTGTGTACTTTTAACAAGGAACAAAGCCTACAAGCGTATTAAACGCTGTGACATAGTGTAGCTGCTCTTACGGTGACAGCACAAGGCAGCTCGCCTTGTACTTAACAACGTCCTCGCCATGACACCAGACCTGCAACAGTTGCTGAAAGTTGGGGAATCAAACGCATTATGAGAGCACAACACGACAATGTATACCGTGGGGCAATATGAATTTGTCTACTACCACAGATTTGATAACTGTTTTATGCCCTTATATCTGTTAAACAGTTGAGCCTAATGTTACACATCAGTGAGTTAGACTAATGCAAGATGATATTGGATTTCTGCTGCATATAATTGACCACTCTCTAAGTCCCGCCGCTGGAACACAGACTGGCCAATTATAGAGTCCGTAGAGTCTAATGCAATCGTTTCGGATTTGTTTCATTTCCAGGCTGTTTCATTGTGGATCTGTAGCTCGTCGTGTTTAAACGTTGTCCAATAGTGACACTCGGAGAAGTTAGAAGGGTATAAACGTTTCTAAAATGTTACGTTTCTACATTAAAAACCATGTGGAGCTAACATTAGCAGAGTATGTTAGCACATCATTAGCCAGCTTTTGCACTCCTACTGAAGGTAAGCTGAAGGTATGCACATGCTGCTTTCACTTTTGAATGATCGTAACAGTGAATAAAGGATTTAAATTCATCGTCTTCAGCGCGACCTCCAGGTGAAAAAAAGACAGCACCCTTCAAATGTTTTCGATATTGCACCAGCGACAAGCCCCATGCACATCATCTCAGCACGAGGAGGAATGCAAAGACTGACTGGCCTGGCATGCCTGGTTACAGTTGCTAGGCTGTGATTGTACATTTGCTGTTTGGGGGGGGGGGGGGGGGGGGGAGGGTTTTAGCAAACTGTTACATCACTATGATGAACTACCTTTTGTCAAATGTTTTTTTCACTGTATTAACCAAAATATACTCCTGTCTGGTCGTTGTAGCCTTAAACAGCTTCTCCAGTGATTGACATTGAATTGACAACAATCATCAATTTTTAATTTCAGTCATTTATCAAACAAAAGTGACTGTTAGCGTCTCAAATGAAAGAATGCACCGCCTGTCTTTGAAGACGTCACCTAGGGGAATTGTCTGGGAAATTATCATATACAGTATATCTCTATATTTTGGATTAACTGATTAATCACAGAAGTAATCAACAGATTATCAGCAATCACTGCCTAGTTAGTTGTTATAAAGCCATGAATGCAGCGTTTCTGCTTGTACTCAGATTCTTTTCTTAACACCTCATTTCCCACTGGCTCTGCAGGAATTTGTTGAAGATACTTTTTTTTAATTTATAAAGCAGTTCCTAAGGAATTAGCATGCAGGCTGTGTGTTTGCCTCTTCCTGCTCCACGTATCCACCTTCATCACTTCTGTCAGAGAAGGTGTGTGAGCGGGACCGTCCCTCTGCACCTGTCGACACTGATACGCAGATGGGGAGATAATTGCGAGGGGATGATTGTTAAGGAGATAATTGGAGTTTCCATACCCCCTGACAGGAGTTGGTCTGCGCTATGGGCTTCTGACCCGCTGCCCAGGTAAGCATTTATTCTGCAGGCGGCAGGGCTCTGCAGCAAGCCAGATTGAAAACGTGTCGAGAAACAGCGAGGAGGAGAGACAATGGCCTCGCGTGAAAGGGTTAGAGAGTGAGACACAGGAAGAGAGAGAGAGAGAGAGATGTGTTCGGAGCTGAGGGGAGTGCTCTCACACCCTCGATTACCCATTTAATGAGGCGATGCGCTGCCATTGTTTTATTGCTTAGAGGAAATAGGAGAAATCTAGATTTCGCTGTGTGGCCCCTGTTTCCCCACTGCTAGGCTGGCATCTGTTCCTTTTGTTCGCAGCAGTCCCTCTATCATCTCTTCTCTCACAGACACTAATGCTTCTGTTTCTGGTCCTCTGCGGCTTTGCCTCATGTCCGCCCCTCACCTACATTTTCAAGACACGCTTGCTTTTTGGCTCATCCCTATTAACCTTCCATTACCCCCGTTTCGACTAATGTAATCTCTCAGGAGAATTCGACGCTTCTCGCCATTAATCTAAGATCTGTTTGGCTGGTCAGCCGCTCTGATCACTGCTATTCCCAGCGGTGGAAGCTTTAGAGTATAGAGTCTTCCTGTCTGCCATCTTTCTCTATTTTCTTTTTTTCTGTCTTCAAGTCGACTCCTCATTTTGTCCTTTTCCTCTTTATTCTCTCTTTCTTTCCCCCCCCCCCCCACATGCACCAGTAACAACAGTGACATAAACACTATTTTATTGCTCTTGCACAGGCAGTAAATCTCCCTTAAGCTTGAGGAGTTAATGCTGTTTATACCGGGGAATAGGAGCGCACCTCTCTGGAGCGCAACACTCCATGGGGCATACGGATAATTTGATACTCTCGGGAGGCAGAAAGGCAGTGAGGCAAAGCCCGCCTCCACCTAAAAAAAACCTCTAAAACCCGTTTTGCATGTCTTGACTTGGTATTACAGAGTATGCATGGGTGAATTAATCTCTTTGCAGTCGCCTACATTGACACGTTATCATGGAATGACTCATTTTCAGAATGGATTGCAAGTCGTTTGTAGGAGATCCAGGAGAAAACTGTCCCCGCGGTGAAACCCTCCTACTCAGTCATGTCTGGAGACATTCATGCAGATCCACATCGGTCCTGCGTTTCCTCCGGGTCTCCGTCCTCTGAATAGACACAGATTTATTGCACTGTGTAGGGCTGAGCAATTAATTGCATTGAAATTGACATTGCGATGTTATGGAATGCAATTTAAAAAATGCAAAAAGCTGCGATTAATACAAGAAATATTTTCTTTTTATGCTACACAATCCAACCAACCAGAGGGTCTTAACGCTGCCCTCCGCCACATGTGACATTTTCGAATGAGAGTAGAAGAAAACAACACGCAAGCTTTGATGCAATCCACATGTTTGTATTTGATTGTTATAAGAGTAGCATAGCTCCTTTTGGGAAAAACAGTTCAGCGTGTAGCGAGTGTGTCGTCGAGCGAGAGAGAGAGAGAGAGTGTGAAACTGGCAGTAAATTGGTAGCAAATGTACAGTGTAGGTTTCAGTTTGTCTATGAAGAAAAGCTGCAGCTCCTCGATGCCCAATTAAAGCTTCCCAACACAGTCTCCCCCCCCTGTGCTTCCCGACCACGGTCTGGAAGCTGAAGCTGGAAAAGTTATGTGCCCTTTAGTTTGTGTGATTTGTTACAGTGACTGACTGGAGATCAGTAAGATTCATATATATTTTTCATGTATTATAAAGTCCACAACAGGCCTGTTTGTTGTTATTTTTTCAGATTTTAGTGAAGTAAAGTAAGTTTAAGTACGATATTAAATTGCAATAGCAATATTGGTCTAAAAATAAATTTGATTATCTTCCCATTTCCTGTATGAGT
Organism: Anarhichas minor; assembly: GCF_050575085.1. Lineage (NCBI taxonomy): Eukaryota > Metazoa > Chordata > Actinopteri > Perciformes > Anarhichadidae > Anarhichas > Anarhichas minor. Next base: position 13,453,342 of record NW_027466474.1, read on the forward strand.
CATTCTGTGTTGGAGGGCTCACGGAGGAGGCCAACCCCACCCGTCACCTGAGGGATTCTTCACAAGCACAAGCTGTGTGAGAGACGCTCTCTTGTCAAAACCAGTGGGGCTTTTTTTCTTTTTTTTTCTGGTTGAGGCGGGTGCAGGTAGCTAATGCATATGTGCCCGCGTGTGAATCGGATATATCCACTTCCTTGGCCCTGTCTCTCATTAACGTAGCTGATTAGCTCTCCGGAAGATGGATGGGACCAGCGGGACCACAACATGCTCTCTGTTTTTATTACACACATCATGTGACAGTTATTAGCCATGGGTGGCTGAGTGGAGGATGATTGTGTGCGTCTTCCAGTGTCTTGTGTCAGATGTGTTTATCTCCCCTCAAAGTGCTCCGTGGTTGATTGAGCGACCATTCACCCTTGTGGAGGTGGTGTCTATTACTGCCTGATGTGACGGCAACCTCCTTGCTCCTGCCTGAACGGATACCTTCAACTAAATATGGAAAAGATCGTAAAGCGTACCTCGTGAATGTGAGTTTTAACCAGCCAAGTAAAAGAACTGTAGGCCAGCCAAACTGAACACCTGTTTTCGTACCTTCACTGTTTTTTAAAAACCGTATATACAATTATTTTGGCGGGGCATGTTATGGCTGTCCTAGAAAGCTAACAGTTCACAGATGACAGGAAATTAGGGCAAATGATATGCAGCAAAGGTGCCCAACCAGACACCTTCTGGTTCACAGTCAGCACCATAACCCTTAAGCCCCAAACCTGCAGTGGTAATATAAGCACCTCTTGTTTGGCAGCACATGGACTTCATGCTGAAATCCTTTTGTGCTACAAGATTTGTGATAAAACGTTCTACGTCACGGTGCACTTCAATCCAATACAATTCATTAACAAAATGATGTTTTCACCTCATGAAACACAGCTGAAACAATTGATTAAATTGATTGAGCATACTAATATCTGCTACTTAGCACTGAGCACAGCTGAGGCTGATGGTAATGCCATTAGTTTTGCACGTATTTGGTCTCTACACAGTGCCATGGCAATGATAGTTGTTGAGATTCAGTGTTGGACCGACCGACAGACCTGCATTGCCATCCCTAGACGTTGTTCGCTAATATGGCGAAACAACTCAATTCTATGAACTCTCTGCTTCTTCCCTCTCAGATGTGAGGATTTGCTTTTATGTCACCGTGATTACATCTCTGGGTTTTGGACTGTTGATCGGAAAATAACAAGACTTTTGAAGCTGTTGCCTTGGGGTGTGGAGATTGTGACATACTGACTAAATATTAATTCAATAATAAAACAATTATTAGTTTATATATGCTGATGATGAAAAATAATAGATACTGTAGTTGCAGCCCTATGATAGAGTGTCCTTGCCCCATTTTGCGAACAGATTTGACCTCCTCGGGCATCAGTCTGAAATCTGTGGCGTAAAGGTGACATTGGATGGAAAACATAAACCCGGGTGTAGTAATAGGATTGGGACTCACTGAATGAAGGTGGTGTGTGACTCAACGAGTCAGTCTGGCAGGGTTATGGTAAGACGGAGGAAAGTTGGGCTGGATTCAGCTGCTCACTCTTCTTTTGTCATCGGTGGGGGCACGTTTTCTTTGTCTTTCACAGTACAAAATAGACAGAATACAGAATGGTATATAGTCGATCTGTAGATAATTAATTGGATTGTCTTATTTTGTAGAGTCCCCTGACATGTCAGTCCTAAGTAGTGAGGCTCTTTTAAAAAAAAAAGAAAAGTACCTTTACGGATGGCTGAACAGGAACCCTCCAATCAGTATGTTCTCTGCAGCTGAACGCAGCTTCCTGCTGTGAGATTCCGTCTGTACTGCTGACCTTAATGTTGCACAGGATAATGGGCATGCAAGTCCCAGGGGGAGGAAATAGCAGAAGCCCTGTGTTCCTTCAGTGTTTGTTTGTGGAGGCGTATAATGTATACAACGTCCTTATCAGAATTTGTGGTTTGCATGCGGTCACCGTGAGTCCAGATTACATGCTTTAACTGAGGCAACGCGCTCCACCGACATTCCTCATATTGATTCTCGCAAACCCGGTTGCGGCTTCCCCTAAAAATGAATTTGAGAAATGGTTTTGCACCCGGTACATTTCAATCCAGCTGTATTGATTTCTTTTGACATATCAAGCAATGCAGAGCTATTGAAAAAAGAACCACACACACACACACACACACACACACACACACACACACACACACACACACACACACACACACACACACACAGACAAAGGAGCTGCTCCTCAATTCCACAGTCCTGTACTGTACACAGGTTAGTGTGTGCAGCTCCAGTCGAGCAGCTGGGAGGCGGGTACCATGCACAAAGGCACCTTGACACCTTTGACTGACGCAATTAGCTGTCAAAAAGGATCCTGTGTTTACATGGTTCCCATTAAAATGGCCTCACTTTGATATCAGGATCATTTATTTACTTATAGATTGGGTCAAATAAGGTTCAGGCTGTAATCTAACCCTTCGTAAGTTAATTAGAATGCATTGTTATTTCAAATACGTATATTTTTGAAGCTCCATTATAAATGCCGCCATCAATTCAAAGTCAGACTTTTATGTTTTAAGAGTGAACCAGCAATGGTCCAGTAGTTCTATGTCAATTTATACTGGGCTATACACATTCACGGGCAGAAGGACGGATGCAGCGTTGCCCGCCACCCTCCCACCCCACCGCCACCCACCCCATCACCCTCCCCTCCATCCACAACTTGAGATGCAGGAACGACTGTCACTAACACGCCCTCTTTGTGCAGCACGTCTGTCATTTGATATTTGGCTCATGCTAAGCAGAGGAACAGCTGCTGGGCACAGGAAACAGAGAACGGGGAAGACAGTGGCTGCGTGAGTTGTTTCTGACAGCTCCTCCTGTTGTGCGAGTATCAGTCCCTCTGGGATTTGAGTTTTTTCCCCTCTTCTCCTCCTGCGGCTCAAAACTCTTTGACCACGGCAAATGCAAATCAACTTATTGTTCATTCATAGGAAAAGTTTAGGATGGGTGAAAATATAACATCAGAAGACAGATCCAGTGAGCTTTCCCTGCATCATCTGTATGCGTATGCTGTAAACTAAACTGTGCTGCTGTGGAAATGTGCTGCAAATCTTCCATTATTTGAGGAAATTATCTGGGAGGGGTTTTGCAAAAAAGCCAAGTCAGTTTTGCAAATTTGCTAATTCCTTGACGGGGGACCTAATTATGACAAAATGTCCAAACACTCACAATCCCTGCCAGAGACACAGACCGTTGCCCGGGCAACCTCAGTTCTGCCGCCATGGCAGCTGTAACTGTGGCGCGGAGACACGGAGTGCCAGGGCGGACAGGTGTTGCCGGGGTCTTCGGGATCACTATCGGGTCTCTCAGCCCTGCCTCCAATGTCGCCGCACATGTGGAGCGCCGCTAACAAGCCGCTCGCAAAGGCAAACGCACTCAGCGCGCCCCGCTCCTCTGTGCTGCTACCAGCACCAGACCCGAGACCGCTGAGTTACACTAATGTTCTGTGTCATGCTCTTGTCGAATTAGACGAGCACATGCTTCTCTTGCCAGCTCAGAGCAGGAGGTCCATGCCACATGGCTGCGTGGTTTTTTTTCTCTTTTTTTTTTTTGTCGGACACACATACTTGTAGGTATGAGAAATGACTCGTATTCATTGAGACATGGTAACCTGCTGCAGGGCAGAGTAATGGGACGCTGCACAAAAAGTCAAACAAGCTCTCATTACCTTTCATCCAGGCAGAGAACATGGAGGCCACCGCTGAAATTGGTCCTGGACATTTGTAAGGGGAAATATAATGTGTTCTGGTGGAAAGCAATAGTTGAGAGTGTGTCTGTTTAACAGCGACGGCGTGTGCGGACCGTGAAGGAAAGATAGTTCTGTTACTGAGTCAGTGTGGCGAGGCTCAAAATGTCTATTTCAGGGCTCGCTTTAAGTAGGGTGAGTCACCAGGCTTTCGGAGCACTAGAAACTGCATGTATGTGTGTGTGTGTGTGTGTGCGCACATGTATTTCTATGTGATATGGCTGACTTTCATCCCTCTCCCTCTATCTCCGTCACACACACACACACACACACACACACACACAGCCACGTGCCTGCCCGGCGGGTGCAGGTCTGTGACGGGTTAGGCGTTTTGGGTACGGGCCATCCTCTCTCTGTCTTGCCCTCAGCTCCTAGCAGCGAGCTGGCCCTCGCGCAGGGACAGGCAGCGACTTCAATCTGTTTGGTAAATACTGAGATAAGTAAGGCCCCCCCACCCATCGCTGCGGCGGAAAATAGCCCGGGCCAGACCTGCGAGAGCTGAAAGCGAATGAGAGGCGAGACCTTCCAAAGAGATGACTAAAAAACATAAATTGGCTATGTGGGTGTGAAGGAAGGGTGTGACGGAAGTCAGGGTACAATGGGAGACAATGGGAGACAGAGAAATGGAGAGAGTGAGGGAGAAAAGCAAATGAGGGATGCAAACCGCCTCCTGCTGCCAGTAAAATGCCAATGGAACCCTGGGGATGCATTGATTAACCTCTCTACTCCTAATCTGCCTTCAGCCTCTGCACCTCTCACTGAAGGCAAACACACCGACTGGTGGTACACAGATGGACAAACTGGCCAGCTCTGCATAAACACGTCACACAGTAGTTGAATCGAGGCTGTTGGAGCTGTTTTCCACTGAGGATAAGGCACTCTGCGATGACAAATTGTTACCAATGATGGATACCTCTTTTCAGATTTGGGGATAGATCGGTGGGTTGCTTCTTTTTACACATTTGGGCATTCAGGTGATACAATGAGAAACGAAAGCACAACGAAAACGTCCGCTCTACCTAGAACTCAATATAGTTCAATTCAGTTTAGCTAGATTCAGTTCAGATCATTCAACAATACATTTATTAATTAATTGATTAGTTATGTTGATCTCATTAGCATAACAAAAATACATCATAATCCAAGGGGATGTCTTCAATTTGCTTTTTCTGTTTTAACAAAAATCGAAATATCAATCCACTGTATGACGGGGGAAAGCAGCAAATGTTCTCGTTGGAGGTGCTGGGATCGACCGTCTCATTGACTATTTGAACCAGTAGGACATCATTTAAAGTACTGTACAATGATTAAAAGACTACATACCAGGATAAACATTGTATTGCATTATGCAGAGTGTGAATTGGTCTACGCAGTTCAATCCACTGTATGAAGCTGAAATGTTGCGGTGCAACTCTTACAATTCTCATAACATTTTCATTTTGGTTTACTATAACTGCCCTACGAACTTTCTCTAATATCCTCTCTGACTGTTTTCTTTTTTTCCCTCTCTGGCAGTTTGCTCCCAGTTCTCCAAAGGTGTGTATGCCATCATCGGCCTGTACGACAGGAAGACGGTCAACATGCTCATGTCCTTCTGCGGGGCGCTGCATGTCTGCTTCGTCACGCCGTCCTTCCCCATCGAGACGGCCAACCAGTTTGTCATCCAGCTGAGGCCCGAGGTCCAGGACGCTCTGGTGGGAGTGATCAAGCACTACGGATGGACCAAGTTTGTCTACATGTACAGTTCTGACTCAGGTAGGAAACCTGGAACTCTAACTATATATATATATATATATATATATATATATATGGCATAATCATTTTATGTAGATTGTTCTCTAAAATATTTCATTTGAAGGTTTTCAATTGTTATCAATTAGAAACACATACTTCATCATCCTCGTTCATGTTTGAATGCCAACATATTTAAACGCTTAAAAACCATTTAAAAAACCTGTTTAAGTACAGTCGCATGAAGACGGTAAGAGGCAGAAACCAGTCATTGAACCAACCGCCATTAGTCGTCTTCATATTGCCATGGCGACAGCAATGGGGTCAATCGTAGCCATTGTGCAGCAATGAGCAGCAATCAGAAGATCTTTTTCAGAACCGCCGTCTTTGTGCGGACGGAGAACAGTGACAAAAAACATTGACCCGCACCGGCTAGCAGATAAATCACACAATGGAACAAAAGATGAAGCTCTTCATTGAGCGGTCCTCAGCAGTTACGCGTGTTGCAACAGTCCCTTTGTCAGAAAAGAAAAAGCAGCATGAATAATGCTGTAGCCAACAATTTAAACATCTTGGTAACAGTCCTGCATAAATACAGCAGCGCACCTCCTTCTCTTTCTACCCCTCTCTAGCCAATCAGCTGTAGCCTTCCCATAATGCCGGGCCATCTGTCCCAGGTGCTGTGGGTTTTGGAGCGAGACTGTGAAGGGTGTGTTTTTGTGTTAGCGTGCCCAAAGGCGTGCACGCTTTTATGTACGTGTGCCCATTTTGTGCACATGCAAATTATTGCAACGTTTATCTGCACTTGTGTGAGAGACATAAGCAGCATTAAGTCAGCTTTAACAGACGGATGCCATGGTGTCACTCTGCAGAGCACACTGTTAGGCGGTGACAGAGGAGATTTCACAGCGGTCTCTAGCCCTATTGATTCGTGATGGCCGTAGCGCCACACATGTGCCACAGATTTGTTTTATTTTTATTATCTTCCGTGACCCCTTCATTACCAACTCGCAAACTGTTGGGTAGTAGATGTGTGTGCAGTGTCACTCCTGTGTGATTGAGTGGTGGGATGGAGCAGGTGGAATCCATATCAGTAGTCCTCTGTTGCCTGGATACTACGCTGTAGTCACCCTTCCTACAGGGTTATTTTAAGCCTTTAAGAAAAAAAAATGATGTGTGTGTGCTTTTTCCAAATATTCTATCTTTTTTAAGGACTGTTAGGTGATATTGCCTATAAAAAGGTCAAAGTTCTCCAGTCTAATATATTTTATAGAAGATATGTATTTATGCTTCCGATTTTTTCAGTGTTTTTCTCCATTGTCTGAAGTGTACACTGACATACAAGTACACCATACACAGTGTTGTGTGTTTATTTGAACCAGTGTGGGGGTTTCTGTCCCAACTTCCAAGGGGCTTGGAGACGGGAAAAAAAGAGGTCAAAACCCTTTTAGTATATTGAACAATTTTTCCCCCACTTTTTTTTCTATTAACATTTGTCTTGCTGCCTTTTCGCGCAGCATCAGCTAATAACAGTGCCTCTCCTTTTTTATTTTCAAAAGCCAAGAAAGGAAAAACAAATTTGATAGCCCATTAAACCTATCATAAACAATATTCAGGAAATGGTTTCCCCAAAGTGTTATTTTCTCTACTCTCGATTGCCTGGTGCCCAGGTCTCTGTGTATTGCCTCTGGCCAGAGGGATGCTTATGACAGCCAGATTCTATTATGATATTATTCTCTTCCAGGATGCCTTCAGAGGACCATTTTTACCTTGGCCAGTCTCACGAGCCTCCCTGTCAGGCTGGCTCTGATTTATAGGGGTGCATAACCCAAATGGCTACATTTGCAAAGGCGAGAGGATATTCAATGCAAACGCAGTGAGACTAAAAAGGGACGAAAGCAGGGAAGGAAGGAAGAATAGATGGGAGATAAGAAAAGATAAAGAAATGTAATACTCCAGCCACACTGATAACATTGAAGGAAAGTTGACTCCAGGTTTCTCTGTAATACCACAAAACATCCTCCACACGAGAGAAAATTAATAATACACCTATTGTAGCTCGTCTTCCTCAAGCGCCGGAACCTAATCTACATAATGCCAGACCAGATTAACAAACAAATGAAAAGATCAAATGAACCGCTTTAGTGGGACCGAGCTTCCTCCACAAACTGCCGGGTCAGATTATGTTGCATGTTGCTGTCCATGGTGCTGAAACCAGGACTCGACTCCATTCAAAGACCCAGTCTCCTCAGCACCCACTGGCCTTATTCGCGGCCATGATTAACCGCCCGCCCCCCCCCCCCCCGGTGTCGCCGTGCCTATCATCAGTTTCACAGCTGCTACTGAATCCGTCGGCACCGAGAACGGCGATTATTCATGAGCCAACGTGAATGGATAGAGACACCGTGACAGGTGCCATACGTCACCATGTACATGTTTACAAGTCATCTTTCTGGGGGTGTCTAATTTATATACCTGTACTGTATTGTGGTCATATGTGGAGGCGCAAACAGCATCCATCTTTTCCTTTCTTAATGACCAGGTGTCAAACAGGCAGCAGGAATTGCCTGGAGAGCAGCTGGCATGCATTTTAATAATGCCAGGCAATCATCCTGTGACTATGCCTTTCTCATTCTTCTTTTGACAGGTCTGTGCTGCTGTTGTTGTAGATAAGCCATATTTACATTTGCTCAATATGCATAAAAAAATGTCTGTATGAACATGAACAAACACACGTGGAGGATATGCAAAACACATTATGTATAGGCCCATGCTGGCTCCAGCAGTGTTTGCCAGCTCCGTGGAGGAAAAGCAAATACAGCTACATCGTGTATTAGTTTACATTTTCTAAATTTCGTAATTGCTATAATTCATTCCGGTAATGTCTGCCCGTCTGCTGCGGGTGAAATTACTTTATTTACTCTGTGGAACAACTGTGGCTGCCAGCTCGAGAGGAATCTGATTGGTCTACCGCCAGCAGCAACGGAGTACAACAGTGAGTCAGATTGTAAATCAGAGCTCAAGATCAATGTGTTCTCTAATCGCCTTTTATTTCCTGTCCTAGCATGAGCCCTTAGCTCATTGGCTGCTCTACCTCTGCCTCCATGGTGCTCAAGTGTCTCCGAGGCGCAGTGGCGACGGTGTAATTGAGTAACGGCACCTGTAATTGGTGCTCCGAGGACGTAAAGCTGGCTGTGAGTGTGTCGTCGGCGATGATACACGGGCTGATTATTTGTTAGTGTGGAAGTGGCGATTATTTAGCCCCGCGCTGTACGCACTGGAAAAGCACACCTGTACGTGTCAGAGTGCTTAATAGGCTGTCTCACTCGTTATCCTTTATCACTGAAGCTACAGGGGAGGTTCTGATGGATAAGCTTATCAAGAGCACTTTGGTTTGCTGCACAGCTTCTGTTTCTTTCCCAAATTGTTTTTAATTTATCTCTCAGCTCATAACATAGCTGCACACACACTCATTGGTCCCTGCCGCTGTTGGACTGTTGAATAACATTATGTCATCTGTGTGAATTGTTAGTGTGCTGATTGGTGGGATTGTATTACTGCTGGATGTACAACAAACTGCCCCTCTGGGATAAAAAAAAAAGAAAAGACTACCTTACTTCACATTATCTTACACTGTATAAGATTAACTTGAACATGAATGACGTCGCCTAATAAAGCACAGACAGGTATGGATCGCTCTCAGTAGGCATTCATCACTTCATTCAGCTTGAACGTCTTTGCAGAACGTTTCCCGAAAATGCCCAAACACTTACGGTTTCCCCCTTCTCCACTCTTCTGTCTAGGCCTGTCAGTGCTGCAGAAGGTTCTGGACACAGCAGCGGAGCAGAACTGGCTGGTGACCTCGGTCAACGTGGAGACCATGACGGATGCCTCCTTCTTGAAAGTGTTCCAGGATTTGGACAAGAGGAAGGAGGGCCAGATCATTGTCGATTGTGAGACTGAGAGGCTCACTGGCATCCTCAAAAAGGTAAAGAGCTGCTCTCTGTTTTCGCAGTGAGAGGGGATTATGTAATTATGTTGCAATAGCATAATGCAATTTCAGCTGAAAGGCCTCATAACACAGTGAAACCATAGCAGTGTATGTTATGTACTCAAGTAGGCATTTTACATGATCAGTCAGTTTTAAAGGACCTATACAGAAAATGTGTATATATATTTATATATACTGTATGTATATATATGTATATATGTATGTATTTTTATATATATATATATTATAATCAGATGAGCAAAGGACAGAGGCAGGAAGAGAAAGGAGGGGATATTAATAGAGGGGGTTGGTTGGTGGTCTGCCGTGTTGTTTAGCATCAAGGACGGAGGAGATAAATAACACAGCATTGGCATTTGGAGTCGTCAGTTCTTCTGTGATAGGATCGTCACTTACTCACCTATGCGCGGTCGAAAGGAAAAGGATCTTGGCATCACAATTGACTGTTCATCATTAAACCTCTCCCCCGAACAGAGATTGCCCAATCGCAGCTTAACTAGGCACAGCAGGTCTGTCAAGAGTTTTACTCAACATTTGAACAGTTTGTACGGTGGTTTCTTTTTTTATAGCATTTCCAAAATCAAAAACATGACAGCAGAAGTGTAAAAATTGCATTAAACAGTGTTTGTCGGCTCTCATGTAAGCCGCAATCATTAGCATGTCTGGCTAACTAGCTTACTGCCTACAATAGTAAACGAGCATTACTTCCAACTATTTCGCTACATGAGTTTGTGAGGTTACAGGTTACATTTTTTTCTTTTTAAAGCCCAGTTTGTGCACAATCTGGGCTACAGCTGATGAAATGTGCTTGGGACAGTTGGCCTTCCAGCTAACAACCAAAAAGCCTGTATTTATCTCCCTCTGTCTGCAATCAGTTACCCATTGTTTAAATGCAGTAAATCTGCTAGTTTGATTACAGACCTTTGTCATAGCAGGAAAATCACAGGTGTATTTAATAATGACGTCTGCTCGTTCCAGGGCTCTGGTATTGTGCATGCTGGCTCGCTGTCATGGCTTATCGTTAACAAAATTGGTTTCACCTGCGCTTTTCCTGCTATGACAAGTCAAAGTGTCTGCTGAGAACAAGGTGCTGCAAATGGCACATTTGACGTGCATGAAAGCTAGCCACCATTAATACATACAGGCAGTTGTATCCCCAGAAATATATGACACATTCGTCATATTTGCATTGTTTTGCTTGTTGATGTCACTTGTATGATTTATGACTTTTCAGTCCGATTTTATTAGCTTTTCTTCTGTTTCAGTACATTGTTGTTTATAAGAAGAAAAAAACATCGCACACACATGCACTTTGATGATGTTCGTAACACACAAACACACACAGTCCCCGTCTAGATGTGTAGTCTGTGGCTGCTCTGTGTGACTGTTATTGATGGCCCGGTGTCTACAGTTAAGGTTATTGTATCAGTTCTCACCAGTTTACAGGAGCTGAGCCTGAGAAGTTCTCCATTCAGATGGCCACCATCAATCACCCACATCTGCTTCCTGCCTCCACACTGCCCCGTCTGTGCATCCAAACAATGGCGAACACACACACACACACACACACCACTGCCTATTTTGCCCTTTAAACTCCCTCCTGTGTTCATCCCGTTCATCTCATATAGCACACAGATTCTCCTGCGTTAATGTCACTGACAGATTCCTGAGGGCGACTTCTCACATAAACTGAATGTTGATGTATTCTCCTTAGGGAACATTTATCCTGACAGAAGAGCTTCCGCGAAAATGTTTCCGAGAGATGGAAAAAATGACCCGTTCTCTCGGGGTCGAACCGTGAGCGACTCTTCAAATCTGCATGTATAATTAAAAAGCTACTCGCATTAAAACCATTTCCATTTGACGGTGGACTGTGGCAGTAATGCGTGCTTTCCCCCTCAGTGTCTAGCTTATTGGTGTCAGCGCTGGTGTGTGTCTCTCCTCCTTCCCTTCAGTGTTTTCCTCGCCTGGGACTTGGCCGCGGGGCCTGCCTTGTGCCGGGGTCACTATTAATAACAAATGCCACCTTCTGTCATGACCTACAGCATCATCAGACACACATAACACACAAACAAATGAGTGCACTTCCCCCGAAGTATTCGCGAGGGAGAATGCTCGCAGAGAGGGAGAGGAGTGAAAAATGTGTGAGGTCATGCGTGGTGCCTGAGCAGAGACAGGGGAATGGACCTCTTATCCGCTGGCCTAAGGCTATTAATTGGATGGTGCATGGCTTTGAATAAGCGCTGCCCACTCGGCCTTATTTCATGTGACGGCCCAGTATGCTGTGATGACACACACATTTGTTGTACAGTACAGCAGTTGCTTTCATCTATTTATTTACTTTTGTCTATCTCGGCTCCACATCTACATTTAAGCGTCAGTCAAACTGCTGTCCAATGTGCCCATTTCTTTTACAAAAGAAACCAGATCTGGCGCTACTCTACACACCACCTCCCACCGCGATGTTCAAACTGCCCTGACCCTCGGTGCGCTCGGCTGACCTGTGACGCCTGCAGTCAGAGAGTTACAGCGGCGCAGGTGGAAGAGAGGTGCAGGCGTGGGAGAGGGTCTTGTGCACAGTTCAGCACTTGATGATGTTGTTGTTAGATCACGTTGGAGTTCTAGGAATATTGTACGTTATTTAAATATAAGATCAGAGATCAAATAAGAGCTCTCAGGGGAACACTATTGAAAACAGATGATGAGTAGGAGGAGAATAGAAAAAGATAACGTACAGTGCGCAGTATTATATTGACAAATTGTTGACTGATTTTACGACACGTAAAAGCCTCGAGGATGGGAAGCATGATACGTTACGCGCAGTTTACTTTCAGTAAAGGGTGTTCATTTAATTTTTTATTCAATTTCCTCCCATTTTAAGTCATTTTACTCCCCCCCCCCCCCCTTTTTATTCATTCATTTGTTTATTTTGTAATAATAACTATAATTCCTTGCTTTTTAAATGGCCAGCTCGGCTTTTATTCGTGGTTACACATCATAATTATCAGTGAATTAATTAATTCAGTTGCTTTTGTATTCATATGAATAGTATCAGTGGTGGGTTTGTGTGTGATAGATAATATGTTTTTCGTGGAAGCGGGTATCTGGCCAAAAGCAAAAAATGTTGGAGAGGAGAGGAGGAAAGTAAAGGAGATGGGAGGGGAGAGAGCATTTCTTTCATTCGTAGCTGTTTTATAACTGAATCCTTAAGCTACTTTGATGCATTTTACTATATGGAGTCTTTTGGTATGTTGAAGTTTTAATCATTTATTAAAGCTGCTCTTTGTAGTCATCTTCTATTTTATTCAATGTTTAGCATTTAGTCCATTTGCTCTGATGTATTGTGAACCTACACTCTTGTCTGTCGTCCACAAGGTCAGGTACTGTGCACTCTACCACGTATGCTGCTGAGACACTGTCAAAACCTCTCTCTCAGTTGTACACACACACACACACACACACACACACACACACACCAACCGTCTGTTTTTGTATCACAGGCCTTTTATTTTCTTTATCTCCTCTGACCTTGTCTTCCAGATTGTTGAACAAGGCAAGAATGCAAAGAGCTACCACTACATCCTGGCTAACCTGGTAAGGAGTCGTCATTATATCTGCATTTTTTAAATCTTTTCCCATTTCTTTGACATTTTCCACATACTTGTCGACATACTTTCACGCCTCGATTAATTAATTTGCATCGCTATTAAATGCGGCTTCGAACAGGATTCCAGGCTTTCAGTGTTTTATTGCCAGTTTTTATAGACTTGCATGGGCCGAATGATTTAGCCTAAAAACTGCCTGTTTTTTTTTTTATGTCTTCTGCCTTCTCCATCCCAGTCTCCTCCACAGCTACTTCGTTCTTTCACTGGATCGTCAAACCTGCAGACATAACGGCCGCACAGTAGTAGACTCACAGTAAAAGCACGAGCGAGAAACGTGTCACGACGGTCAGAAATCCTTCAGGCGGCGAATGTATGCAAGCTTATATCCATTAGCTCCCTTTTGTCTGCTGCCATTTTCACAGTGCAAATGGTGTGTAGACCCCGTCAGCCTCCGCCAGACTTGCTAAATGCAACCAAATGAAGAGAAAATTGACATCAACTGAAGCTGTAATATGGTAATACGCATTAATATGCAGCTGCTGGCTTGAGCAATTTCTCAGTGCTGCAGTTTTAGATTGGCTCAATCTCTCTTGTCTGGCCAGTTTGCCAGATTTAATTTCGAATGATAAGGCTCAGACGGTAATAACAGCTGATACACAAAGTGGCCACAGTCTTTTATAATGGGCCCATTGAAAGGTTTGTGCAAAAATTACATTTTCTGTGTCATTGCACCATTTCAGAATTTAACTTATTTACCTACTTGTGTGTACGTCTGCAGCTCTGTGTGTGTGTGTGTGTGTGTGTGTGTGTGTGTGTGTGTGTGTGTGTGTGTGTGTGTGTGTGTGTGTGTGTGTGTGTGTGTGTGTGTGTGTGTGTGTGTGTGTGTGTGTGTGTGTGTGTGTGTGTGTGTGTGTGTGTGTGTGTGTGTGTGTCTGAAAAGAACGGTTTGATAGAGTGATAGAGAAAAGAAGCAAGGGTTTGAGTGGTTAAAATGTAAAATATGTCAGAAATACCCCGCGCCATGTTCAGTGCTGGCAAAGGCTAGTTTCTATAGTAACCTCTTCAGCTCACTGCGCCACATTAGCTCACACATGGAGCAGAAAAGAAAGACACTAGTCTGTCTGCTCAACTGAGAAATATGGACACCCGCAAAACACACTCAGGTACATTAGGTAGACCGAAGAGAGAGGAGTTTGAGCTTGCCTTCGTTTTGTACCTGCCGCCCTGTCGACCCTCCCCGAAACCGTCTTCACTGCACGGATGTGAAGAGAGAAAGTAAACAAGCGAATGTTTGAGACAGACATGTGGCCAAGAGAGAGCCCGAAGCTCAAAATGACATGAAAGAAATAACATCAGAGCGGAGAAGAAAGGGAAAGGATAGAAATCGTAGCCTGGCGAGCAGGACAGACACCGGAGAGACACCTTTTCTTTTCATCAGTCAAAACTTTGCTCTCAAATCTTAGAGAAATTGTGTCTACTCCCACCCGGTCCCACTCGTCTGCCTCCTCTTTACCCCACGCTGACAGGCGGCCTGCTCAGATACCGAATCTGCCTCTCTGCCATTCTCCGGCTATGAAAAACTGCCTTCTAACATAATAGTCAGGGGAGAAAATACATGTAGGAGATACCTTTACAGTAAATCACGTCTTTCTCCATTGTGTTTTCGGAAAAGGCAGGGATGAGGTATGCTCAATTGAAGGACCTCTCTAAGTGACGAAAAGAAGGATCGCTGCGCTTTGTGTTTTTTTTAGATTGAATATTCAAACGTCGTATTTGGCAAATTTTGACAGCCCAGTAACAATTGATTTCTTTTAAGGTTTGTTTGGAACCACTGGTACTAGTGAACCCTCAGATGTTCTATTGTCACTGCAGCAAGTACGGTTCAATGTCCAATGCCAGGAGTTTAATTCAATTCCTTTGAGGACTCTGCTAATCATGCGTCGTGCACGATGATGAAATCGTAATTATCTTGTTCACCTTCATCTCTCAGTTCCCCTCTCCTCCTGTCCACTTCCTGTCTCAGGGCTTCCTGGACATCGACCTGACAGACCTGAGGAAGGGTGGGGCGAACATCACCGGCTTCCAGCTCGTCAACAACTCTGAGCCCGGCATCAGCCGCGTCGTGCAGCAGTGGATGGAGTTTGACAACAAAGACTCCAAAGTGCCCAAGAGTGGACTCAAAGTACTGCTTTGCTCTCTGATCTCTCCTCCTTTTCTTCTTTTATTTTTCTCTTCTATCTTTGAAGCGTTAATACAAGAAGTCGTGAGGCACGTTGAGATGTTAAGATATCAGGTTTTAAGTAGCGGCCAAGAAGGTTGTTTTATTTCCTCTGTCAGTTAGTTAGTTTGTGACTGTCAGCAGCATATCGCAACAAGCTATGAAAGGATTTCTATTGAATTTGCCTGACAGATAACCCGTGATCCTATCAGAGTTAAGTGATTCAGAGCTGGGATTTCTGCTATGAAATGATTATTGATTTGTAATAACAACCAGTTGAGATAGAGGATCGATGCCAAATCCAAACATATTTGTTTTTACAAGGTCAAGAAGTAAACCTTAAATCATAGTATTAGAAATGATGTCTTTAGGTGTGAACGCAAAGCTAGTGGAGATTTATGAAATTCTGATTTATTTTTTATCGCTGCCTTGCCTTTCCTCGGCCGAGACCTTTATCAGTTTTTATCGCTTGTGTTTGCTTCGGTTTGAATGGTCTGCTCTCTCTTTACAGTACACTGGCGCGCTAACGTATGACGGGGTGAAAGTCATGTCCATGGCCTTTCAGAATTTAAGGAAGCAGAGGATAGACATCTCTCGCAGGGGCAATGCTGGAGAGTGTCTTGCCAACCCACCAGCTCCCTGGGGGCAGGGCATAGACATCCAGAGAGCCCTGCAGCAGGTCTGTGTGCATACACGGGGGCATGCTAATGTGTGCACATACATAGACCCTCACACACACACACACACACGCACGTGGAAATTCTTGAGTGGCACATTGGCTAACGGCTCCTGAGTTGGGGCTGGCTGAACAAATTAGGTCTCATTCTGTCGTGTAAAGTTCACATTAAGGCGAAGGAGAGCTCTGCAGTATCAAATGTGACATCACGGCTGGTAAACAAAACCTGCAGGCAATAACACTCAGCCATGATCATCATGGAATATGACAGTAGCAATTGAGTTTAGAAACATAATATTTGGCAATGGAAATAGAAATGTTGGGCTGCCCTTGAGACTTCACATTGTCTCATGGAGACACTCGTGCATGCGACAGCAAGTGTATTTCGAGGAAGGGACATTATTCCATATCTGAAATGCAGTTTCCAATTAACAACACAAAGAAATATGTTATCTATTTACTCTAGGAGATCATTTACATAAGGTGTGGAGGTATTATTACAAATGCCCTTTGGGTGTGAGGGCGTACATGTGATTGCATGTGAGTGTGTGAGTGTGCGTGCAGCCCGAGGCTCTGTCTGCAGAATGACTGTGCAGCGGCCTGCTCGGTGTCAATCTAGCCATCTGCCTGCGCGTGGACTGTAGATCGAAGCCGCTTTCGCTCAATTAACTCCGTCACACAGCCAAGACAAACACACTGCACTGTACACATACACGCACACACCGTCTGTCATTCACTTCCGCAGGGACCAGGCACTGTGGACCATTTACAAATGAATACTATGCAAACGCACGCGAGCCACGATGAACATGCATCGCGTGTCGGCGGGACGCGCTAATGCCCGCTGCCAGGGCAGACAAGAAGTGCGGACTGCATGAATGTCATGCATCACCGCAGAACATTATTGACCCATCAGCCGAGCCTGAGAATGACTTATTCAATGTCTGCGTCTCCATTACAGGTCCGTATAGATGGATTGACTGGTCACATTCAGTTCAACGAGAAAGGCCGCCGAACCAACTACACTGTCAGCGTCATGGAACTGGCCCCCTCTGGACCAAAGAAGGTAAGCCTGTAGCCTGAGGATGCTGTTTATAAACTGTGCCTGCAAGTTTGTCAGTGGAATAATTTAAGTACAAGAAAGGTCTGGATCCACATTTATCAAACGTGTAAGAATTACTCTCCAGAAAGCAAAAAACGTAGGAGTAAAAGAGTTCTTCACTGACTGATATAAAGGCGTATTTATCAAGCGGCTTATTCCTATTTACATGAAGTGAAGAGTAACATATTAGAATAATCACATTTTAATTCCATGTACGCTTTGAGCAGAAAGAAGACGATCACAAACAAGGACGTTTCCTGACCTTTTAAAAATTCCTCACATTTTACTTATTTATTTATTCAAAAAAATAAAGGAAATAAAGTAGCAATTACCATGTCAAATCAGCGACAATGTAATCTAATGCAAACAGTGGCTGAAACTACTCTATCCATACACACATGACAGTAATGCCTCCTCTTACACATTATTCATACTCACCTCTGTTTCAAATGTCGTGAGATATTTAGATGAATTACTTTTATTCACTCAAGTCCAAAATGCCACTTCAAGCGTATTTGACACTGTGACATTCTCCCCGCCTTAGGTTGGCTACTGGAACGAAGATGAGAAGTATGTGACGACTGCCAGCTTCGTGAGAGGCAGCAACGAGACGTTCGGCCTGCAGAACAGAACTTACATCGTCACCACTATCTTGGTGAGTACAACAGACAGGATGACGGATTTCGGGGAGAAGGGGCTGGTGAGACACGGGCGAGAGACGGAGACGGGGGGAAAAAGGCAGAGTAACAGTTTTCATTTTCTTTTATGACAGAGTTCCTGAAAGTTCAGGACCCTGACAGAATTCAGCAGACATTTGTGATTCTATCTCCCTCCCTCCCGTCCCATGCCAACTCTATTCCGCTAACTTCTCTGTCTGACTCGTGCCTGCTCAGAATCACAATCGCAATCACTTCATTTTTGGCAAATACAACACGCATACAGAATTTCTTCCTGACAACACAGACTAACCGCCTCGCGCAGTTCCATTGTACATGTTTACGATACGTTTAAAAGAGAGCACAAGGACAACACAACCTCACATTGAATGGACACAAAGTATGCTGGTAGTTAGTATATACTGTATACAGTTTTAAATAGCACGGGAGAACCCTCATGCCTGAGGCTGTGAAGTGTTAGCCTGCCCTCCATTTCTTTGTCTCCCTATGTTATTCATTCATTCAAGACATGGCCATGTTGCGTTCAGCGTCCTGGCCTACATCACGGAGACGGAGGTCTTGTGAGTGAGGTTGTATTTGAGAATAGGGCGGCAGCGATTCAATCTGACCAGCTCTCATGATGACATTTTATCAAAAGAAAGCGTCATAGCTTCTCAGGGTCTGCATCATGTTAAAAATGTAATATCAGAGAAGACTCCATGTCTGTGGAAGCCTGGGGCCCAGCACTGGTTCTTTTTGTAGTCCTGGTTTTCAAGTGGAAATGTCTTTTATCTCTGCCACCATCTTATTATGCTGGACTTATTCCATGCATGGATGAAATGTGTTAAAAAAAACAACAACTAAAAAAAACACTTTACTGATTTTTTTTAAATTCTGCAACAGCCTTCAGGTCCAGCAGGGCAATGTGTGTGCAATGTGTGTTCTCCACTGTGAGGGTTAATGGGGTAAAGGATTTCAACTGTGTGCTTCCCTTAAGAGAAACTCACTGCGCTCCAGATAAAGGCTCGGGGAAGGTGATGGAGCTGAGAGACGATGTAGAATAATAGAGAGGGGAAAAAAAAACCACTTCAATCTGTGCAATCTTTTTTAGAGGCAAGCTTTGAGTCAGGGACATTGTGACATCAGCAGGAAACAGCTGAACACAACAATGTACAGTGACATTACCAATGTGAGTCATCTGCTCACGCTGCCTTCATGTCATAGCATACGGACCGTAAATACAAGCACCCGAGTGGGGAAAACACATCAGCCTCCTCCTTGTGTTTAAGAAATGGGGAGTTTTTGACGACAACTTTATTTCCCAATTTTGGGGAAAATTTTGCTCAGTTGTCAACAATTGGATGCAAAAATGTCTGCAATAGTGGGTAGATAAACAGCAGCATTGACACTATTACAATCAATTCATCTAATAATACAGGAGCTACATGGCTTACACAGTTCCTTTTTTTTACCAGATTTAACGCTATAAGAAAGGGGAAAGAGAAATATGTTACGCAAATAAAAACAATTTAGGCTACTGTTACATAATAATTTGAATAATGCATTAATACTGAAATAAATAATGAAATATTTAGCTTAAAGTAATAGATAAATGGGTCAAGACATAGATATGGATAAATGGTTGAACTAGCCTCTGCCACAGTATTCCGTATTCCAACAAACCTTAACATTAACAGTTCAATTGTGTGTTCAATGTAATAATAGAATTCAAATGAATTCAAATGAATACAACATTTGGAAAACGACAGGTGGTGTCGATGAAGCGGTACTTCACAGTACTGTGGAGGTACGTTAGCCAAAAAAAAAAAGGTTGGAAGCTGGTTTGGAGCATCGGGTACACTCTGCAAAACTTAACATGTAGTCTATTGGCATCTATTTAAAAAGAAAACATCCTAATTTAAACCCGAAGGTTGCAGTCTCCCAAGAGGACGGACCTAAAATAAGCCTCGCTGACATAATCTCCTATCAGTGTCCCCTTTTCTTGGAAGATAAATTGGTCCTCTGTCTTGGAACCTAAGAGAAGAGATAAGGTGCGAACAGTTATTGGGCAGCAGGCGAGCTTTTACATGGTTTAACTTTTGTGCTCGCTCATTCGCTGCTTGAGGGAGCGTGTTGTTTTTGCCAATGTGAAGGTGACACTTTGTGCTTTCCCACATCCCTACAGTCCCAGCCTGTGAACACAGACCAGGCCGGGGTTAACGGGAGATCTGGAGGAGTGAAGCAGAGCATGTTTAATGGAGGACCGGAGTTTGGTGTCTTCACGATCGTGGCTTTACACTAAAACCAGGCTCTGACTGCAACTTTACAATTCAGTGTTTGCATGCGAGGCAATGGTTGTTATTGGCATACTGGCTGTGTGCAGCTATTAGAGTAAAGACAGTTATTTATATAGGCTTTCAGTAAGAAATGGTATCGTGAAAGAGCAATTAATGTAATGTTAGAAATTCCCTCGAGGTCTGTTTAAATTGGTCTCAGGGGAATGAAATAAGTTTATTTTTAACAATTTTGCCGATGGCAGAACAACCCAAACATACCCATTCCCATGCATGTTTTATTTTCGTGTGTGTTTGCATTTGAGCACATTTGTGTGTTTGAAATGCGTTCTGTGTGTCTGTATTATATATAACGTGGCTAAGTGACAGACAATCTCAGTGGAACTGTTCGATGTCAATGAGACTGAGTCCTGGAGGACCTTCTGTATGCCGTGTCATGCCTCAATGTGTGCGCGTGTGTGTGTGTGTGTGTGTGTGTGTGTGAGGGGGGGGGGGGGGGGGTGTCTATGTCTGTGACCGCAAGTGCATAACACTTTCTCACACCGTCTCCCTGGGGTGCCGTTTCCTCCACCAGCGGGCCAGGGGTTTCCATGTGTGACAATGATTACGTCCACTTCAGCCATAAAAAGCAGGAGAACCCAGATAACTGTAACACACAGAGGAACCCCCCCTCCCCCCTCACCCACCCCCCCACATCTCCAGACCCTGATTAAATATGATGGCAGGATTTGCTCCGCTCAGCACAGCCTTAGCTAAAAACAGGCACACGTAAAACAACTTGAGGGAATTGAGGCCCTCCAACTGCTGGTGGACAGCTCAGACCGAGTTGACTGGAATTCTATATGAAATGCATTTTTCTGAAAGTGAAGTGGGGTCAGCTGTAACATCTCAGGACACCCAATCAGTGTGAGATGTAGTCATGTCGGAGCGATATAACAAGAAGAACAGCTTGGCCCTGGAGCAGAGGTCAGCGATGTCCATCTACATGGCTCAAACACACACACACACACACACACACACACACACACACCCATGCAGACACATACTTCTCTCTCTCAGATCCGCTGTCTTCTCAGCCTTTAATAACCCTGTCCAATTCCTGCGCTTCCTCATGACCTGCTTCATGCTACCAACATTCCTTTCAAAGCTGTCCTAATGATAATACTCCGGCACCTTTTACAGTTGAATTACATACCATACCTTTAAGGAACAAAGCCAAAATAATACCGGGTAATTTCATGTAATTATCTGTTCTTTTGAACCTTTCACAGAGAGCTCTTATTTTCCCAAAGCCTCAGTTTTGAGCAAGAAGATAACTGATGTACTGAAGCATCAAATACAACCATAACACCGCTTCCCAAATTTTGAAATATTTATATAAAACTTAACTAGATGCTAAAGCTTTATTATCACCCATAATGCTGTTGTCTCTGACTTAATTAGCTTAAAAATATGTCCAGCTGTAAAAGCTATGCTAGTCACAATAGCTTGTGTCAAGAAATGACGCACATCAGTGCACATCTTGTCAGCAAAATGTTTAATTATTTCAGAAACGGTTCAGTGACATCTGGTGTGATTGAGTTGAAGTTGATGATTGTACGGTTGCCCTTGCACCCAACAGGAGTCTCCGTATGTGATGCTGAAGAAGAACCACGAGCAGCTTGTGGGAAATGACAAGTACGAGGGCTACATAGTCGAGCTGGCTGCAGAGATAGCCAAACATGTGAGCTACCAGTACAAACTGAAGGTTGTCTCAGACGGTAAATATGGAGCCAAAGATCCGGAGATCAAGATGTGGAACGGCATGGTGGGAGAACTGGTGTATGGGGTGAGTGGACAAAACGTTTTGTTGGATTATTAAATTATTATTATTAAACGGACTTGCATTTCGATAGCGCCCTTTCTAGTCTTACGACCACTGAAAGCGCCTTACACTACATTTCGACATGCACCCGTTGTGTGTCTGCCATACAAGGTGCAACCTACCCATTAGGATCCAAACTAATGCTCATTCTCACACACACACACACACTTAGGAAGCAATTTGTGGTTCATTGTCTTTCCTACACTACAACATGCCCTCTGGAGGAGACTGGGATCGGACCGCTGATCTTCCAATTAGTGGACAATCAGCTCTACCTCCTGAGTTACAGCAGGCAGCTATTAATCACCATTTAAAGCTGAAAAATAGATATAGACCAGTTAAACACGCCAAAACCAATACATTAATGTGAAGATTCATTCTAGCTTTATTTTAGTAGTCTGCCTCCATCTTTTTGCATTATCTAAAGAGAGAACACGTCACCCAGTCGAAACACTGAAAAAAACAACGTTTTACCTTGTATTTCAGTCGATGTCCATCGATTTACGATGCCACATGATGTATCAGCCATAGATGTCATGAATGATTCAGGTTCTGTTTGTTCGATGGCCCCTAGTTAAAGGGAGGTGGTGGTGGGGTTCAGACAGTTCATAAAACCGAGTTTAGTTTAAAAAAAAGATGAAATAAAATAGAGGGAGATAAAAAGTAGACCTACAGTATGAAGATGTGGAAGTATATTTCATCAATCATGGTATGCTAATATGAAATTTGCTTTGAAGGCACAAATATTACATAACCAATTCAACGTTACTTCTAGTATAAACCACGGCCACTTCTGGTCCTCTACCCGAATAAAGAGAGAGATTTAGTTGGTTGAACAGATAATGCCATCTCAATACACCTCTATTAGCATGCTAATATTTGCGAATTAGCACCAAAGAGAAAATATAGCTGAGGCCCACTGAACGAACGCCGTTCCTAAAGCTATGCTGCTAGCTAGTAGTAGTGGCACAACAGGTGTTTTCATAAAGACAATCCTGTGCTTTTCCCATTCACAAACACACATTGTAGAACATAAAAGACAGATTAATGCTGCTTAATAACTGCCTCTGTGTGCCCCCCCCCCCTCCAGAAAGCAGACGTGGCCGTGGCTCCTCTGACCATCACCCTAGTTCGTGAAGAAGTGATCGACTTCTCAAAGCCCTTCATGTCCCTGGGCATCTCCATTATGATCAAGAAACCCACCAAATCCAAGCCCGGCGTGTTTTCATTCCTGGACCCGCTGGCTTACGAGATCTGGATGTGCATCGTGTTCGCCTACATTGGCGTCAGCGTCGTCCTGTTCCTCGTCAGTCGATTCAGCCCGTATGAGTGGCACGCCGAGGACTACGAGGAGGGAGGCGAGCCGCAGACTCCCACCCAAGCGTCGGCCTCCAATGGGGTGCAACAGGGCCAGACGCAACAGAACACCAACCAGCAGAGTCTTGAGCAGAGCAATGAGTTTGGCATTTTCAACTCCCTTTGGTTCTCGCTGGGGGCCTTCATGCAGCAGGGCTGCGACATCTCACCACGGTAAGAAACTCAGGCCGCAAATTCTGATGCGTTGCCTCCACGGCGCTTTGAGTCCCTGCTTTTGTTTGCTGGCGCACAAAGAGACACTAAGCGCCACCTACGTACAATATATTTCTCTCTGCCACGCCAACGCTGTGACGCACTCTGTTGCTTTATGTTCAACTCAGTTGGGCTTTGTTTATTGAGATTCTGTTCTTCTGCCAGTCACTTGTCATACAGAGCGGCGATAAAAGTTTGATGGAGAGCAGCAGAGGGAGTTTATGATCAGGTCATGTTGTGCTTTCATTATCCTGTTCCCAGATACTTCCCGTGGTGCTGTAAACATGCCATGAACTGCTAGGACTATACAAACTTGTTGTGGGTAGCTCCCCAAGGTTTTCAAAATGTCTTCTCCGTCAGTCTATCGCACTGCGTATCGAAACTGTGGGTGAAGGTACGTGTTATACCCTTTAGAGGTTGTTATTAAGGATCCCAGTGTGAGTATTGAGTGGTATGTGTCGGCTTCCTCTCAAGTGCTCTCATGAGCTACGGTACGAAACCATTCTCAAAAGGTCACCAATTAAAAATCTCATTAAGTGTCTGAAATTAGAGATACTGAGGTCGACTCTCTGAGCTTTCCAGAGGGACCAGCAGGAGGAGATGAGATAATGTCAGTGTCATCGCTGGTAGCTCTGAACCAGCAGAGACAGGTTAGGTCACGGATAGACACAGAGCTTCTTGTCTCTTTAAACTTTAAACTACATCCATTATGTATAGGTGCAATGTGGTGGTGCACGTATGCATAATACATCTGTACCATGGGGAATTTTTTAAGCGGGCTTGGATGATCTGCTTTTCTGAGATATCCGTCTCTAGGATTTCTGTCTCCGCCAAGAAACAATGGAGGTAAATGGAATTTGTTTTTGTGGTGCTGACAAGATTGAAAATTATTTTTAATAATTCAGTAGCCACGTCTGTGTCCAGAAACAATGCGCGGTTACCCTGAATAACAACAGACAAGCTTTATATCTATTCTAATGAAATAGTCTTTATGAAGAAAGTTAAAAAAGTAGTTCCAATGAAAACTCTTCACAGTAACAGCTTCTCTATGTCATTTTTCAACGCTGCGAGCGCCACATGTGAAGTATCGTTCGCCTCTATTTTTATCCGGGAATAACTCCGAGATGGATATCTGGAAGCCTGAGCAAGTAAAATCAGAAATATCTGCATGGTTAGATACCATTAGAGGAAGGTTTTCTTGTATTTTGGGTGTCCCTTTCTCTGCATCTTCCAAGCTGATCAGTGACCGACAACCGTGAGATGTGTTGTGTCGCGGGGCGCCCTGCTCTGACTGTGATTTATTTATGTAGAGAGGCGTTACTGAGAAATAGCTGCAGTGCTCAGTCGACCCTCTCTGATTGAGCGGCTGAAGGTTAAAGAAATTACGGCAATGTGTAACGGTCCATTCTCATCTTGACTGCCATCTCGTGACATTTACAAAATGTATTTCCACGTGGCTCTTACCTTCCGCAAATATCAAAAGGGAAGAAAATATCCGCACCTCCGGGCCTTGTGAGCTGCAGGTGCTCAGCAGTACATGATGTAGGTACCCGGGTCCCTACTCACACGGGCCCTCACCTGACATTTACCCATTTTCTGCCCGGAGACTCCGCTGTTGCTCCGTGCAGGATGCAGCCCATTGTCTGAGCGTTCTTTTCTTACAGCCAGCAAATGCATCTTCAATAACTATTGATTTCCTTGTGCGCCCCAGAGAGAGAGAGAGAGAGAGAGAGAGAGAGAGAGAGAGAGAGAGAGAGAGAGAGAGAGAGAGAGAGAGAGAGAGAGAGAGAGAGAGAGAGAGAGAGAGAGAGAGAGAATGTGACCAGGCATCCGCAAATTGTCCGTTCCCTGCGGTCTCTTTTTGTGTTCTCTTCTCGTGTGTATTTATGCATATCGCTCTGTATGTGTGCTTGACCACACATGGGTTCACGCATATTTGCACAGCATTTGCATTTACTTTGCTTGGGGGGGGGGGGAGAGCAAGCTCTATTGATTCAAGACGTTTTACTGATTGTTCATGAGGACAAAACTGATTGTTTCGTCGTTCTTCTGCCGATGCCGCCTTTGACTGCAAATTTACCAGATGTGAGACATATTGTATCTCATCTCCGCCTGTAAAAAAAAAAAACTGAAACAACACTATTGGCCTGAAGTTCCATTTACCTACTGATGAAGAGAGAAGGGACATAGTAGCAGCAATACAATTGTTGCGTTGGGTTTTGTTTGCCTGGTTGCAGGAACAATTCGGTGCTTTTGTATGTTCTCTTTGAAATAGGTTTCAGGTAGAACAGAAGATTTCCTTTGTGTCATCGGGGAGGGTGACAGCTTTAGGGACTCCTATCCTCCAAGGACTTGAATCAAATGTCTTCCGTTCCTTACAGTGTCCTTCCAAGGTGACTCTGACTGTCCCTTTTCCGTGTCTTGGGAGTCAGTATGGCAGCATTAAAAAAAGAAAAAGAAAAAGCGTTTACAATGTGCAGCAGTCCACGGTGTCTGGTTGGTGTCTTGAAAAACCAACACAGTGAATGTTTCACCCCACTGAATGCTGCCCTGAAGGAAACATCTTCCCCTTGAATATTTGGGTGACCTAGTTGCTCTAGTTAGCACAGCCCGTATTCACACGCGGAGGTGCGTGTTGATGTGTCTCCTGAAGCGTTATGAGCTCCTGCTGGATTTAAAAGGACATGTAATGCTGTTGCGTGTGTTTTGTCAGATCAAAGCAATGGTACTTGTAACCCTCACATATTCTGTTGTCGGGGTTTCACATGAACTCGGGGTACCATTGAATTTTGGCTATTGGGATTTGAGAGTTTTTTTATATCCAGAGAGGCTTTTGTGAGAACATATTTCTTCTTGTATGCATGTGAGCGTGTGCTCATTTCTTTAGATTTAATTTTAGCCGTAACTAATTTCACCTTTGTTTATGCACTTTAAAAAAAAATCCATTTCCAAGTTAGTAATTAGCTGTATCACTATGGTATCAGGTGTGTTTTAATAATGCCTAGTTCTATGTATTTGTTGGTTATTTCTTGTCTTTGATGTCTTTAATTTATTGGATTGTTATTTTACTGTGAACTCAAAGAAAGAAACACAAAACAATAAATAGGATTGCGTTTCTTTACACAGTAACAATAGATTCTTAGAAAAGAAGAAGTATCTTGTGGAAGAAGTATTCAGAATATTAAGTAAAAGCAGCAATGCCACTCAATAAAAAATCAAGTCCTGTATCCAAAATTGTACCTCGGTAAAAGTACAGAAGTATTAGCAAATAATCTACTTGGGTATCCAAAGTACAAGTACTCATAATGCAGAATTATAGATTACTATAACATGATTTATGATTGATTAATGTTTAAGCAGTAGCTGGTCACGTTAGTTGATCATATGTGTTGATGAAAAGTATCAGCTTTCTAATAAATGTATTTGAGTAAAAAGAACAATATTTCCCTCTGAAATGTAATGAGGAAGAAGTATAAACATCTCAAACTTCAGTCTTTGGATAAACAGTTACTTTTCTGTGAAACCCCAACGTGTATCTGTTCGTTGATGCTGATGGTGACCGGGTAGGATAGGTAGCATCTGTAGACTATGTTAAACTAAACAATAGGTGAGGTGACTTTCTGTGTCTGTGTGCTGTGTTCATTAACAGCAGCAGCTGGTTAGCTCGTTGTTGTGGTTCCAGCTAATAGGAGCTAGCTGGCTAAATTTGCTAGCACTTGTCGAGCTTCCTGAGAGGCTGCGGGCACGTGATTGGCTAAAAGATGAGGGGCCCGTGTCTTATGAGCCGTTATGAAATAAAAAACAATACAAAAAGTATCACTTTTGAATAAAACGTGACATCATAAAAAACAAAAACAAATCTAAAATGTTATAATTACGTAACACATTATCGGTCCATTTAGATATTTATACTCACTTCTCATCTGATTATTGATTTCATATCTATTTCCTTTCTTTATGAATACTTTGTGCCTCAATACCTTTAACCACTGATCATCTATTATTGTGGTATTGTAATAAAATATTGACCAACAAAAACATGAAAAATACATTCTGCCTGCTCTGAATCTGCTGACATTTCTGAGCAGGTGCTTGTAAACCCTCCCGTCGCTGAGCCTTTGTCACTGATAGGTGAGAACAGAATGTACTGGAGGTGCATTCAGCTCGGAGGTATAGCAGCTCAAAGGGCCTCGCTCCTAACGCTTCTCCATTTAATCAGAGACAAAAGGCCAAGGAACAACACTGACGATCCACTCTGTCCTGGATTAATCAGCAGGCGTGTTTAATTTCCCTGTCTGCCTGTATCCGTGTGTGTGTGTGTGCGTGTGTGTGTGTGTGTGAGCTAGTTCTATTAAAAGCAAGCACTTATTGCATTTTCTTTGTCTGCTGCTGCTTCACAGTATCTGCTTGGACCGGTCTGAAGGTATCTCAAGGTTCCTTGGCAGCTCTGTGTGTGTGTGTGTGTGTGTGTGTGTGTGTGTGTGTGTGTGTGTGTGTGTGTGTGTGTGTGTGTGTGTGTGTGTGTGTGTGTGTGTGTGTGTGTGTGTGTGTGTGTGTGTGTGTGTGTGTGTGTGTGTGTGCGTGCGTGCGTGTGCTCATTTAATGTGTGTGTCTGTGTGTACATGCTTGTAGGCATGGATTACACATTGATGAGACGCATTAATGTGTACAGTACTTAAGTGTGTGTGTATTAGCCCCCCCTTGCTCCCCCTGCTATTTATTCTCTGTGAGACCTTGTTTACTGTGCTCTTTCTAAATGTCAGCACTGTCAGTCAGGCCCTCCCATAAGCCCCAGTCCGTGCTGCCGGGCCCTCCTTTTGTTTATCTCTGTCGACAGGTGGACTCTGAGAATGATCCCCCCCCCCCCCCCTTCTATCATTCCTTTCCTCTCGTCTGCTCTGCTTTCCATCCTTCCATCCTCTCTCTGCCTCTTCCAGTTAAGAATTGATCATTGGTGGCACGCAGTATGTGCTTTTGTTTGACTGTAGGCAGCGATCGTTTCATGCAAATTCTTTTCCAAACTCTGAAAACAGTTGAAAAGTATACTGGTGGAATGCTTTCACCGTGAAGCCGCTGCAGGACAAAGGGTGGCGTAAATCCAGGTGTGGTAAACATTGCAAGTGAGGAATTTACTGTCATACAGCACCAACAAATCCAAGGCACGAGGGAGCAAATGAGAAAACAGCTTCCTTTGTGTAAGCAGCAGTATAGACGTTCATCAGGACCTGTATCGTACTCCACCTTGTGGATTGTCAACTCATCTCTCCAGCTTTCATGTGTGACGCTTGCTGGGTGAGAGCTGTTGGCAGGAGGAGAACTTGACTAAAAGGGCGTTGGGTCACGATGTTCCTCCCGTGGATGTGTTTTGAGATGTTTCTGTCTGTGTCTGATGTGTGTGTGTGTGTGTGTGTGTGTGTGTGTGTGTGTGCGTCAAGGTGTGTGTATGTGTGTCTGTGTGTGTGTCTGATGTCCCCGTGAAGCAGCCTCCTCTCCTCAGCGCCTGTGTTGCTCTCGTTACACGATTGTAGACTGAAATAAATCAGCTTTGTTACTCACACCCCTGCCTGCCACAACAGCAATTTCTCAGCCGGGCGGTCAGAATCATTCAATAATGGATCGAGTACATGGTGTGTTGTTGTAACCCGGAGAGGGTCAGTATTTCTCAAACAACAAGCATGGTGATGCTTGTTGTTTATTGTTTGTCAACATTGGCTTTCTCAACGGCTCCTGCTTGCTGCTGCAATAGTTGACAATTATGATAATTGAACTTAATAAAGAAGACATCAGAATGTTCACGGTGGGAGCGTATCTGTCTCAACCAAGTTTCCAATCCTCTTCAACTTGATATTCATCGTGCGCCCAAAGGGCATGGAAACCGGTGGCTGGCTGAATAGTGTCAAATCTAAAAAAATGTTGACTTGTAAGACACTGCTGGTACTATTGTAATCCATTTTATTTTTGCACATCTCTCTTGTTGATGCTGTATGCGGTTTTGTGTTTATTTCAGGATGCTCACCTTGTTGCACAGCAGATGTTTCTCTTCCTTTTACATAGCACACTGTACTTTACATACCTCTGTACATCACGATCCATGCATCTGTACTGCAGCCAAACCCTGCTTTACAAAGTTATAAATGTCGTGTTGTCAGGTTTGTTGTGTGATCAAATGTAAACGGCTGTTCAGTTGCTCATCAAGCCCTCTGGGAGGCGCCAAGACAATTTTGTTGTGATCAAGGGAATTATTGATATTATTGTATAATCTATCACTTTGCGTTGTTGTCGTTATTGCACCGTGTTACAAGCCAGGGAGTTACATAACTGTAGTGTTAGTGAGTTGCTGTCAAAGCAGTTGGGGGGGGAAGACTTGATAGGAGGGGATGATTTATTCATAAAGAGATGGTTCAGCTTAGTTCACGGCATCGCTTATGTTTTATTTATCTGGAGATTGCATGAAGGCAACTTTTGATCATACATGCATGCGTGCTCGCTAGCAGAAACTAGCGAGACACACACACGTAGTACAGCCCCAGAGGATCTCACTGGGGTATCACACTTTGTACACAGACAAAGACACCACCATGCACTCAGAGGCGCACACTCCGTCACATCTGCATTAAAAGACACGGTCACACAGAGGCACACGTGTTTCCAGCGGCAGAGAAGGTGTTTGCTGTAATCAACCTGTGTCCGCGTATGAACGTCTTCCCCTGCAACCATGAATTATACACCAGGCCTGAGAGGCCACATGGGAAATCTACCTGGACCAACGTAAACTATTGCCAATAGTTTGTGTGCTGTGATGCTTAGAGGCTGATCAGTCAGCTCTGTGTTTGCTACCCTGTGAATTGCAAGGAGCCCTAACGAGAGCTTTCACTCCGCCAGAGCAATTCCATCCCACTATAGGGGTGGTTGCCCTTATAGAGAGAAAGACAGGCAGAGGGAGGGAGGAGGAGGGAGATGACTAAAGTCTCTCTCAGCTCAGCGCTACTGTTTGGAGTGCAGAGTGTGCTGCCATGGCAACCGTAAAGAGACACAGATTTTGTCTTCTTTTTGTCAGAGCGGTGCAGCTTCAAGTGGTCCGTGAAACCGCAGTTGAGGGCACATGCATGTCATCTCTTTGTGTTCATATACATACAAATGAAATGCATTGTGAGTCCTTTTGACATGCGTGTTGATGGTATTGATTTGCAGTGAACAGTTGTGATGCATCTGTGTTTGGAGTCCTGTTTTCTGGCTGGAGTGACTAAGGCTGCGCGTGGGCGCATTGGAGCGAGCTGCTCGCACAGCTCGCCAGCGCTGACTTATCTCAGTTTACATGAGACTGAGACCGCATCCATGATATCACTCAGCGACCGCGTGTCCAGCCGCGGATACGGTGATTACAGCCATATCTCAATCGTATCGATTCTTCTTACATCGACGCTCGAAGCGGCGTGGGGGCTAAATCGTTGTGTTTTCTTTAATGCACCACCCCTCAAGCGAGCCGCTCTGTATGTTGCGACGCAGCACTTAACTCTGTTGCTTCTTAATAGGAACAAACATGCATTCAACAATTACATAGCATTTGAATGATAATGCCTTTTGTCAAATTTTTCCATTGCGTACTTGAATGTGAATAATTACCAGCTTTTGGTGAGGTTGCTGCAGGCTGGTAACAACATTATCATAATATTCTCTTTTTAACTCAATGGCATGGTAATTCTGACCTTTAGAGGGAGGGAGAGAGAGAGGGGGGTAGAGAGAGAGAGACGTTTTAATAAATCATTTTTTTTTTTTGCTCCCTGCTTAAAGCTTGCATGTTGGTTTGGCCTTGAAGATGAAAGCCCTCTGAAAATATACAATCTGACAATCGCGCGGCTATCAAAACAAGCGCAACCAAGCAAACACAAATCAGAAGTAAACCAACTACTTTGCAGCAACACTGGCCATACCACATTATCATCCCCTTAGAGCAGGGGTCGGGAACCTTTTTGACTCAGAGAGCCATGAAAGCAAAATATTTGGAAATTTATTTCAGTGAGAGCCATATAATATATTTTAAGACTGAATTCAACTAAATGTGAGTATAATAAGCCTCTGAATTTATTGTTTTTAATAATGTTGTTGTAATACTCACAATTAATGCGACTTCTGCGACTTCTGCCGCTTTACATTCGACCGTTTCATCGATGCAATTTTGTCATTGCAAATTAAGCACACCGCAGAACCTGCTCTCTCCACAAAGGCAAATTCTTCAGTCCATTCGTCCTGAAATGTACGATACTCCTCATCCTTTTTTCTTTTCGCCATCTTCTTCGTCGAAGGGTTAGCTTTGAGCTAACGACCGAGAACACTGAGTCAAAAGGGGGCGTTTACCTGTTTACCCAGCAACGGCCAACGTCAGCTATTATCATCCAATAAAAATAATGGACAATTGCTCCTGCAGCCAACTGCAGCCCTGAACAGGACATGAGCAGTGGAAAATCGATGGATGGATTAAAACAAGTGATAATATTTTATGTTTTATCTGAAAAGCCGAAATCTGCGAGCCAGATGCAATCATCAAAAGAGCCACACCTGGCTCGCGAGCCATAGGTTCCCGACCCCTGCCTTAGAGCATCATTTAGCAATATCCAGACAGAGAGAGGCCGCATTTAGTGGTGGAAAGACACTGTAAGCGTCAGATAACTGTATTTTCCAAAAGTGTCTTGTTGTCTGGGGCCCGGTGTGCACTAAAAGCATCGTGTGTTGCACATCAAACCAATTTGGCGTGTCTGCTCAGAGCTTAGTTCAATTTTGAAGTCGCAGCGGAGGACCAGAATTGCCCTTTTGTGTGTGGTTTCAAGAACCGCGGTGACCTATATGCCAGCAGAGTTACATAAAAAGGTAATCTCGTTCATAAATACTTTATTGTGGTTAATTATCCAGACATGCCCACATTATTATGCATGTTTTTATCGGGCTGTTTTTTCGCTGAGGAGGCTCTGGGGAATCGAGAGCTTAATAAAACTTTTAGCAACTCATAACATTTACAAGCAGCTCAGGCATAGTTGAGGAAATGCTAATTAACAGAAGCCCTGCGATACAAGTCAGCAAATTGAAAGGGATGTTGAACTATTAGCATGCAGCTGAGATGTATGGGCAAAATTAAGAGTACAATAACTCGTGTTTTTGATGATACACATTAGCTCCAAATCACGTGCAGTGTGCAGAAAAAAAATCATGAGACACGTTGCAGTAATTTCTTCAGACATGATGAAGCAGCAGCCTAACATTCTCTCTCAACAAAAACAAATTACGTAATCCTAATGGTTTGCCTCAATTATGAAATTATCACAGCCTTTACAGATTCACAAAGAATGCATAGCGGCTGCCGATAGCACCGTGAACTTCATGGTCCGATTCACAAAAGATAGCACAAACCATATTTTGCAGCTGAGTGCAATTTCCATCCATCCATCCATTTTCCTCCGCTTATCCGGGGTCGGGTCGCGGTGGCAGCAGGCCAAGCAGGCTGACCCAGACCTCCCTCTCACCGGCAACATGTTCCAGCTCATTCTGGGGGATCCCGAGGCGTTCCCAGGCCAGCTGGGAGATGTAATGTTCTGTTCTGGGTCTTCCCCAGGGTCTCTTCCCAGTTGGACGTGCCTGGAAAACCTCCAGTGGGAGGCGTCCAGGAGGCATCCTAATTAGATGCCCGAACCACCTCAGCTGACTCCTTTCGACGCGAAGGAGTAGCGGCTCGACTCCAAGCTCCCTCCTGATAACCGAGCTCCTGACCCTATCTCTAAGGCTGAGCCCGGCCACCCTACGGAGGAAGCTCATTTCGGCCGCTTGTAGCCACGACCTTGTCCTTTCGGTCACGACCCAGAGTTCGTGACCATAGGTGAGGGTAGGAACGTAGACCGAGTGGTAAATTGAGAGCTTTGCCTTCCGGCTCAGCTCCCTCTTCACCAAGACGGTCCCGTGCAGCGCCTGCTTTACTGCTGCAGCCGCACCGATCCGCCTGTCGATCTCCCGCTCCATCTTACCCTCACTCGTGAACAAGACCCCGAGATACTTAAACTCCTTCGCTTGAGGTAGGCACTCCGTCCCCACCTGGAGGGAGCAATCCACCGGTTTCCGGCAGAGAACCATGGCCTCAGATTTGGAGGTGCTAACTCTCATCCCCGCCACTTCACACTCGGCTGCAAACCGCCCCAGTGAATGCTGGAGGTCATGATCCGAGGAGGCTAACAGGACCACATCATCTGCAAACAGCAGAGAGGCGATCCCGAGACCCCCGAACCTGACGTTCTCCGCCCCGAGGCTGCGCCTAGATATCCTGTCCGTGAAAGTCACGAACAGGACCGGTGACAAAGGGCAGCCCTGGCGGAGGCCAACACCCACCGGGAACGTGTCTGACTTATTACCGAGAATGTGGACACAGCTCCTACTGCAGTCGTACAGAGACCGGATCGCCCGTTGTAACGGGTCCGGCACCCCATACTCCCGCAGCACCCCCCACAAGAACCCCCGAGGGACCCGGTCGAAAGCCTTCTCCAAGTCCACAAAGCACATGTAGACTGGTTGGGCAAACTCCCAGAACCCCTCCAGTAGTCTTGCGAGGGTAAAGAGATGGTCCACTGTTCCACGGCCGGGACGGAATCCGCACTGCTCCTCTTGAATCCGAGGTTTCGACAAGCGGTCGGAGCCTCCTTTCCAGCACCCTGGCATAAGCCTTCTCCGGGAGGCTGAGTAGTGTGATACCCCGGTGATTCGAGCACACTCTCCGGTCCCCCTTTTTGAAGATGGGAACCACCACCCCGGTCTGCCATTCCATGGGCACTGATCCCGACCCCCATGCGACATTGAAGAGGCGTGTCAGCCAGGACAGCCCAACTATGTCCAGCGCTTTCAGCATCTCAGGGCGGATCTCATCCACGCCAGGCGCCTTGCCACCAAGGAGCTTTTTAACTACCTCAGCGACCTCTGCCAGGGATATGGGTGAGCCTCCCCCTAGGTCCTCAGGCGCTGCCTCCTCTGCAGAGGACAGGTTGGTCGGGTTTAGGAGTTCCTCAAAGTGCTCTTTCCACCGCCCGATGATGTCCCCCGTCCGGGTTAGCAGTCCCCCCCCCCCCCCCCCCCTGCTGAGAACAGCCTGGGGTAAGCCCTGCTTTCCCTTCCTGAGCCGTCGGATGGTTTGCCAGAACCTCCTTGAGGCCAACCGAAAGTCCTTCTCCATGGCCTCCCCGAACTCCTCCCATGCCCGAGTTTTAGCATTCGCGACCACCGCAGCTGCAGCCCTTCTGGCCTGCCGGTACCTGTCAGCTGCTTCAGGAGACCCCTGGGCCAACCAGGCCTTGAAGGTCTCCTTCTTCAGCTTGACGGCTTCCCTCACCTCCGGTGTCCACCACCGGGTTCTCGGGTTGCCGCCACGACAGGCACCAATGACCTTCCGGCCACAGCTCCTAGCGGCCGCGTCCACAATAGAGCCTTTGAACATGGTCCATTCGGATTCCGTGTCCCCAACCTCCCTCGGGATGTGTGAGAAGTTCTTCCGGAGGTGGGAGTTAAAGACCTCCCGGACAGGGTCCTCCGCCAGATGGTCCCAGTTCACCCTCACTACATGTTTGGGCTTGCCGGGTCTTTCCAACCGGTTCCCCTGCCATCTGATCCAACTCACCACCAGGTGGTGATCAGTTGACAGCTCTGCTCCTCTCTTCACCCGAGTGTCCAAGACATACGGCCGCAAATCAAATGATACGATTACAAAGTCGATCATTGATCTCCGGCCTAAGGTGTTCTGGTACCAGGTACACTTATAACATAGTGTTCGTTATGGCCAAACCGTGGCAAGCACAGAAGTTCAATTTCGGAGTGCAATTTCCTCTGATTGCAATTACCTACTGTATGTGGCAAAGTATAAATGTTGCCTTTGTGCCTATAACTCAGTATGCAGAACAATGGCAGAGAGGAGACAGCATGACTCCCAGCTAACCTAAAAATGGATCAAAGAGCTGGAGCGTTGATGGAGTTGAGGGGGGACCGATGAATAAGCTCTAAGCTACCAAACTAGCTACGGCTAACAAGCTAGTCTATTGCTAGCGGGCTAACGTTGAACCTGTGGACTTGTTGCTCCTGGTTGCCGGTTGGTTCGAGTGCTAACATTTTCTCCTCTTGCTTTTTATCTCACGCCCAGAATCCATAGTCAATTGTAGCTCCGGTGTCCTTTGCGTCTCTTTTTTTCTTGGCGGTTTAAAATTTGTTGACACCCTTGATGATTAGCTACAGTTAAAAAGGGGTATTTTTCAATCAGATAGCACTTTCAAAAACACATCCCAACCTATGGGATGATGCTTAGATTTATGAATGGATGTTAAATGTTTCATCATATCCATCATGTGGGAGCCCTCAACACTGGAATCCCCGTACACACATTCACTGGCCTTGTTCCAGCCACTCGCTTCTTTTGAGGCTTACGCATTATATATTTTTCTGAAAACAAGGATTAACTTTGCTGAGTCCTTCGTTAAAGATGACATTTTCTTCCTCTTGCCTTGTATCCTGTTCCTCCATCAGGTGCCCCAGACACCTGAAGGAAAGGTCAGGGAAATGGATCATTTCTCTTGTTTCAACTTCCTTTTGTTTGAAGATTAAGGTATCTTTGTAGGAGCAGGTTGTATTTTTTATTTATTTTTCCTTTTTGATTCAGAATCTCTGTCACTTTTTCATCTACACCATTTTATGTTTTTAAAAAAATATATTTTCAGAACTTCCTAGTGAGGTTAAGTCAGCTAAAAACATGACGCTCATATTTCTGGTGTCCATCCTGTGTAAATATTTTTACAATTACAGGATGGTCATTAGCTTTAAAGAATAATGTTGTCCAGAATCACCAAGTGTGATTTTCCAGATGGAAATAGATGATGATCTTCAAAGGAAGCAGGCAGTCCTTTGTAACAATTTATTCTTTTATTCATTATTTTGTAATCCAGCACATATGGTTTGAAAGGAAGGATAAGGCCATACAAAATCCATCACATACTCAAAGTTTTCTAGTACTTGCTTTACAAAATAAGTTTTCCCACTAAACTGGGCCCAACCATCAGACAAGAAAAAGGTCCACGGAGCCCAGGATAATTAGGTTCTTGTATTTCACCAAAGGATACAGTGCGACAGTGTAGTGAGAGTCGCCTTTTGTCATACACCACTTTGAATGTTTTCTGAACTCATTTGTTTTTCAGAAAGATCCCCTTTTTAAAACTTAGGCTGACCCAATGAATGTTTTGTATTCACAATTACTGTACCTCAGATATGTGTACCTCAGATTTACAGTACACACCCTAGCTCCGTACAATGAGGCTGAGGCTACATTGATGATTTGGAATGTTGCTGTAACCTTTTTTACGAATGGTCACGAACAAATTAACATCGATAAATGATTAAATGTTTAATTCGGTAGCAGTGCGACTGACTTTGGTAAGGGGTCTAAAATTTGTTTGGCTTTATGGACGTCATTGAAGGAGACATCCTCTTAATCAGTCTCACCTGCTGTAATTTGAATTTTACACGCTTTTCATCCGTGAGATTTTTACGCATTAAATGAGGCAATTTAATAGCAAAACACTTCTTACCAAAAGTGAACTTTGGTTGGCAAGATATTTAGCAGTCATTTAAACGTTTTTTTTCCAATATTCAACACAGCCTCGAGGGTTTCGGACAAGTTGATTAACCAATTCTAAAGGACCGTCTGTTGCAATGGAGTCGATCCAAGAGGTTCTGAAAACTTGAATCGTCAGCGATTAATATATGGAAAAGGGTGTTATTTTTAACCTTTGACCTCTCAAGTCCATCTGAATTACATCCCCGCGCCGTGCGTGTGAAAACGCTCTTTCTGTCATATTACTTATTTGTGTGCTGACGTCTGCCTCAGCATAACCTTCAGAGCGAGGGAAGTTCTCCTGTATCAGCACCATTAGAAGAAGAGCGCTTTGTGACATTCGGATCTTGTTGCGAGGAACCTGTCTAGTTTAGACCTTGACCTACAACCTAAAAGTTCAGTTTCTAAAGACTGATCTAATTGTGAGGCGTGCGGTTCTTGTGGAATTCTCTCCAAGAGTGTTCACAGCTCGGATCTACATTTTGTGAGAGCCCCAGTTGTTTCCAAAAGTTCAGTGTCTAAAGCCCGATTTTAAATCAGAAATTGCATTTAATAGTGAGGTAGGCAGTTCTTGTACCGATAAATCGTCGTTATCCATACTCTCTCATAGTGCACATGGGAGGGAGAGAAAGAGAGAGAGAGAAAGAAAGAAAGAAAGAGACAAAGTAAATTTCAATACAACATTGTGAGTAAATTCAGTAAAATAATAGTACAATTAAAAAAACTCACTGTGCCTTAAAAAGATCTGATCCTATGGGAGGTAAAGGATGTAAAGGATGATGAAGAGGAGGACCGTGAAGACGGTCCTCCTCTTCATCATCCTTTACATGAAGGAAATCCCCTCGAGGTCTCGAAAGCAACGAGGGAGGCTCCTGGTCTTCGGCCCCCCCATAGACGGGGGTGTCCAAGTCAAATTTGTTGTCAGAAATAATAAAACATTCTTAAATGAATAAACTTATTAAAATATGAATATAACATATAACCTTCCTTCAGAAATTGTATTAAAAAAAAGACTAAAATAAGACCTTACCAGCCATGGCTTGTCTTTCCTCTAACAGATCAACCAATTTGATGTAGGAGCGCTCAACATGCCTTATTTATTGCAGAGAAAAACAGAGAAAACCAACTTTTCTCAGCATTAGTTCTTTTCTTTTGAGAAGAATGTCTCAGAGGGATGCTTTTTTTTGGAGATGCTTGTAATCGGGGGATGCGGCATATTCACAATGCATATGAAAAAACTGAGGGGCCCTGGACATCGTCAAAGACCTGCGTGAACCATATGATCTTAATGAAAGAAGAATTGACTGCAAGACAATGCCGGTATAGAGGCCCAGAAAGGCAGATTTTTAGTTTGAGGTTCAGTCAGAGCTACTTTTTAGAACATTTTTACAATTGCCTGTATATACTATGAAGCATTTAGTGGCCAGTTAGCCGACTGCGACAGTCCCACTCAGGGAGCGACGCTGAGTCAGCCAGATTGCTGATGGAACCATAAGAGATTTTGTCTCTGCTGGTTTAATCTTCTATCTTATTGCCACGTGGTACATCAGCATACATTTAACCATTGCTGGCGGATACTATATGGCATTTAGTGACAGTTTACTGACAGAGTGGGAGAGATCGTGGGAAAGGGGTGTGGTTGAAATTGAACCGGAATCAGGGAGTTAAGGTGCATTCCACCCTCTGTGGGTTTCTTTTTGTCTTGAAACCCTTTTTTGAATTCGCTCCTCGCTGTGCACACATATTCTAAAGATGACTCTGATGAATGGTGGGTAGCCCTTGACTTTTTGACTAACTATTCTTATTGTGAAGATATAACTGATATGCCCAGCAATGCAGAATAACAAAATGTACTTAGACACTTGTTTATTTGGCTGAACCGCCACAGAAGGTCTTTGTGTGAGGGCACATAAAGATACACACAGTCTCACTTTGTCTGCTGTGATCTTGGTGTGTTGATTAGTGGATGCTCTCTGATGTGGTCTTGATATAAATAACGCTCCGTTTTTTAAATTTGTTTTTTTTATTCATATCTCAGGCATCATTCTCACATCGTTCTTCTCACGTGAGCTGTGGTTGCTAGGACATTTCCTGCCACAGCAGCGGCCAATTAGTCAGCACTTACGCACGAACACCTAAGACGCTGAATGCACTGCGTCTATATGTGTGTGTGTGTATGCCTATCTGTCTTTCTGCTTCTATGGATGCTTTTCTTTGTGCTTGCAGGCTCCACTTTGCCAGCCTGTCACTCTCATTCTGTCTTTTCTATCTCGTCCATCCAGTCGAGATATCGGGGGTGGCTGTGCCCAGTCGTTAAGAACGCACAGCTGTCTGGCTAATTTTTAAGAAGCGGAAAAAAAAAAAAGCAGTGTAGCAGAAAACTCCTTTTCCGTCCCTGATTTGTCTTAGAATCACTTTATAATTGGAGACCATTTTCTTTCTCATTTAAACCTCTGTAATTCCTAATCCATTGTAATGTGGCTATTACTGGCTCATTTTTTACACTTGCTAAAGTCGTTAGTCATTGCTAATTACCATATCGAATAGAGGAGGCCAGCCGGGGGAATTCTAATGAGAGAGTTTAGTGCCTCTCAAGCAGTTGTGGGTGGAGATCATATAGCAGAGGATGAAGATCCGGATCTGACATGCTGTAGAGAGAGAGAGATGGTCCAATTCGTTTTGCTGCCCATCGTAGCAAATGAAGGAGAGGTGGACTCTCATACATGTGAGCTCATGACCATGCACTACTCATAGTGGCAGTAATACTGTTCGTATACAACATGCTCACACACTCTTTGCTAGGGTTGGATTTGGATTCCAAGTAGGGGAGAAAAACCTGGAATCATTAAAGCTGCTGTAATAAGCATTTAACAACTGATCAAATGACGTGTGGACGTGAAAGCGCTCACACGCTCTGACAGCCCAGCAGATAATAATCTCCTGACTCTGCAGTTTCCCTCAGCTCTACACTGCTTCATCGTCTGTCAGCTCATTCCACACCCGTTTTCTTCCATAGCACCAATTTCAATGATTCACTGTTGTAGACGCCCCCTCATACTGTGAAAATCTCACTCGTTCTACTAAGAGAACAGGGGTTACATAAGTAACTTTAAGCTTTCAGCAAACCGTACTTCACTACTTTCTTAGCACCAAAACGGCCGGCAGTCAGAGTTAGCGGCAAGCTGGTGAACACAGAGGAGCGTTTAGCATCAGCCAGAAGAGGAGTGACACTTCCACGGTGACTCCTTTGCTGTTGCGTTTGCTGGATGTTTGCTAACACTTGCTAATGCCTTGATAATATGTCAACGTACGATAGTTAAATGTCTGCTATGTAAACCTAAATGGTGTAGTGTTCTTTGAAAGCTTTCAAATTTGCTACGTAGATTTGGATT
Source organism: Anarhichas minor (assembly GCF_050575085.1). Lineage (NCBI taxonomy): Eukaryota > Metazoa > Chordata > Actinopteri > Perciformes > Anarhichadidae > Anarhichas > Anarhichas minor. The sequence goes on from NW_027466474.1 coordinate 13,493,927, forward strand.
ACAATTTTTGAAAATGCTATCAAGCCCAAACCTTACTATAAACTTATTTTTCTTAATCCATTACTTTTTGATGAATCATTCAGAGCCAATAGTGAAGTCTTTTAATGTTTTTATGAGGTGCATACGCTGCGTTTTTTGCATTCCTGTGTACATCACTGCTGTGGAGCCATAGTGCTGGGGCTGCTCCCATTACCGTTCCTTTTCTTCGTAGTGCAATAAAAAGAGCCGAGTGAATAATTGATTAATCATTGCCTTAACAAGACTATGAAATTACAGTGCTTGGAAAGATTTGCCTCACTTTTAATAAGACAGCTTAGTTAATGTTTTACCCTGGCACCAAGGTTGGCTGCCGTGCAATAATGTATGAGGAGGACGCTCAGAGGAAGCGAGTTCAAAAGGAGACAAACAGAGACAAACAGGTCTGTGTTTGCCAGTCGCTCTGCTCAGCTGGGGAGGAGGACTGCTGCAGGAGAGCCAACACACACACACACACACACACACACACACACACACACACACACACATCTCTTTTTCTCTCAGTCACAGTAAATGGTGACCTGGTTGTTCACTTGCACAGACAAACTCACACATTGTCTTCAGGAAGAAAGTGAATGCGTGTTTGTGTGTGTGTGTGTGTGTGTGTGTGTGTGTGTGTGTGAGTGGGTGAGTGTGTGTGTGTGTGTGTGTGTGTGTGTGTGTGTGTGTGTGTGTGTGTGTGTGTGTGTTTGTCTGCATGCATACTTGAATGCATCAGTGTCAGTGCCAAAGTGTAGGCCATTGTTCAAACAAGCTCCTGTCAGCCCCCGACCCCCTTCCAGGCACATGAGGAGACAGACAGGGAGCACAGTGGACACGTCGGCTGGATGGAGGGGAAAGGAAAAAAGAAGGGAGATGAAGAGAGGAGAAGACAGAGCGAGGGAATGAAAGAAAAGAAAAGGACGATTCAAGGAGAAGGATTCGACAGCTGTTTACTGCCATCTCTGGAGGCCAGCAGCAGTCAAAGCTAAAGAGTTTGTCAGCCTCTGGTGGTACTATCCAGTTTACTTTTCATCTCTGCCATTTCTCTCTCTCTCTCTCTCTCTTTTCCTCTTCTCCCTTTCTCTCTCTTTCATTTGTGTTGCTGTTTTATCCGAACACACTCCCCCCCCCTCCCCAATCTTAGGGTAGTCCTTTCTTTGGAAGCTTCTTCAGGTAACATACGCATGTGATTTCCCAAAAAAAAAGACAAGAAGCAATCAGGACAGATAGGCCCAGAGGCCTCACTGTCACTTCTGTCACTGTCGCTGTGATATTGTTTCAGGCGAGATGAACAATAGCTTTTCTCTGATGTTAAGAAAATTGAGAGGGAAGTCTTTTTGTCATGATTTCATTCTTTTTTACTTTTCATATTCAAGCAAAAATGCTAAATCACAAATGATTGGAGCTCAAATACGACAATTTGCTGCTGTTCTTTGTCACCTGTGATAGTGAACTGAAATGTTGGGGGTTTTGGAGTGCAAAACTGCAAAACAATCGGTAGATGTCCCCTTTGATTTATAATCAACCATTTTCATTTCTTTCTAACATTTTATGGACAAATGAACTGAGATCACGATCTGCAGATTAATTGATAAAGAAAACAGTAGTTAGGTGCAGCTCTTACTGTGATCATTGTGTTTTAGATAGTATTGATCTTTTTAACCCATAGTAAATAATAACATCATGTAATGAAACTTTGCTGTTTTTGATCTTTTACGTAATCCTGACAAAATGTTCTTGAAACGTTCTGATATTTATACACTTGATCCATCCTTTGACATTTAAATTCCCCACTGGATGACGTGTACCCACTGGTTCAACCTTTGGCCCTGTATTTGAATGGTATCAGTAGTTATTTGATTATCCTTCCATATGTAGTTTCTTTTGACATCTATAAATGTGAAGCTGTTGTTTACAGTTTGAAAGATGGGAAACATTAACATAGAACTTTATTCACGCCTCGGCAAATTGTTGTGCAAAGTAGGAAAGAGTGCAAATATAAGTAGTCGTAGTGCAGAACTCCGGATGGGTTTTTGTTTACAATTGTTGCTTCTCATTGACCTTAATTTGTTCTGATGAGGTGCTGCTGGCTCTCTGTGATTGGTGGGTTTTTCATGAGCTATGTTTACATAATTATACCAGGACTTTACCTGAAGAAGGTCTGGGGACCAAGATGTTGTGATGTCATGAGTTTTACTGCTGTATATATACAGAGCTGAAACAGAGAGTTTTGACGCAGGAGAATCGGTAGATTGTTTGCTGCAATACTAAATACGCACTGAGCAATCAGAAAAAGCATGTTGCATTTCCCTCTGCACAAAAACAAAAAACTCAACCTTACCCAACCCCTTTTGCACAGTGATCAGTGAACAAGTCAAAACACACACACACACACACACACACACACACACACACACACACACACACACACACACACACAGACACCCTGCAGACAGCTCTGCACTCTCCCAACTGATTTTCAAAGGCTCTGCATCCATTCTCTGTTTGCTCTGCGCTCGCTCCCTGACTGCTCTTTCATCATCCGCCCGTCATCTGAAAAGCATCTTAAATGATTATGTTTTAGCTTCTCCCCTTCTTTTTCTTTTTTTTTTTGAATACTTAATCTCGCCTTCATGTTCACGCTCCATTTGGCTTGATGGGCACAAAGGTGAATCATGAAAGCCTTTTTTTTTGTTTCAGATTTGTGTCATTTTCATTGCGTAAGCTCCGCCGCTCTGCGCCTCGGCGCTTGTCAGGGGACCTGATATGTAACGCAACATGATTTCTGCTGTTGGAGCTGGCTTCTCTTGAGGTGGAGAGAAAGAGAGAGAGAGAGAGAGAGAGAGAGAGAGAGAGAGAGAGAGAGACAGACATGGATTTGACTCAGGGGATTTTGCTCTCAAATCATCCAGTTTTTTTTGTTGTTTGTTATTTTGAAAGTGCAATTAGAGCAATGGCTAAGTGTTCTCCTCCGCATATTAATCCCCAACAATCAATGTGCGTGGTTCCACGAAAGATATTGGCAACTTTCTTGAAGTGAGATTAATTTGGCAGGCGGGAAGCTGAGTGGGCCTTTGTGGAACTGGTTATCTTTCCTCAGCACATTGGTCTAAGCTCTCCGAGCCTGGTGGAATGACGAGTGCAGTGGGAGCATGAAGCAATGTAGGTCGTTTGGATGGTGTGAACATCGCACATCGCACGTTTTTTTTTTGATTGCTTTTCTTGATTGTGTCAGAAGAAATGCGCTCTCCCAGTCAGCGCATTAACATGTAATTGATTCTCGATTGTCTCCCGTGTACCCATTTGTTGACCAGCCTAAGATCCTCTCCTTCTGTTTTCAGCTCTCTGTCCGGCCGCATTGTTGGAGGCGTCTGGTGGTTCTTCACCCTCATCATCATCTCATCCTATACTGCCAACTTGGCTGCCTTCCTGACGGTGGAGAGGATGGTGTCTCCTATAGAGAGTGCTGAGGATTTGGCCAAGCAGACGGAGATCGCCTATGGAACACTGGATGCCGGCTCCACCAAAGAATTCTTCAGCGTGAGAGACAAAGAATCGAACATTCATTCAAACGATCGATCAACGCTTTATGCAACATTCAACAGTATGCGTGCATCATTTCCTGTTGAATCCTGTTGAGAGCTCCTCCTGTGAACAACATCTAGAATTAATTTCATGAAAATTGAACACAACAACAACTTTAACACGGCATCAAACTGAATAAAAACAGCGAATAAAGTATTCACACTGACGCCGTCTCTTTCTCTCTCTTTCCATCTCGATCGTTGACAATTCCGCCCGTCAGAGGTCGAAGATCGCCGTGTTCGAGAAGATGTGGTCCTACATGAAGGCGGCCGACCCGTCCGTGTTTGTCAAGACCACGGACGAGGGCGTGATGAGAGTCAGGAAGTCCAAGGGCAAGTATGCCTACCTGTTGGAGTCCACAATGAACGAGTACATAGAGCAGAGGAAACCGTGCGATACTATGAAGGTGGGAGGAAACCTGGACTCTAAAGGTTATGGCATCGCCACGCCCAAGGGCTCCCCCCTCAGGTAAACTCCTGCCACTGCGGCGTAGCTGGATAAAAGCCTCCAAGCGCTTTTATTGGAGCTTGTGCATGAGCGTCATCTCTGCCGCCTTTTCATTTGTCCATCGAGCTCAGTTCTTTCAGCGTGAATCATTTATTTATGCCTTTTTCTTTCTCATATTAATACAACATGTGTGTATTAGCATTCTGTTCTGCATACTTTCAATGCATTCTAATCAGACAGAATGCATTGGCATCCATTTCACAGTACTTGATTTAACTATTCCTTTCTTTTGCACACTGTCACAAAGTCATTTACAACTTCATCATGCCTACGTGAACCACTACAAACACTTTGTTTCGTGTTATACATATACATACATATATATATATATATATGTATGTGTATGTGTATGTATGCAGCTAGCTGACTTGTGAGCACTAGCAGAAGTGTAAAGTAGTCCTCTTTAAGCAACACTTGTTTTTTTCCCCTGCTGCTCTCTGATTACAATCTGAACCTCCTTCATGAGCATTTGTGGTGGCTGGTTTCGCGTCTGCTTTGAAACTTAAGCATCCTCTCAAACGCACAGAAACGCTCATAAAAAAAACCCGCAAATGTACCTCTCACCACCCAACAGGGCCCTTGAAAGCAGGATTACAGCTTAAAGGATCACATCCCGTATGGCTACTTTGCCACTTCCGCCAAAGGCTCACACCTTGAATGAATGTGAAGTTAGCAGAGTTGAATTGATATTTGCCACGTTCAATGTGATAACCGATGTAATGAACGATAATTCATACTGGATGTGCTTTTCTGCCATCGACCAGCAGCTGTCTTTTCATATCGCATTAACACCCTTAATCAACTTCACATTCATAATTTTTCCTCGAGACTGCGGAGAGAGGGCAGGATCTGGTAGCGTCTGAAAGCTTTTAATCCATCTCTAATAGGCCTCATTTGTTTTAATGAGAGGAGCCATATGGGGAGATTTCATTCAATCTCGCCGTGGATTCGTTCGGGGTTCCATCTTGGTCGACAGCCAAAGGTCAGAAGACGCTGACAAGAAATGTCCCGTATGTCTTACTCAGAGGCTCCATTTATGTTACAAATTACATTTCCCACAGCACGTAAGTGCTGTGTGACAAGACACCTGGCTGAAATGAATCAGCTCCCAAGTCATGTAGTCAGATTGGTCCAAGCCTGCAACATACAGTAGCAATGGGATGCAGTGTTGAACTGCTGAGGATGGCCCCATTTCCTCTCTCTCTCTCTCTCTCTCTCTCTCTCTCTCTCTCTCTCTCTCTCTCTCTCTCTCTCTCTCTCTCGTTGTGATACTTATTAACAGAGTGATGTGTGTTATTCTCTGGCCATTCACAGATGTCTGATACCGAGTTTCATCAACAGATAACATTCGGGACTGGAAGTGTTGTAGTAAAGAAAGGGAATTTTGAGTGATTGAAATTTGTTTCGTGGTTGAAGTAGAAATTGGAATATTTGCACTGCTCACATGGTTTCAGACATCAGTGAGTGTCCAGTGAATTCAAAGAGTTGCGTTCAATCATACCTGCAATGCATTGTTAATGCATCGATTTGATACCTGTGCTCTGTTGTTTTTTTTTGCCTTGTTCCCATGTTCTAACTGCGGACAGACACACCACCAAGTTAATATTTTCTAATACATTTACGGAGTTCTTTCTGTGAGATTGCTGCTGATGCCTACATATTCAGGCCATACAAACAGCACAGATGTTACTCTGTCCATGCAATGTTTCCTAGCGGCTAACAGACAAAAGGTGCAGAGAAAGCTCTTAAGAAAACAACATCATGTATTTTTTTTAGCTTACAGTAGCTAACTCGGAATGACACTGTAAGCACAGTAAAAGCTGTTATTGTGCTTAACAATAGAGAGTGACAGCAGCACCTTAACATATATATTATATATATATGTTCTAGTTTTCATATTGCAGTGCAGGCCTAATTGAAAGTAGCGCTTTGAAAGAATAATTATACTAAAATGACATAACTCTTAATTTTACAGGATGTCTTCAAACTACACTCTGTGATCAGTCTGTGAAATGTTCTGCATATATTCTCCCTGCTTCATTTCTGACATGTATGACGTCCAGCCACCGCCATGCCTGCCTGACTGTTTGCCCCATCCCACCTAACAGACAGTACAGTAGCCTCCCCGACATCTGCTCACCTCGACCCGACCGACCAAACTAACCAATGACCTGCAGGTCACCATGTCCACACACTTTTGACTTCTTTCTCTCTGCCCGCTCCCACTGGGCTGAGAAAGAAATCAGAGGTTTTACCAGCTCCCAAGGGATGCCTGTGTTCCCTACAGCTGTGTTGTGCGCTCAGGTTTGGGGGGAAAAGACTCTTCCGCGTCGGCTGGTGAGAAAGGCAGTATATCACCAAAGTAAATGATCACTTTACGAAAGAATTGACACTGATTTGGGGGGGGGACAATCTGTCATCTTCGCTTCCTTTATGCAAATTCTGATTGCAGACTGTGCCTTTCTGTGACTCGTGGGTGGGGAGAGTCTTTGTCCACAGCCAGTCAGCTATAGGAAACACACACACACACAGTGTGTGAGAGAGAGAGAGAGCCAGCCTTGGGGAGATGCTTTGGATGAGCTGGTTCATATAGATCCGTGGTCAGGACTCTGTCTATAGTTGGTCTCACAGTTTCCTTTCTATTTGTCTATTTGAGAAGTAGACTTGTGGAATCCAACCTGACAGTTAAAACATTGAAAGCCTATGTCTGCATTTGTCTCCGCTGATACTTCTAAATGAATCAACACAGGCTTCTACTCACCATGACGCAGTTATGGGCTGAATATTGATAGGTTAGTTACCATAGCAATCTGTATGCTGGCGCCACTGAAAGGAGATTACCATCTGTAGACAGACTTCCACATCCAATGCATCTCCATTTCTAGTGTCAGCTCTGCCTCCTTCTGAGGCCCCTGCTTGGTAAAACCTGACTCTACTGCTGTATGGGCGCTCGGCATTTCAGCCCCACTGCAGATACACATTTAACACGCCCATCTAAAACCAGCACTCCTGCTTCATATCAGTAGCTACATGCAGGAGTTTCTAATATTAAGTCAATGTTTTCATAATCACCACCACCATGCGACCAATCTCTTTATATCTGTCCCATAGAGTGTCTCCTAATGGTTATCGTTTTGACGTTATTTCCAAGAAACCCAGTAAACCTGGCAGTGTTAAAACTGAACGAGCAGGGCCTCTTGGACAAATTGAAAAACAAGTGGTGGTACGACAAGGGAGAGTGCGGCAGCGGGGGCGGGGACTCCAAGGTCAGAGCCAGTTTGATAAACGCTGCGGGTAACCCACCACCACTGGGCGTGGAGGGTTGTGGGAAAGGGGGGGTAACCGGCAGACCCACGCCGCACTACCACTCTAGCAACACTTAATGCCTCTGCGCTGTGGCGAAGGGCAAAGCAACAGTGCCAAGGGGAGGGGGGTGATTATAGCCTATTTGGCAGGCGCTAGCTGAATTTGAAAAACCGCAGAGGGGGGAAATTTGTATCATCCACCCTGCACAAACAAAATGAACGTGGATGATTTAAAATTGATCAGTGTCTTAAACCAGCTGCATCCCCGGTGCTCAATAATGCTTTAGGAGCCCCTGCAGGCTTTGGGATTTGTTCACTTTTACTTGTTAACTTTGTCCAAGTACACCTTACATTTTGACAAACCGTGTTGCAGAAGTGAGGGTAAGCAGTGTGCCGGTTACCCAGAGTGATATAGTAATACACATCTACTGCCTTTAGGGGAGCAAGCCAACTAAGATAGATGGAGTATTAATGCATATCACTTTGTTTCTAATGATGTTTATGCTGTATATGTATGTGTGTGTGTGTGCGTGGTGTGTGTGAAAAATGGTTTAAAGCGAGCTCAAGCATTAACGTGTGTATGTATTTGCTGCTCTGTGTCTCTGAATGAATAACATAAAATAACATGGTATAATATGTTATTTATGTTATTTCCTTATGGTTGGAAGAATCCCAGTAAACCTAGCGGTGTTGAAACTCAATGAGCAAGCCTTCTTAGACAAACTGAAAAACAAATGGTGGTACGATAAAGGGGAGTGTGGCAGCAAGGACTCCGGAAGAAAGGTCAGTCTCCAACCCAAACCTGTCACCTCACAGCACCCCCCCCCCCCCCCAGCACAACCCTGCCCTGATCCTAGACCAGCTCCCAAGTCCAGACCTCAGCCTCCATTACACTGAGCAGTACTCCCCATGTGGTTTTAGGAGTACCACTGTAGTGGCCCGAACATAAGACCCTTTTCGCAACACGTCTTTTTAGGATAGAAGGATTTTAAAGATGAAAATGTAGGCAGACACAGCATGTTTAGCGTATTTAAAATGTATTGCACATTAAAATAAAGATGGCAAAAATAGTCTACAGTCAATATTTTCAGTCACGTTACTCAGGTAGCAATATACACTTTCAGATGAATTTGTTCATTCTTTGAAAATTATGGAAAATGAATGCATCAATCCACTGAAACAAATAATTTGATCAAATCACTTTGGCCGCAGCTTTTGAATTGCTTACTTTCTGCTGCTGTTAGCAACTCCTACTGCAGAGAATGAATGCTATAAATCATCAGTTTGCACTTTTTTTATTCCTGCCCATCAAATCCATTTCTGTCACATTAACATGAGGCAGCAGTACACTTTTATAGGTTAAGAGAGCCTGTGTACCTTTTAGCTAAACAGCAGCCACTGTGACCGGTGCCAATTAAAGGACCGTTGTGAATGCTGGAGCATATCGTCTAACAGTAGTAGCAATAGAGCAGGGTTATAAAATCAGCAAACTGACTCCGTAATATCAATGTCACGGCGATATCTGTCTGGGGTTTGCTAACATGAGCTAACATTAGCCGTGAAAAGCTAAAAACATTGTCTTATATCCGGGCCAGTACTCTGGTGGTGCTCTTGTGTCTATTTCTCCCCACTGACTTTGTGTTTTGAGATTTAATGTTCATTACCAGCATGTAATTAAACATTGTGTGGTGGATTAGTTAGGATTGTTACAATGTTTTTAAAAAAAAAATATATATATATATAGACAATAAAGTCACCGTGTATTCCACTTCCAAAAATAGATTTCCGAAACACACACAGATCAAGTGTCATGATAGCCTTGAGTTTGTACTGTAGTTGGAATATGAATCAGTCTAAAAGCAATTTGCAAATCCTTCCCAAGGAGACTTAGAAAAAGGAACACGAGGCAGACAGATGATGACATTAGGCCATTGGACTTTGCTGAACCCCCCTCAAACACGTTGAGCCGCAACCTCTGCATCCTGGCTCTTATAATAATCCTGACCCCAAACGCTCTCACTGCAGAGTGTGTGCATGTGTGGATGCAAACCCCTGTCAGTCTGCTATAGATCGACCCCCAGTCACACCAACTGAAAAGCTTTTGCTCTTTAGCTCAGGTATCTCTGTATGCGTTTGTCAGCTGGCCTTCCGATCCTGTTGCTACAGCACTAGGAGTGTCAAACCATGTGTCGTGATGGGCTGAGTGTCCGGGGGAACGCTGCGCTTTTAACTTAGCTGCAGACTCAAAGCAAGCAGGTCCATTTAAAGAGAGATCTACTAGAATGCACTGCCGTTGGTCAGTCAGGAACATCTATCGTAAATATTGACGTGTTGAGGAACATAACTTGACTTTAAAGGGAATCAATTGACAGTCTGGGAAATATGCTGATTCGCTTTCATGCAGAAGGTTTGAAGATGCTGTACGCTAACTATGTAGCTAGAGCCAGCACCTACGGGTGACAGTGCCCTCCATCTCCTCTAACTCTCAACAAGGAGCGAATAAGCTGCTCTTTTAATATTTGGGCCCCGCTTACAACCTGAGTATGTGGTGCTTTTTATTTGCAGCAATTTTCTCATCTGCTTGAAAATCTCCCAAGCTCCCTAAAACAATTACAACTTTACTACTCCAAACAGTTATTAGCTGTGTGAAGGGCTACGACACTTCATTAGTGGCTTTTTTCCATTGGTTGGTTTTAATGGGTTTTGACACACACACACAAACACACACACACACACACACAGAGAGAGCTTATATATTCCAAAACATTTAGGATTTGGCCTCTAGGTCCAACACGAGGAAGCTTTGTGAATAAAGCTCCAGGGGATAAATGTAAATTCAGCCAATGAGACGGAAATGGTTTTAGAAATCACCTGGTCTTGACCGTGTTTGATGCAAAAACCTGCGAACTTCTCAGTCCTCCATAGCACATAGTTTGACACACGTTCCATGTAATAAAAACCTAATTTACATGAAATAATGCTACTAAATGACAGGGTGTATCTCAATAATGTTTGGCCAAAATGCAAACTAAATGTATTCAAATACAAATTTCCCCTTGGGGTTAAAGACAATTTATTTAAATGAAAAGACTAAACAAAAGCCTTAATGTGGCGGTAAAGTAGAGACATAATAAACGGTAAACCATCCTTACAGAACAATAGCTTGCCACGTGCTATTAATCTCCTCAAGTGACACAAAGGTATCCCCCAAACAGATTCACATGAAACAGCATCCTCATTAGCCGCCGATTGTGCCACGAGAGCACTTCACGTTGACTGATTTAAGTCTTAATGATCCCATTTAATTACACACTATAAATAGGCATACATGTAAGTAAGTGTGATTGAGGTAGAGAATAACGACCGATGATGTGGAGCAATGTCAAACTAAAAGACTTGTTTGTGCTGTTGCTGCATGAATGCATGTGTTGTGGGGTGTTAACATACTTTACCTGTACCTCTCCCTTCACACAATGTGATTTTGAGAAAACAGCCATGTGTACGGGTTGACTTCAGAGGTTAATATATAGGCTTTGTTTGTAATGTGAAATGTATAATTAAGTCACAGAGACTCTAGATCAGTATCTTTTTCCACTACCTCGGGCCTGTCTCACAAAGTGAATCAGTCAGGCGTTTACATATTCCTCAATGATATGGCTGACGTTTGAATATGCTAAGTAGCCTGGAACAGGGAAATAAATTGGTTTCGCTTATGAAGAAAAATAAAAAATAAAACCAGAACATGGAACTATTTTATTAATGTTGCTTGAGTTGATGTGGAGAGTAACGCTGCAGGAGTATGATTTGTTAAATAAAAAAATACCGACTTGATAAAAGCCTGTGACAGAAATGTAGCTTGAATAAATCACTGGGAGCTCATTTTCAGTGTGACATTCTCCCTCTCTTTTTTTTTTTTTTAAATTAAAAAGGCTGATTGCCGCTCATTGAGAATACTTTTTAAGAGTATTATTTATATGACAGTGTCATCATGAAGTCGCCTCATATTCTCTGTTCCTGCAATGATGGAACATAAATCTGACATTTAACCAAAGAATTTCAGTGCAAAATGATCTGCAGCAGTAGATTTTATGATAAGCTACTACTTACTCTACTTACTGCATTTTTAAAGCCCTGTTTTATAGCCAGAGAGGAACACTGACTACACTATACATCTTAAATATATATCTGATGTAACAAATGATCTTCGGAGCAAAGAAGCAAAGTCATTGTGACGTTGAGTTTTTATAGAGTTCCTCTGTGCTCTCTCTCTCTCTCTCGTTTTTAACGTGACTGCAGTATTTTGTCCCTCCTTGGATCCTGTAGGGATGTTGCTAGCCCCGCCTCCAGCTATTGTTGTCAAACTGAAAAGCCAGAGTTGCATCCAAAGTTATCCAGCTAACATATTAAATCCTACTTTGTGAGACAGGCCTCAAAATCGTTTTATTGTTGATGTTTAATGTTTGTGTGGCGTTATGTGTGTGTGTGTGTGTCTTGTCCTCTGGTCTTTTCTATATGTGTTCTTTACTTATTTTTTGTGTGCCTAATTAGTCAGGGTCATCTGTATACTCTGTGTGTGTGTGTGTGTGTGTGTGTGTGTGTGTGTGTGTGTGTGTGTGTGTGTGTGTGTGTTTGAAGTTGAGTCCTTCGACTCGTTTTCCCGTTCGTGAACCTAAAGTGTGTCTACATGTGTGCGAATCAGTGTGTCTGTCTTCAGTTTTCGGTCCTACGTGTTAGAAGCTGTAGAGTATGTCTCGCCTCCTCTATCGCTCCTCACTGCTCGGCTCTTGCCCCCCCCCTCCCTTTCCAGGACAAGACGAGCGCTCTGAGCCTCAGCAATGTGGCGGGAGTCTTCTACATCCTGATCGGCGGCCTGGGCCTGGCCATGCTGGTGGCGCTGGTGGAGTTCTGCTACAAGTCGAGGACCGAGTCGCGCCGAATGAAGGTGTCCACCGCGCGAGCCGCTGCCGCCTCAGCCGCTCAGGCCTTTCACTGCTCAGCCTTAGACAGTGGTGCTAGCGCCCCCTACACAGAGCTGCAGAGCTACGGCCTGTACGCCAACAACACTGTTAAGATATAAGGGCAGAGCACAGCCACGGGGTAGGAAAACGCTGCGATTCAAACCATGATGATGATGATGATGATGATGATGATGATGATGATGATGATGATGACATCCGCCTCCTCACCCTCCCGCCCATCTAACCGTGATCACAGTAGGGCCTTTCACGGCTTCCACCGCAGTGCAAACGCTGTCCTGTGCCTCTCTCTACCTCTGCAGCTACCTCGCTCAGTCTTCACGTCACTGATCTCCTGCAGTGTTGTTGAATCACTTGATTCTAAAATTGCCCTCATGCCTGTTCCTTCACCATCTAAAGTCGACATTTTTTAACTCTAGTAGCTGATATGGCAACAAGACTAACAAGTCGTTTTTCTTGCGTTAGCAACGCAGGGTTGCATATAGCATCTTTAGTGTTTACCTTTCGATGGCAGCCCTTTACGCTGTATTATATTGACTATATGTTGATATAAATCATTTGTATCAGTCACTTTTAATGGTAGATAATATAAAATCCAAACTCAGTAGTTAAATACACATTACACTTTTTTCTTATTTCAGTTTACAAAGATGCTCCCTGTCGTTAAATCCCGTTACTACACTCGTTAAGCACACATTCACAAATGAAGGCATTCCACTTTGCAGCACAGGTATGAAGGCAATTTGAATTACAGTGGTCCATCTATCTACCTCTGTCGCTCTGAGCAGATCTCTCCCCTGCTCCCCTCTCCCTCTTTTTTTGCTGACTGTCTCGCAAACGCAGGGCCCATTGTAGTGAACATCCTTTATCTGTATACCATAAGGCAGGCCTCGTGCGGCTCACATGTGTTCCATCTCTGCTTTACCCTCGAAAACAGTTTTAACTGTTGTATGTGCACAAATCTGTAGTAAGGACCTGTTGCTTGTAGCGCTCCCTCCTCCGACAGCATGTCGGAGCTGTTAGTCATCGGCTTTCGTGGATCAATTTGCAACAAACAACCTTTGATTCATTCTTCAACATCAAAGCCTCTCGCTGATGCACCCTTTGTGTAAACAGCAAAAAAGAAAAAAAAAAGAAGGAAATAAAGCGAAGCAGGGACAAGACGAGGAGGGATCTTCGACGTTGAATCTCCTGTGTTTTAATCAGCCCACGAAGTGGCACCTGATCAGTATGCTGAGGAGGTTGGCGAGCAGCCTATTAGTGCAGCGGTGCCTTTATGCCGTGTGACTTGAAAGAAACAACAACGCCGTTCCAATTAGAGGCCGGTCTAATTCCAATCCCCACGCAGCACTCGCCGGTCGCTCCACATCTCTCACGCGCTTTGCCCAATTTAATCAGCTATAGAATCGGGGACGCAGGCAGACACCAGAGAGGCACATACACACATCATTACGTCGCCTTTTATCGAGCCCAGTGGCTTTTTTTTTTTGCGCTAGACTGGAGAATGGAGCTATTAAACCAAGGAGTGAAGCGTCCGCTCCCTTCTTACTGCCCACACTTCACTCCGCTCCTCCTGTTACAAAGTAGAACATTGATGCACATCGGGCCAGCACCATGGTTTACCACCCGCGAATATCACTCAGGCCCAGATAAAGAGAGTGAAAACGAGCACCCTTTGACTCCTAACAGCTCATTCTGCTCCCGGTTTTCTTGGCGTGCCAGCACCACATTCAGATAGGGACACAAACAGCTGCGTATGCGCATATAGTCATGTAATAAAGAAAGAGAAACTGCATAACTTATCTTTACTCTCCTACAGTAGAGCTGAAAGACCTATTTCAAGCACATGATTCTTTGCGCTGCTAGCTCTAACTGTTTCTCCGCTCTGATGAGGACATAATGCATGCATGTGTGCAAGGCTAAAACCCGGTGTGTCGACTAATTGTAACCCCTTTGTTTGTTTCTGACAGCAATCCATCAACGACGCCATGCGCTGCTCCACCCTGACCAGGATGAGTGGCAACGGGAGCGGCGGAGAGAACGGGCGAATCCTCGCCCACGACTTCCCCAAGACCGTTCAAACGCTGCCCTGCATGAGCCACACCGCCAGCATGGGACTGGGTGCCTCCGGCATGTGATCGTCACGTGACTGTGCTGGCGGCGGGGAATAAGCAGGGTGGGGCAGAAGAAGAGCACAAGACTCTTAATGACCTCAAAAATCATGGCCGTCTGGTTTGACCCATCCACCCCGACCGGCTGTCAACGCGCCCGACAAGACTCAACCTACTGCCAAAATGCACTCTCGAACCGCTCCGTACAAACTAACGGACAAGACTCGCGACGTTTTTTTTTATACGTGGATGTTTGAAAAAGAAATATAGGGAGAAAAAAAAAAAAAAAAGAAGTGTGCTGCAATAAAGAAGCCGTCAACGGGGAGTGTTTTTGAATTTTTTTTTTTTTACGGTGTTCATTTGTGTGAAAAAAAGAAAAAAAAAGAACTTTATTCTTCAGTGTGACGCCTGCGCTGTGCCATTTCGACGGAGCTGTTGACGTTAGTCTGCGTGTGCAATATCTTCACCTCCACCGCTGACCTTGTACTACCTAGAGATGCTTTCTGACGGCTGATCATCTTTGCACAGGTGTGGCGGAGGAGGACAAACACTTGTGACTGCTGCGATATTGTGTTGGGACACTCCCCGTTCACTCACATTTACACGGCATTTTGGAAGGACCAATTGCTCTGTGTGGCATAGCCCGTTTTTTTTTATGATAAAGTATTATGATTCACACTGTAACAGTCAAAAGTCGTTTGATTTGGAAGGTCAGCGCCTGTTTAAATCAGCGGTTGACCGGGCTACAAAAAAAAACATGCATCCGCTGCTACACCTCATTTAACACATCATGCCTCGTTTTTTGCGCCATATGACCATTCTCACAAATGCACACAGATACACTTATTGCTACTGGGTCATGTGTTTGACCAACGGTTTGACTACTTAATGATCAGAAAAACAGTCAGAGGGCGGATTGAGGAATGAGAAAGGTTACAGAATAGAGAGGAAAAACACACTGACGCATTCTTCTGTGGCTACGTACTGAGTGACCATACACTGTATTCTACTGTTGTGACATTCATAGCATATCCATTGATATACTGGGGGGTCTATTTTGCAGCGCACGTTAAAGAAGAAAGATTGGCAAATTCAGATATAATCTGGAGAAAATATTGCTCAAACTATTGTTGGGTGTGTTGCTGCATATCCCGCCCCCTCCTGTGCTGTATTTTCACCTGCATTCCGTTTTAATGAAATGGACAGTGCAACTATTCACTCCCAATTTAGTGAGCTCCCCTGCAAGATCGTGCGTGGCCTGAAAAAAGGAAAGTTGGCCTCCTCTGGCGATTGGAACACTTGCCGTGACTGACGGATCCACAGTTAACTTTACCTGTGTTTATCGGAAGTCAAGGTTACTGCTCGGCTGTGGAGCGCTCCCTTTCAGATCAAGTCAAGTAAACAGAAATCAGAGTGGCGGGCCCCCGAACGGCAGAGGGCAGAGGTGGACACAGGGCAGACAGCCTGGGTTTGACATGCAGGCCTTCAAAGAAAAGTCCCACCTGAAAACATTTCAATACTCGCAACACAAAATGACTATTGGTGATGTACTTTGCATTTCTTTAGTGGTTTATTTTAATATTCCCATGGGTGACTGACCATTGACAACAGCAGAAAACAGACTTCAGGTCATGTTGTGATTTAGAATGAAAGGACAGGAAAAGAATACGGCTGACATGATTTTATATATATATATATATATATATATATTTCCCTTATTATCGGAGACTGCCAATGAAAGGACGTGACAACAATACGTTGGTTGTCGTCCTAATGAATATATCATGTTTTTGTGGGGATTTAATACTTTGTTATCTCCCAACCCTGTCTGTGACACTCACCCTAAGCCCATTGATTCCTGGAGAAGACGTACATAATTATTTAAAAACAGTTCATAATGATATCAAAGAGAACCAGTAACAGTTTTGCACTATGCATCACAGTAAAAGGTACATTCTATGTCTTCTTCCAACACGAGCATCTTTGCCTCTCACCTCTCACGTTCCCTCTCTCTCCGCCTACACAAATATTCCACTGCAGAGACAGTTCAGCCGCTTGATCACCTGTGTGAACAGAAATCATGTAGGGTATTGAAAATCACCAGCTTACGTCCAAGCAGATGAAGCAGGTTGAGGGGGGAAATTACCAATTGCAGTAATTCATCACAGCAGAAGCACTGAAATGCACTGAACATCATCATCATCATTATCATCATCACCATCATCATCACACTAAGAGTCCAACAGTGTCCAAAGGTGTGATTTTATTTTAAGGTGACTTGAAGGTTGTTGCTTGAAATGAGATTTTCAGTGCTGCCGAGTGCCAGAGGTCAGCTTTAGATTATGTACCGCACAGTCTCGTTGACCTCTGGTTTCACAGCAGAGGCCGAGCGCCTGTACAAAGGCTGCACTATTTTTCTTCTCCTCTGAGTTTCTGCTTTAAAGAATACGGTACCAAATCTGGTACCAAATCTGATACATCACCAAAATTGGCAGTCAGAGTTTACTGAAATCATACATATCTCCACCTATTGTGTATATAAAAAGGCTTTTCTCTTCCCGTAGTGAAAATATTTGTTCCGCTCCCCCACCATGCCTCAGTGTACCTGAATTAGTTGCCTACCGCGTGAGTACTTTTCCTTTCTTCCCTCATCTATGCGTCTTCTTTTGCTGATGTTGTATTAATTAGAACAAGGCACAGCTCTCTTCAGTGAAGGCTTTACCTTCAGACAGATGTTTTATATGCCATAACAGATTTGTAAAAAAAAAAAAAAAAGAAGAAGATAAAAAAAGACACTCAATGTTTGTATTATAAAGGAGAGTTGGGGTGCCGGGAAAGTGTTACACTTTGAAGAGTGTAAAAAATAAAACACTCACACACTGGTGTTGAATAATCTGTAGACGCTAATGTTGTTTAAAGAGTTTATTTCATCTTAATTTCGTTTTGCAATTTCAAAAAGGATTTCCTGTTGTTGTTTTTTAAGTGCTTGAGATTTAACACCATTTGAGTATTTCTTTGTGGTTTTCCTTTTTCACAGTATTTTACTACTGGAATCGAATCAACAGTTTGTTTACCGGAAACATCATTATTGTTGTTTTTTGTAGACTATGGAAAGGGTGTTACTGAGTTTCAAAATTAAAACGATGGTCAATAAAAAAAAAAAAAAAGTAAATGAATACAACTATTAGGATTCAGTCTTTTGAGAAACAATCTTTTTTTTTTCTAACCAAAGTGTCCTGGAAGGAAGTCATCATGCTTTTGTAACAGAATAAAGATATAAACTATTTATTTCTCCGGTTTTATTTCCACAGGAGTCACATATGCAGTGCAGTGATCCAAAAGTAATCTGTCTTATTTATTTTACCAGGAAGTCTTATTGAGATTCAGACATCTTTTTTTAAACCAGGTCAAGATAGCAGCCGTACAAAAAATCACATGTAACAAATACAACATGGAATACAAACAATCACAATACAACAGAAGAACAGCTGTTTAACACAGTTGCCTCTCAATTAAAACAACCACAGTCCTCCATCACCACATTCTCAAGAACAAAACATTTAAAAAGACGCATCGCATGACAATTATAAAGAACCAACTTGTGTAGACTTCAATGGTCCTCGTGAGGGTCATGCATATTGGAAAGTACAGACTTTTACACGCATTCCACTCAGACTAATTTGCATCATTATGCAAACATAATTTCCATAAAAGCAGGTAGATAGACTTGCATAGTCAATATAACTACAAGAAGAAAACAGAGCAGAACACTCAGCAGATTATTGCAGAATATGTTTTTTTTCTAGCAAAGAGCGATGTCTTATGTGGCGAGAGAGAGAAAGAGGATGATGACATGCAACAAGCGTCCTCTGCCGTGTTCAAATCTGGTGCATTTCCGTTTGTGAACACTGGTCGCGTGGTTGAAAAGTGTTTGTCGGAGCCATCCACCTCCCCTTCAGCCCACCATAAGTGGTCTTTCTCAACATTAAATACTACGTCACTAGCTCTGACCGTTGCATAGTCCTGTGGATGCGTTTAATTCGTGTGTCCGCCACGAAAAAAAGAATCCTAATTGACTTTCCATTGACATTGTTTTTGTGACATAGAAAAAACCCGGACAATTTGTTTCTCTGTCCATGAAACCAAATAATTGCATTGCGTGACTATTTCACAACCTGCCGTGACACTGGGCTGGTCTGCCACTTAATTCAGCAGTCATTTTAGGTTTTGACTAAGACACATCGTAGGCTTTTTCTCCTACAAACTTGATCAGACCTTCCCCATAATGCTCTCCCTCCAATGTCACCGCCAGGCAGGAGTTGAGGCTACTTTGGGGGATTTAACTTAAACCTAAATTAATTATTTTTTTCCCACTTTGAAGCAGTGCAACAAGTTGTAAAGCACTGATGTATTATCACAGTTGATTTGGCGAACCAGTTGCCTTGACATGGAGCAAAAATAGCAGTCGTTTAGAGTCCAATATTAGGCTTTTGGTCCCCACCAACTCCTGTGGGAAATATCTGTCTCTTTAACTGCTAAATGCTAACAACTGCCTTCTTTGTCTGAAAACAACAGTGGAAAGTGAGGGTTAAAACGAAACGTACATCACTCGGAAGAAACATGTCATGCAACAGTAATTTCTCATATTGTTCAGCCTGGAAGGGGGAATTATTCCTGTTGTGATAAAGATACAAATATAGAATGTGTGGCGTATTGCTTTGTGTGTGTGTGTGTGTGTGGGTGGGTTACATAGAGATAGCAGGGTGTCATGCTGTGTCACACCCCATGATTAGTGACATCAACAACCGGAGAGGCCCCGCTCTTTCTCCCCCTGACAACCCAAGGCCTGCTGTATAATTATCATCTCTATCTTTCTCACCCAGTTCTGAAGTGTCAAGATGAAACAAGGTGTTTGAAGAGACTTATACACTTACTTTAAATGTGATTCCAGCACCATTTATTCACATCACATCAGACATATATAGTACTGTCCTCACTACATGTCTAGATTTGAATTTCCAGTGACTGCCCACTGGATTTCTGGAGTCCCTGGCACTCTGAGCGTGCACCTCAGATGAAATTAAACTTGGGAGAATGAAACCACGTCCCCAGGTTTTAAGTAATCAGTCCTTATCTAAAATGAAATCTGGACGCGTCACCTGTGCTGGATCATTTGAAGACCATTAAATCACATCCTAAAGTTACAATGTCCTTTGAAAGTGTATTGTCTTCAGTGTTACAATTAAAAATGAGGATGCTCAGGAAAACACCTGCAGGTGCACCAATGATGATGAAGGCAGCAGATACAGTATGTAGGAGTGAATAGGAAATCTTGATGAGAAAACAGAAATGCAAACAAAGAGGCGGAAAGTACAAGGAGAGATCTTGTTCCAAGCTGGAGAGTCATCGAAAGTGATGGTTAATTGTGTCCAGGTGCAGATTCTCTCTTTGATAAGCAGCAGCGTCATACAGTGGACACACACACACACACACTAGTAATAAGCATATTCCCTAACAGGGACAGTTGATGAGCGAATAGGACGGTTTCCAATAGACCCAGACAAATGTTCTTGTTTTCGCATCTGCTGCAGACAGACATTTCTGCCAGCTGAAAGGACACTAGCAGATCCCATCAGCTGTAGCTGGCTAGCTACTTAAGCTAACGTTAGCGAAATGAGTCGGTAATATTTCCGGCTGACTCAGTTTGAAACGAGTCCCTTGGCTACATACGTACATGAAACCGTGTTAAACGACTGAGGCTAAAGCGGCATGTCCTTGGCAAAATGATTCATGTAGACATGGAAATACATTAATGTTCTTGTAGTGTAGCGTAGCGCTAGTGTTAGTTATAGCCTATATGAAAAATTGTTAGGATGTCATTCTAACGTAACTGGCTGCTTAACTTACACAGCCTACTTGGACAAGCAGACCTGAGGTCAGGGGCGTCGTTGAAGCCCCCCTCAAATGTTCTTCAGCCCCCCCAAATAATTTGGCATTATTGGCTTTAAAAAAAAAAAAAGAAGAAAAACAATATATATATTTTTTTTGGTGATGTCATTAAATTAAACTATTGTTTCTCACATGGACAAGTTATTTATAACTCTAACATGCTACATCTGTGCGTGCGTTCTGGTTTGTATGTTTTCTCCCCCTTCAAATTACAATCCAACAGCCTATCATACTGAACGATATAAAGTTGACACTGTCAGGTCCATTCTCCATCCATTGTGTGCGGTCCCTTTAAGAATTAGGATTTGGGAGTGACGCGGATATTCTTTATTTGAGAAAAGTTCATATTTGTGTTGTCAAATTTCACTATGACCCTCAAATTATGTCTCTTGTGTTATCATATACTGAATGCAAGCAAAACTACAGAGCAAAATCACACTCTTTCTGATTGAACCAATCTATGAACTGTCTGAAACAATGGATATCCACGGCCCCAAATGGGCCCCAAAAAAAATTGCCGGTTTTGCTGGATTGTAAATTTGCCACTTAGTGGATGTGTTATTATGGGGCTTTTTTTTAATGTAAGCTGTGAGCGAACTTATCTCAGTTACATGACATGCTAACATTTGTAGCTTACATTAGAGCAGATAAACACACAGTTTGATGAATGTCTTGTTTGTTGTTCTGGATTTTTTGGGGGATTGGAAAGGCTTAAAAAAAAGATACCACCCTCCAAACTCTTTCTTCATACTATTGTTCTTTCTGCAGACCTGACACACACTTCAGCACGTGGAGGAATCCAGAGCTTGACAGGTCTGCTGTGCCTAGTTACGCTTGCTAAACTATGATTGGACCATTGCTGCTGCAGCGAACGGTCAATTTCACCAGTAGCCATGCTTCTTTCTTTTCTTTTTTTTTGCAAAGTGGTACCTCTATAAGATAATACAACAATATTCATTTTTAGGATGTAGTGAGCATACAAATAGATACCTGGGACTGTGATTGAGTTGCACAGGGATGTTTTTATATAATGCCGCAGTCAACTTCAATGTCGACACATCATGTTTTTGGTATTCCAGGAACCTTTGACCTTGGAGAAGTTATCCTGCGGTTGTGTGTGTGTCTGTTACCAGATGTCAGGCTTGTGAGAATATTTTATAATTTTGGTTGATTTTACTTCAGTTAAAAATATTGTTTGTGTACGTCACGTTGGGGCTTACTATTGATTTTTGCTGTGGGCGTTTTGTTTTATAAAGGAGGTCCAATCCCAAACTATCTTTTTTCTCTTCCTTTGCATTTCAATAACACTGTTTTGAAGAGAGGAGGTCTAACTTTGTAGCAGTGTCTCCTGGCATGTGAGCCACGTTCTTCCCAAAATAGAGGAGGAAAGGAAATCAATAGTGGGGAAGATGCTGCTGCGAGCTTGTGTTGGGGGGGGGGGGGGGTAAACTGCCTCAGTCTGTAGCAAAAGGGCAGAGTCACACATATCCTCATGGATGTTCCTCATTACTTTTATCTTGGAAGTCACTTGTAATTCAACTGTCTCTCTCTCTTTCTGTCCACACTTGTCCCTGTTCCCTCCGTGTGTGCTGCGTGCACCCACAATCAGCTGTAGGCAGTGGCTGCACACATTTCTGCGTTGGAGTTTTCCTTCACGCACATATACATGAGCAACGACATATGTAGGCACAGAAATGGACATGGGTGCCCATAAGCCCGAGCACACACTCTCCGCCCACGGAGATGCTGCAAGACTGAGTTCAATGGCATGTAGCACCTCTCGTCTCTCATCCATCCAGCCCTCGGGCGGTTTCCCTCGGTCAGCGAGACTCGTACTCACAGCAGGATGAGATCTGAACACAGTATCTAACGGCACATTAGCGATACACGGAAATTGCCTCAGGACAGTCTTAGTGCTCGCTTGATTTACAAACACATATACACACATACTTCTTGACTGTTCTTGATTGGCCAAATCATTCACCTGACTTCAGTCTGACTGAACATGCGTGATTCATTAGCTACAGTATGTTACATACTGGCTTTAAGTTGTGTATTTCAGTCCCCTATAAGTGAAGGGTGTGGATAAAAAGAGCCACACTGTTAATCTGATATGGATGTAAAAAGCTTTAAATCAAGCTAAAGGTCTCTCAAACTAAAACCCCATTTTCATTGTTTCAATTTAAATTAACTGTGCTGCAGTGCAGAGCCAACACTACCGAAGAAAGACTCCCCTTCTGTCCACACATACAGGTGGATAGACACGGATACTACACTGGCCTGAGGCAGGACACTAAATTAAATATTGCTTCAGCACTTCAGTGGTCAGTACACACATCAAGGCTCACAGTTTGAAGCTTCACGTATCCCATTAGCTGCTGATTTATAACTCATAATGTGGTTCCATTGCTCGGTAAATGAAAACGTATGAGAATATGATGAGTTATCGTCCAGTTGGAGCTTTATGGGTCCTCCCGCGTCTCTGTGGTGTTGAGGGTCACCCAGGGACCCACTGAAAGGGACAGTCAATCACGGGACAGAGCCTGTTAGTCCGATGCTCTTGAGATTAACTGTCCCGCGTTTGAAATATGTGCTCTCTCATTGTTGGGGGACCAGAAAAGTTGCTCCGCTGCCAGACCTCCCGAAGTTTAGGGAAAACCCGGCGCCCAGAACCCAACTTCTCTTCCTCCGTTTGCCATCTGTCCATCTCGGTGGACGGAGGCAGGCGACGGCCTTGAGGGGAAGATGGATGGGGGTAGTGAGCGGGCGCTGGATTCAGAAAGAGCGGGAGAGCGAGTGAGGGGGAGATGTATGGCAGCCCACATTGCCTCGGACAGAATGACAGATGAGGGGATTATGGAACAGGGCTTCTCTCCACAGTGATCAAAGTTGGGGAGGCTCCCTGCACAACCCAGGTAGACTCCCAGCCAATCACTCTGGTGGATAGGGTCAAAATCCAAGCAGCAGGAAATACCCTCCATTTCAATGTAATATTTCACTCAATAGGCCAGAATTCCCAATTTAAATCTCTTCATTGCAAAGCAATGCTTCAGCTGTCATTTCCATTATTGTGTTGAAAAGGAACAATAGGAGACGTTTTTCATTCTACCAGCGCACGGTGGTGTATTTGCTGGGAGCTGTGAGTGGGCAATCGCTTCAGTTTAAGCGGACAGCTTTTTGTTTTTGTTCTCATTCTCGATGCCAGAGTTCACTTAAAAGACACTCGCATCACTATAGAAACATTATTAACTCTAAATTTCAGCCCTCTCCTTCAGTACCCAATGCATATTTAGCAGGCACACAAATCAAATGTGCCAAGGCAGCCGCATTACCTAAAATGCCTCACTGCAGTAATGACGCATTCAGACTAATGCATTTATCTGCAGTTGGGCGTGAGTGTCCGCGGGGATGAGTGCATGTGCAGGTGTGCATGTGCAGGTGTGTATGCATCTGTGTGAGAAGGGTGCAGGTGTGATTGTGATTTTGGTAAACCCACGGTGTGAAGTAAACCCTGAATAATGGATTCAGCCCCAGTAAGAGTAATCAGTGAACCCTGAGCTCAGCCTATTGAAGTTTAATAACATTCTGAATGTCAGAACACATGACAGCAGAGAAACATAATCCCCTCTCCCTGTAGAGAGAGAGAGAGGCCACAAACTACCTCGCCCCCTCTCTTTCTATCCGTCTCCCACCTCTCTCCCTCTCCCTCGCTCTCGCTCTCTGTCGCAAACTGTACACACACACATCAACACTGGTAAAGCCTTTCAGATTAGCTGGCGTGATTTAAACAGCGTTTAGAGAGCAGTCAATAAGCGAGAGTTCCAGTTGAGCAGAATTCACATATCCCTATCCCCTGCAGGGGTGGAATCAAAGTAACACAACGCCCTCTGTGGCGTCTTTGTGTTTTGGGCTGTGTGACTGTGTGGCCTGTATCAATGTTAAACACCTTTCCTCTGTGAAATCACGACTTGTTTATAACCGAAACCTTGAAAGCCCTGTCAGGTTTCTGCTCAGGTGTTAATGGGACAACGATATTAATGAGAAGTCATGATTCTCTGTGAGGGTACATGGTGAGATCAGATGTTACACCTCTTGATCGCTCACTCACACACACACAAGGTAATCACTTAATAATATTCACACATTTAATCCCACACAAGCTTTTCACATTAGGTGGTGACATGATGTTTTTTTTTTTAAGGATTTGGGATTATTGATGAATAATTAAGCAGCGGTCTAACTGTTTTTTAGGTTTTCTTTCATTTTGTTTTTCCATTCGTGCTCACACAAGAGTACAACATCACTGTACTTTCAATTTATCATTGTCATTAACCTAATTTCCAGTAGCTCACAGCTGTATTCAGCTTAAAAGCGCTCATAAACCCACTCAACACTAAACCTGACCGGTCCAAATGGCAGAAAGACAAAGTTAGCAACTAGCTCCTGAACATAATGGACATAGTGAAGCATTTAGCAGCTAAAGAGCTGTACATTTTTCTCAGGTGTTGATGGAGAGCAAAACCGAGCTGCAGGAGAGTGAATATTGGATTTATATTCATCAGGTGGCTGAAACACGACTACAAATCATGCTAACGGTGCTCCCCATTAGCTGGACGTGTAAAAAAAATAGATTTTGTGCTCGCAATTGGCCATATCAATATCAATTTTGCTTTTATAGCTTGTTTCTGCTGCCTCCAAGTGGCCCAAAAAACCCACTTACTGCAAGTTTGTTGCCATGCGTGTCCCTTGAGCAATATCAGAAGCTGATATCCCTCCAGGGGATCAACTCTTCAATCCTTCTGGTACAGTACACACAAAGTACACAGCCAAGTATATGAACAACGCCGTTGTGTCACAGTCTAAGCGTATCACAAGTCTTAATGTCACATTAACATGTGACATTTACAGGTAACCTACGTATATTGATAAGCGCCGTGATATTCCTCCCTCTGATGCTGGTGATTTCCATAATGAAATGCCAGAAGTTGATTGTTGACATTAAATAGGGAACATGTAAATAAAGTTACACAAGAAGACAGAACGCAGGAATACTGAAATCGTGGCGGCTAATGATGCCGCTGTATTTGAATGCCTCATTAGCATGAGTTTGCATTAATTCAGTACTTGAATGCCTCTTTATCTCCCTCCATCTCATCCTCTCTCTCTC
This sequence comes from Anarhichas minor, assembly GCF_050575085.1. NCBI lineage: Eukaryota > Metazoa > Chordata > Actinopteri > Perciformes > Anarhichadidae > Anarhichas > Anarhichas minor. The sequence goes on from NW_027466474.1 coordinate 13,519,545, forward strand.
TCTCTCTCTCTCTCTCTCTCTCACTGACTGACTGTGCTCTCTCGCATCTGTCTCATCTTCTCCCCACACCATCACGTTTTCTCACTGTCCCCTTTCTAATCTGTAAAACCGCACATTCGGCTCGGCACAGAGAGTGATGAGAGGAAATGTCACATTCCACCGCGAGCAGGAGACCATCACGCTGGAATGTCAATTGGCCGACTGGTGTCAGGGTGGAGGGATGGAGGGATGGACGGATGGTGGGATGAATGGGCGGAGGAGTGGAGGATGACAGGAGCGGCCCTGTTCCATTGTGTGTTTTTTAAAGACATGGCGTTTTTTGATGATTATTCTAATCCCGCCGAGGACCTCTCAGCCCGAACTCGGTGCCTTATCTCCCCTCCGCAGTCATTCTCTCATTAAAACACAATCACAGGCCACCAACTCTAATAAACCTTCAACTTCCCCTTTGAAAGAGGGTAAGGGAGGGAAGGTGGTGGTGAAAATGCAGATTACCGTAGGTCTGTCTGCCAGTCCCTCTGTACGTGACATGGGGAACAGGAATGCTGTTTCTAATCACTTCTAGTGCAAAAAGGCCATTTGAAAATCATTGGATTTGGAGGTTGTTTTTCTTAATCCATGTTGAAAAAGGTCTGTCTTTAATAAAGGCTATGGGGATTATAGAGTGCCGAGTGGGATTTAGGCGGTATGCACCTTGATTGTTTTTGGTAGCCTTGAAGAAGTGACTTGGAACACATTTCTGAAGTCTTGGGGCAAGTTGTCCAAAGTTAAAATCAAGCCAAGCACTGGCAGGCATGCAGCCTGCAATCCTTTTTGACTACCATATCCCACCTTCTCTAGCAGTGACATACACACAGACACACACACACACACACACACACACACACACACACACACACACACACACACACGCAGACACACACACACACACACACACACACACACGCAGACACAGACCCCAGACAGCATTTTAAACCCTCTTTAATCGTGAGCTCAAGTGAATATTTCAACCCCTGCAGCTTGGCTTAGATTCAAACATGGTGCAGTGAAGTGGGCCATGTTTGTCGCCTCCCTCCCAACTTTTGGGGATATCTTATGTGTGTATGTACTCGGACGAAACAATAAAGAAAATGTACAGACATTGTGTTTCTCTAACGGATCTAAATTTACACACATAGCAGCAACTAACCAGAGAATAGCTCAACTAATCAGCCCAAAGTCCAGTCGAGAAGTCAAATCTATAACTGTCATATTGTGATTAATCCAGATAAACAAAAGTTAGCCAGCATGGGAAAAGAAATGTCATGTATTACTGTAAAATGATACTTGGTGTGATATCGTCTCTGAGATAAACGCTGCGCGGTGTAAGAAGTATTCAGATCCAAGTTAAGTACAAGTAACTCAAAATTGCCACATTGCAGTAGTATTGTAATCAAAAGCGTTGCCTGGATGTGGTCCCAGTAAGGCACATCAAAGTATATAGAAAGTTTAGCTCGGAGTTGCAAAGTACTTCTGCTGGACAAAAAAGAAAAAAGACATGATAAACAAAACTATTGTTCCTGAGCCGTGATGATTATGCAAATGTGACTAACGATTCAGCATAACCGCAGTAACAAGCGCTTCTTTTTCATCTCCGCTGATGACAGTGACAGGAGTGCGAGATGGTAAATTAGTAAAACATCTGGAGTTCGGACAACATCTGCTTCTTGAAAGGTTCGCACACTGCCGATGTGTAGCTTGTGTCTGACTGATACTGGACCTCCGCAATGCAGCAACCACTTTTTAAACATTTTCCACCAGCTTTTATTACCTTCTCCCCCTCCAGCCCTTTTCTCCTCCTCCTCCTCCTCATCCTCCTCCTTCTGAAATCAACAAGGCCACTAATCACCATGCCACAATTATATCTGACAGAAAATTGCAAATCAATAAAGACTTTCTGCCCTTTACAACATGCTGATGATCTAAGTGTGGATCTCTTAGAGATCATTTTGTACTTCAACATCTGTAACTTTGTAGTGATATCTATCTCCAGGTCCAGGTCCTCTACACAGCCACAACCACTAAGGGGGTGAGCCACTTTGGGTTTCATCCCTTCAAGTAAACTATGAGTGAGCTCTTGCAGTGCTGTTGTTTCTAAAAGTCATTTAGCTTTGTCCCTCAGGCCATAGCTTCCTGTTCGCGTGTCAGAGAATCACCACTGTGCACTTTGCGTACAGACACAGCTTAGAGATGTAAGGAGAGGAATTTATGGAAATAATATGCATTAAAAAAGATGAGAGAGGAGTCAAAGTCAGAGCAGGCAGCTGTCATTGGTAGTGATTCAGAGGTCCATAAGGCCTCTCACTTTGTTCCTAAATTATTCATGCAATCTGTCAATGCTGCTGTCTAGGCAGACTCCTCTCCCCATGTGTTCAATGATGACAGAAATCCTGTGCTATGTTCACTGCTATCTTCTGCAAATCCCTCACAGGAGGCGCACACAGCGCACTCGCAAAGCTCCAGCACATGTTCTTGTGTGTGAGTGTACATGTAAGAGTGTATACTCTACTCCCACTCATGTAGGATATGATATGTATGTATGGCTACGTGCATGCTTGAATGTCTCTCGTTGTGTTTTTATCCATAGCTTTAGAATCATTTTGTGTCTTTATTATGCGCTTTAAAGTCTTTGTGAGTGTTGTCATATCTCCCTGTAAGTGTTCCCTCATGCAAAACAGATACAAAACACACATTTGCAAATGAATGTTCAGACACAAATGTGCACACACACACACACACACACACACACACACACACACACACACACACACACACACCATGCTTACAACCACACAGAATGTGTTTTCCTCTTTCTCTCTCATCCCAGTGAGAAGTAGCTTTGCTGCAGTTCCACTTCTCTTTGTGGCAGACTATAAAAGACAAGAAATTCCTCAGATGTTGGAAACCATGTATTATTGAAACTCTCCCTCAAAATAGCCTGCTAAAGTCCCTTAGTGATAACACTAGTGATATATATATATATATATATATATATATATATATAGAGAGAGAGAGAGAGAGAGAGAGAGAGAAAGAGCAAAACTACAGGAGAAACTTCCTGTAATGAACTTTCACACTGAGTGCTGTGGTCACTTGTCAGGACGTGTAGATCTAATGAAGTATAACTTTGTGCCTGCTGTGTTTGTGAGTGGGACCACGCGGCTCAAACTGGGACAGATACGACTGTGTGTCACGGTGATCCAGGCCACTGTCACTCAGCATTAGGACGGATTGGTCTCATCTATCAACCACATTTCTTTAAATATTTGTATTTTTATGTCGACTCTTAAGTCTTAAAAACTTTACATAAACTCACCAACTTAATAAAGTGTTTTTGGCTTCACAATGCATGCGGCATTTTCTGCATTCCAAACAAATAATGATAAATGAGTCTTCTCATTCACTAAGTGCCTATTTATGAAACGGGAGCAGTGTTTGTTTCTGATGTCAAGAGGATATAGGCTGAATACACACGCTCGCATGCGCACACTGATGGATATATACAGATGTAGAGACAGACGGTAATGTATTTGCATGCACTCACACACACCACTGAATATTGTCCCTGAGTATACACAGGATGTCTGCGTCCAACAGTGATCTAATTAAGAAATGCCCAGTGAGCAGCTTATCAATGTAATGGTAACCAAGGCCGACCGCCTCGCCTCCATGGCAACCAGACATCAAAATCTGAGAAGGTTCCTGTGCTCGGTGACGCCGAGCTGCAGTTAGTCACTGTGCTGGTGGTGTCTATAAATCATGTTTCAGGTGGAATAAAACACTTATTTTATGTCTTTCTTTCATCCACGTCACATCTGACTTTTCACTGCTCTCTGTTAATGTATATGTATATATATATATATATATCCTTTGTTACAGGGCATACTGTAGTGATATGACTCAAAAATTGAACCTTAAATATGATCTCATCCATGCACAGGGGCGGGGTTTTGACTTCCAAGGTAAGGGGGTAGCTCACCCAGTAGCTAGTAAGAATTTTGGGTGGCATCTGTTTGATTTGGTGAAACCAAATTATATCGGATGATTGGGACCGAAACTATTTTAGCAATAATACTCTAATATAGAGTCAGGGCCATAAGTATTTGGACTATGACACAATTTTTCTAATTTTGCTTATTAACACAAGTCCAATGGATTTGAAACTAATCAGTCAATATGTGGTTGAAGTGTAGACTTTCAGCTTTAATTCAATGGATAAAACAAACAAAAAATCACAATAACCGTTTAGGAATTACAACCATTTTTACACAGTCACTCACATTTTCAGAGGCTCAAAAGTAATTGGACAATTGTCTGACAAACGGTTTCATGGCCAGATGTGCCCTGTTCTGTCACTATTTCATGACCAATTATGCTGACAATAGGTTTCAATATGCAGTTGGTAGCTGGTCCTTGGAACTCTCAGCATGTGGACCAAAAAGGTGTCAATGCAAGTGAAGGAGGCCATTATTAGGTTAAAATAATTGGTGTACCTTGGTGAAGAAAAACCCCTTCATATACATCTACTGAAGTCAAGAATACTCTGGAGGAGGTAGGCGTGCCATTGTTAAAGTCTACAATCAAGACACGCCTTCATGAATCTAGATACAGAGGGTTTACGACAAGGTGCAAACCTCTGGTTACACTGAAGAACAGGAAGGCCCGATTAGACTTTGCCAGAAAACATCTGAAAAAGCCGGACCAGTTTCGGAAAAATATTCTTTGGACAGATGAAACCAAGAATAACTTGTACCAGAATGATGGGAAGAGAAAAGTATGAAGAAGGAAAGGAACGGCTCATGATCCGAAACAAACCACATCATCTGTCTAACATGGTGGAGGCAGTGTTATGACATGGGCATGTATGGCTGCCAATGGAACTGGGTCACTGGTGTTTATTGATGATGTCACAGCTGATAGAAGCAGCAGGATGAAAACTGAAGGCAGAAAGACCCACAAACAAGCAGCAGCTGAAGGAGGCTGCAGTAAAAGGTCTGGCAAAGCATCTCAAAGGAGGGAAACTCAGCATTTAGTGATGTCTATGGGTGCCAGACTTCAGGCAGTCATTGACGGCAAACGATTTTCCTCCAAGTATTAAAAATAATGATTATATCCACAATTATGTTAGTTTGTCCAATTACTTTTCAGCCTCTGGAAATGGGGATGACTGTGTAAAAATGGCTGTATTTCCTAAACGGTTAATGTGATTTTTTTTGTTTTATCCATTGAATTAAAGCTGAAATTCTACATTTCGATCACATATTGACTGATTAGTTTCAAATCCATTAGACTTGTGTTAATAAGCAAAATTAGAAAAATTGTGTCACAGTCCGAATACTTATGGCCCTGACTGTATCTCACCTGGCACGTGGCCACATAGTGTTTGCAGTGCAATGTGTCTCAAGGATAAAACAGGAGAAGCTCCTTTTGCTAAACACGAAGTTGGAAACGAGGCTAGGATGATGATCTCCTTCATAATTAAGCAGAATAACTGACCAGTCTGACGTGTGTAGAGGTATGTATGGTTATACTGTAGCAGCATGGTGTTTGCAGGCATTTCTTTATTTAATGAAGGTGTAAACAAAGTGAACAAAGCGTAACGGCACCGCGCTCTGACGCGGCACTTCTCACGGACAGCGGAATTATCAACATATAAATCCTCCATCAAGTCCGTCTAACATTCGATCGTGTGGTCAATAATGGTAGATATGTGTCATACGTGCGCTCCGGCCCGAAACAAATCGCACAATACCCTTTGGTAGTCCGCTGTTTGGCCGGCAGCGGGCGCTTACAGAAAGCTGATCAGAATTAGGTTATAACTCTCTCGCTGCGTGTCGATGTTTTACAGGGCCAAGCCAACCAATCAGATATTAGTAAAACATGCTTTTTCGATGTAGCATTTGTGTTAGTCGAATTAACAAGGGCAAAATAAAATACTCTATTTTGACCCCAAACATAGAGTATTTGACGATAGGGCGGGTGGAGCATTACAAATATGTATGGATCAAAACGTCACTTGTGGATGTGCTAATATATTGAACTTAAGAGTCAAAGTGCGCGGACCTTTATCTATGTTTTCTATGTGGAAAAGAGGCAGGAGTGTGGAATATGTTGTGAAACAGATGCAGTAAACAATCAAAAGAGTGGAACGTCGGCTATTGGAAGGGAGATTTAAAATTTCTGTTGAGAAAACATTACGCTTTTCTTTACAAGAACGAAAATTGGAACAGAGGTCACAATGTATTCATATCGCAAACAGCTGAAAAGGATAGACTCTTTCAATTTTTAGGAATGTAGTTTGATGCTATAGGCTCACCTGGAATGTATAGGCCTATTGATCAAATGGAAAATGAATGTAAAAAGGCTTTAAATGTGATGAGATGCTTGGTGGGAACAGAGTGAGGATCTGACAGGTCTGCGTTCAAGGTTTGATAAGATCAGTTCTAGATTATGACTGTATAATCGGTCGGCGTCAAAACCTTGTTGGGAAAACTGGATGCAATACAAGCACAAGCATTATGGATATGTCGTGGGGCTTTTAAAACAACATCTGGACCTGCATTGCCGGTAGAAATAGGGGAAATGCCATTTGAGTTGAAAAGAATGCAGATCATAATGACATATTGGGTCAATTTACAAGGACATAACAACCATTCGACAATAAGTGCGATTGAGCCATGCCGAGAACATGATAAAAGGCCAACTAAGAGCTTTGGTTGGGTTGTTAAGAAGACGGCTAGTGAATTGGGTTTACTGGATAAGAGTTATTCTAACTGTTGTTCTGCCAGCTATTCCTCCTTGGTTACTGCCACAGCCAGAAATTGATCTCGGCCTCCATGAGCTGATAAGAGATGAATGTGGGGGAAACTGTAAGCTCTTGAAGTCATACATCAGAAGGAATTACTATAATTATTTACAGATTCATACAGATGGATCTAAAGACCCGTAGATTGGTAGAACAGCATGCAGCAGCAGCATGTTATGCCAGAATTCAATGTTGAGTGTGGAAAGAGACTCGGTGATGATGATTTATCTGTGTTTGCATGTGAGCTGATGACCGTGGTTATTGCCTTACAATGGGTAGAGGACGTCTGGCCAGAGAGAGTGGTAATTGCATCAGATTCATGTGCAGTATTAATGAGTTTGAAATTGTGCCACTCCAGGAGTAGAGAGGATTTATTGTATGAAATACTACAATCACTATTCAGAATCCATCAAATGTGGTCGTCTGTTCATTTTGTGTGGGTCCCTGTTGATGGGAATGAGAAGGCGGATAAAGCAGCAAAAGGGCGTTGAAGAGTGGAAGAAATAACATTAATGTAAATATAAGTCAGAAGATAAAGTGGACAAATCAAAAAGATATATGGCAGAATGAATGGAATAAAGGGAGTAAAGGAAGATATCTTTAAAAAAAAATGAACTATTGGGACAGAGGATCTAGTGGACGAAATAGGAAAATAGAGAGTATTACAATAAGGAATGGTCATACTGGTCTTAACAGTTCCCTCTGTGTTACTGGAAAGCATAATAATGGAAAGTGTGAATTTTGTGAAGAAGAAGAAACTGTGGACCATGTTTCATTGTTCTGTCAGAAGCACGATTTAGCGAGAGAAGTTTAAAAAAAATGGACTAAAACAGATTAGACAATAAAGTGTCATAAAGAAAGGTTCTCGTGACAAATGTTGGAAACTTCTTCTAGAGTATTTAGGCTCAACGACACTAATGAATAGACTATGAGAAAAGTGTTTCCCCGTTGGTCTCCTGTTGTTTAATTATTTTCTTTGTTTTGTTGTCTGATGAGAGAGTCTGTAGATCCTGAGTCCACACTCCAGATTAGTGGGTGGCGCTAATCTGCACCCGGAAACTGTTTGCCAACCGCCATTAAAAGCCTTGTGCTTGTTTCTCCTTTTTTTTCTTTCTTCTTTTAAACAAAACTTTAGTTTTCAGACTGTGAAAAGTGGACGGGTCCAATGCTGCCTTCTGAAGAAGTGTGTGTGTGTGTGGGGGGGGGGGGGGGGACGTGTCCCCTGTGTCACCCCCCGTAAAGTTCCGCCCTTGTCCACACAGCTTTGGCTTCTGCTGTTTCTATTCACACCTCTCCTTATCTTCCAGACGCACCTTTGCAACAAACTTAACTCCCCGCCTCCCCCGAGGTGACGCGCGCTGCGACTTGCCGCTGGGGAAATTATGACCACTGTGCGACGAAATGATCTGGACTGATATCACTGTATTTACTGAAATGTGCGTATTTGTCGGATTTGGCTGGCCTCTGACTCACTCTGTCCTCTTATCTAGTTGTCCACCCCGAATCCCTTCTCCCCACTTCTTCTGCATCCTCTCATTTTTCTTCCGCTACTTCCTTCATCATCTTTTATCGCGACCATTATCCTCCTCAACGTCTTGAAACTCGTAGATTTGATCTTTCACGCTGTTTTTCGTTATTTAGACTGGTCGTTATTCAAAAGTTTGCCCTCCCGTACGTCTCCCAGCTTCTTTTTATTTTAGCAAAAATATTTGTTCGGAAGACTGGCCTGATTTGTTTTCTGCCCCAAGTTCTTGCAAATGTAGAACTTCTCTCTGTGACTTGTAGTCTGTTGATTTAATTTGATTTAATTAAATTTTTGGCCACTTGAGGGCAGTCATGTTTCTGGCCACCTGATAATTGCGAGTCCAACATTAACTCTCCTTTTCTGTTTCTGTCGTCCATCGACTCCCGAGGGAGACATCTGGCTCTTTAGCCGCTCCTACAATAAGCTAACTTTGTCTCTCTGTTGTTTATTGGTGCTCTGGCAGGTAGCGTACGGTAGGCTAGAGGTTTGACATTAAAAACAGCTGCCGGCTTCGCCAGGATTACGGGGTCAAAGTTCATTTAGTGACGCAGTAAAGGTGTAAACCGTGAAACGACACAATCGTCCCGAAAGATGCCAAAACTCCCGAGCTCGATGAGGGGAACTGTGGAGTTGGGTGATATTTCTCGAGCTTCAATGATGGAAGAATGATCTCATGGTATGGCAGTCTAACATGTATTCTCTATCGGCTTGTTCCAACTCGTCATTGAAAGTGATGTGGACACTACAGCTACACCCCTCCGTAAAGCGGAAATATTTCATACTTGGAAACTTGAGGTTTATGTAATTTAGCCCGGAGCAAAACAGCTGGACTCGGACACACATGAGTAGACGCCTCCAAACATGTATTGTTTGCACAATGCAACTTCCAGATGGGGAATCGGGCACACACACACACACACACACACACACACTCGTAGCTTTTTTTTAAGACCGACTCTGAGAACGTGCTCCCATTATTGCGTCTGTCTCTCTCTCTATGTCCTTCAGATGCACAACACGCCGTGCACACGGCCCCCATGATACCACTGTGAGGGCCGCGGGATAGCAGCAGCCCCACAGCCAGGTGTGCGTCTCAGCAGGCGGCAACTACGAATCAGTGAGCAACTTGGGTGACATCGCGTCTCCTGCAGCGCCTCCGCTGCTTCCTGTTTCTGCTGTCCTTCATCTCTCAGCAGGCGATCCCTATCTGCTTCATTTGTTTTCAGTATGTTTTTTTTATGACTCACCCAGCATGTAAAAGGACTCTCTCACTCTAACCCACTCAGTCTGTGCCAGTGTTGCCTTCTTTGTAGTGGGGCAGAGTAACATCTCATCCTCATGCGACGTGGAAGGTCAAATTCGTCTTCTTCTTCTTGTTCGCCTCACAAATCATACGTTTGCGGCTTGGATCATCAAGTGTCTTCTTTGGAAGGAAAGCAGAGATCTCTCAGAAGAAGACAGGAAAGCGTTTCATTGGCAACACAAAGCTTCTGGAGGCAGGTGGCCAATGTGTTTACCGTGGCTCTCTGAGGCACTGTCACACGAGAGCGTACTCATGGGTTTATCATCGTGTTGACACTCAGCGGGATTATACAAAGACAGAAACAAGCAAAGTTTAACAGCCTCAGACCCGCAGGAGAACAGACATACATACACACACCATGAAAGCAACTCCAATCCTCCAAAGAAGAGGGATCTTGAGCACCGCAGAAAGCACACACACGCACACACGCACACACACACACACACACACACACACACACACACACACACACGGCCCTCTTGAGCTTGTTCCCACTATCTCCTTCTCCACTTCACTTCAATTCACCACACTTATCTTCAGGGGGAATTAGCTCCCTGCATGTTGTCTTTCAGGCTGGGTAAGGGTAAACAAAATGCTTTTCACTTGAAAGACAAAAGTTTCTCAACTTCCTAATTGATAATCCTGCTCTTGTTTTTGTTTTCTCATGACAGCGGCGTCCTCTGACCATGCCCTCTGTGGCTCTCTCGCTGTTGTTCTGCTGTAGCCTATAAAACACAGTCTAGACTATTTTAGTGGAGACCCCAGCGAGTTGTTCCATAATTAGGAGGGATCATTTGCACTCATTTGCTTTTCAGGACTGGAACCATTATCTTAACGTCTCTCCCCGACTCTTACCTAACACAAACAAACAGCATATCCTCCCGGTAGACTGTTTTCCTCATCCGTCTATCCCTGCGAGGGGAACTTGGCCCTCTTACCAACGAACGCGCACACAAACCAAACGCACACACAGCCGCATGCCAGGTCCCCCCCCTCTCCCCCCTTTTAGCTATAACTCCTACAAAACGCCTGTCATCCTTGCTCAGTCATATGCACGCGGGGAGTCAGCACAAGCCGATGGATCAATTTAGTACAGAAAAGCTGTGGCATTCTTCAAATGTAATGGGCTTTGATGTCGACGCTGAGCTGCATTACACACACCCTGCTGAAGCCACTGAAGCCTCTTTTCATCTGCCTGCTTCCCATGCAGAGGACGCCGGCAGGAAACGTGCCTCACTTCTGCTTCTCTGTTTCTTTTTCGTGTGTGTGTGTGTGTGTGTTTTCTTCTTCTTCTCCTGCTTGGAGGAGTGCAGTTTGTGGCTCGCACATCCTCTTTTACTTTCACAAATTTATGTTCCTTTCAGCTGCATGGGAAATAGCTACTTCCTTCCCAGCTTGTTTCGTGTGATTGGTTCTCCCTGCCAGCCAAAATCTCCCCATTGACCCTATTGGTGACACCAACATGATCATGTTGAGCCTTTATGCAACTCTTATGAGATTTCTCTGTTTCTGCAGTAGGAATCCATCTGTGTGACACTATACTGTCCCTCCACAGTGACAGACTGCCCCCTTGTGGACAGTTAGTTCATAGCATGTGTTTGCATCGAGTTGTTTTCCCTTATGGATCGGTTTGTTCTTTGATTGTGTTGTCGTGAAGATGTTTAAAAGTTATTACAAGTCTGCATTCACAGAGGGATGTGAAATTGAGTTGTTTTATACATCAGGAAAAGATAATATTTCAGATATGCGGCACATGAGGGATCATAACAAGCAGCATGATTCATAAATAGGTACATTTCTTACAATAAAGTCGAGTTAAATATAATCATCCAATCGGACATTCGCTGGGAATACCCATTCTATCAATGCTAATTTTAATTTCTAACCACAAGAGTAAACCCGAGGCTTCTTTCACTCCTGCAGCTGCAGCACTTCACCGTTCTCGCAGTAATTATAACCGTTTCCCCCGCCCGCCCCCTTTCTACCAATTTCTGTCATGCTGCGAATTGCAAAAGATCCCGCCATTTCCATTTGGCTTGTAATTTCGCCTTAATGACCGAAAAATTGGTTCGCATGACAGTTCAAATCGCTCAGACACTCAACGGGCACATTAAATGAAGACGACGCAGGATTTTGTTTTGAAAAGCTTTATTTATAATAACATTTAAAAAGTCATCCAGGGGGGCAAGCGAATAAACAATAATACGATCAAGATCATTTACTGCTCTTGGCTTTGAGGTGGACTGAATACAAATGAATCAAACAGAAATTGCTTCAGTTTCAGTGTGTTTTTAAATGTGTTGGTGATCCGAGCACAGAGTGTAGGGAACAACAACGCGCGTCTCTCTGGTTCATACTGTCCACGGACCGGTCTCACCACACCGGCCAACATTTCCTGCGAGCTGCGGCACACGGCAAGAACACGCCACCATGGTGCTTTTCTAGTGTAAGACTGGCTCTCACGGGCCAATCGCTGCCAAGAACGGGTCACTTATAATGCTCCGTGTTCTGCATTAGAGAATGTGGATTTGGTGCAAATTGTTTTTAACTGTGTTGGACATTTTCTGCTCAATGATACTGAGGGCATGAAAAGTCCTGACTGTGCTGAGAGAGGTTAGTTTTCAAAAGATAAGGCAAATTAGACATTAAATTGGCCATTAGTTGGATCAAAACCATGTGGGCTACAATCGTTTATTTTTCAAATGTATTTAGCATTTTATCAGGATGTAAAATCGCACATTGGCGCAGAGATTAAGTTCAGCTTGAAACAAAGTAAAACGAATATGAGACCGATGACTGTGAACCACATACATCACTATTGTATTCAATAAATGCGACAAGTACTGAAGGAGACGCACAGAAATATGCGTGATTTGATAAAAGAGAGAAACAATAAATGCACAAAATTAGTAATTGTGCAAAAATATTTTCTTCTCCGATGAGATGCCCAACAGGCTGCGGGGCTTGTAGTCGTGCGTTTATCACAAAGAGGCCGCTCATTCACAAAACTTCTATAAGAATCTCAATCCTTTTTTATTTTTGCGAGTGAGGTTTAATCGTGTCATGTAGCACCGAGAAACTGACCTTTTTCTTAAGGATGAGTGTATCTTTTTTTTTTTTCAGGGAAATCAACGATACTAGCTTTGGAGACGTGTTGTGATAACTGACACATTAAAGTCTTTGACGCCAATTTCAATCACGGACGGCTTCAAAAAACATCAGTAGATATTAACTGAGGTTGATTAACCAATCTTAAAAAGATGGTAAAAAAGGTTATTTGCCCTCAAGTAGAGTGTAAGTTCCCAGGTCAGCGTTCAGTGGTTAGTCTGTGACGCAACCAATGCTGCCCCAGAATCCATCAGTCCATCCGTTGCTTCGCCCTTCAGTGGGACTATTGTTTTGTGCGTATCACGTCTCAAGATTCCCCCTTTTTATTCTAAACGATATCTACAATATCACACGAGCAAGGCTGCTGTCCTGCATCACACAAACTGCTTCCATCAGTGCGTTTGCTGGACTATTTCTTTGAAGTGATATGTTGGCCGTGAAAAGATGGTAGTTCAACGTCCACCACACGAGAAGGCATGAGGGTTGAAGACCAACGTCGGAGTCCGTGATGTCGACAAACACAAACGCAGTGACTATTTAGCTTACTGTTCCTTGAAAACACACAACATAGAAATATCGATGGCACGTTTATTAAAGTAAAAAAGAAACCCAGTTAAGCCTGTATTTGTTAGTAAATTAACTATACGTAACATTGCAGCTTCAACATTCCATGGAATGTAGCACTATATCAACACAAATCAATGGCAAAAAAAAAGAAAAGTGCATCACATTATGTGGCGTAGAAAACTCTAAGACTTGCCGGTCTCTTGGCGAGTTGGCCCAGGCACTCAAAGGCACCATCACTGGTGGTTTACAGGTGATGCGACCTACACAGACGCACAGCAGTCTGACCCTAGCTTAATTATATCACAACCATATCCGCACAAAGACATGTCGAACACTGTCGAGAGAGCCTGATGCGACGGTAGCGAAACACAATAACACGCTATATGGAGATAGGCGAGGGAGAAAGAAACACGACTCGTTATTTACAGCCGGTACACACACGCGTGCACACAGCGCTGCGTCCATCACCATACATCATCACACCGGCTCGTATTGTAAAGCAAAGCTGACTGCGTCTCCTCATTGCCGTCGTTTCACTTCACACCAGATGATGACAAACGGGCATCCAGAGAGACCTCCAGCAGTCACAGCAGCAGCTTTCATCCATGTGGAACTATAAATTATTGCAATATTTAATACTAAATAGGGATCATTTACGTTTATTCAATAGTATAAAATAAGCCATCGCCAAGGCCAATAGATGGTAGCAGATCAAATGTAAGTATTACAAGTAGTGCCCTTCAACAATATCCTAATAACTTTAATCCTGTGGTGTGCAAAGTCCTAAAAAAAAACTCCCACAAAGTGTGTGCTGTTGTTTGTTCTCACTCCAAACTAAGCTATGTTAATGCTGGTCTGATTTGAAGAGGCAACACATGGCGGTGCAGTGCACTGTACTAGCTTTGCTGATGCTGCTTGTTCATGATAAATAACAGTGACACCTAGTGCCTATTTTCAGCACCATTATCTGAAGCTGATTTAGCCGATCAACAAACAATAATTTAGCACTTTTGACCTAAATAATGAGCATCTTTGGTCAACCCTGTAGTTGTTACTGTTGCAGCAAGTCCAGCGTGTAATAAGAAAGACCTCTGAACCCTTGAATTCCTCGCTTGAAGAAAAAAAAAAAAAAAAAAACTTTGTAAGAAAGATAACATGCAAACAGCAAAAACCCAACTTTGTACAACTGCACTGTTTTTTTGTTTTGTTTTTTTGATAAAATCTTTCTGCTATAGACCCTTTTACAGCAGACGTCATCAAAGGTATGCGTGCACACGTTGGCAACGGAAGAGGCGTTTTGCCCCCAGCCATCCAGATGAGTTCGCGAGCTTTAAACATTGACTTAAAACTGTTGCCAGCATCCAAACGTTTGGTTGTTGCATGTTTTGGTTGTCAGAATCGATATTCCAACAGCAGACTCAATAATAGCAATAGTTATTTACCATATTTCAAACTTTAATTGGAAGGCTTTTACTGGGACACCTTCACGTTCCTTTTGTGTTTTTCAACGGCTGCCGTCACTGCGAGCAACCACAGACGCCGAGAGTCACCAGCTGACACGGTCACTCGTTAAACCGCAACACTGCCGACGTCTATGGCTGCAAGCTATTAAACATGTTGACTACCACTGGACTGTTTATATAAAAAAAAACCAAAAAAAACGATTTCGTTGCCAAACCGCGTGCGCACGCTTACGTACGTCCTCAATCTTTACAAACTGTAAAAGGGTGTATTGATAGACCAGGTTGATTTGGCATTGGGCTGTGACGTTAAGATTCAGAGGAGGCCCAACCCCAAACTCTGCGGTGTGGATGCATTCATTGGTTTCCACTGACTCTCGGCTAAGATGTTGTCACAGTACCACTGAGCTGTGGGGGTCTAGCTCTGAGAGAAGTACTCCAGGACGAGGCGGAGGTGTCCCAAGCGGTCTTTGAGCGAGGACAGGGACAGGACAGTGGTTTGATAGGCGGGGTCCAGCTGGAGGACAGACAGCAGCCACCAGCACCAGGCCGGACCGTTGGACGAGGCCTAGAGGGATGGTAAACAAAGGATTAGAATGGAAACCTGTTGGTCAGGACAATGCATCACGTACCACACCAGCCCATTAGCCTTGTTTTAGTGCGAATCACTTGACATTACTGTTACCCAACTGTGGTAGAAAATGTATTAGATGTGAAGAAATGGATGGTCACCGACACAGCAACAGGCTACGAGTAATTTTCAATGGAAGTCTGTGCGTCAGCCAATCATATGTTTTTGTTTCGCTCCGCTCCGTTCCATAGAGAAAACAGCCGTGGGCCAGTTCCCAGTACTTTTTTTTTAAAGCTACGCCAACAAGCGGTTGAGCAACACTTCAAGGAAGCCGGCCACGCTTTAGTTGCTTCTGTTGCTTCTGTTGCCGGTAGTGAGTGCATGGCATCAACAGTCCTTCACATTTGACATTCTTTATGTAAGCAGGCACTGGGTATCCAGAAGGTTAGATAAGATGTTGATAGTCCCGACTCCCATGGTAAAGAAGTCTGGGCCAAGGGTTACAAAACACACATTATTTTACAGCTGAGCGACTGTAATGTTGCTTTAAGCTTTTGGTACGTCTGTGTACACACACACACACACACATATATACATATACATGGTTCTCTGATCAGATCTGTGTCGTAATAAACGCATTCAAGAAAGGACAACTGGGGCTCATCAAGCTATTTATCTAAATGAAGAGTGACCTGAAGTTTTCCACATCATCTTTTCATGCATACTGTAATGTTTTGGATCTCTACATTGCGTCTTTCTCACCTTCCAATAAAGCCAATGTTTTCCATTGAACTGAAGCTACTTCCCTGTGAGCATCGTGTCTATTTTTACTGTTGTTGTTTCCACCGTGCAGTAATGGAGCTCTGAGTGCAGTTATTTTCTTTGTGCAGAATTACTTATTGAAAGCTGGATTTAGATATTTTTCCATTCCATGCTGAAATGAATAGACGAACGGAGCATGGATAAAACTGAATTTAAAGAAAAATAACAAGAAAATAATGACAGGCAGTGGTTTGTAGGAATGTTTAGTGTCCATGCTTATTAGCCACTAAATGCTGCTCTGGTCAGCAAGGAAACATTATGACTTCAGTGGTCCCTGGATACGGTGAGAGACATTTGTTGTTACAGTAAAAAGCCCAACCTGAATGTTTTCCTCCTTGTCTGGCATGGTGCCGTACTGTCTGTTGATCTGCTCGCGAATGCGGCTGCCGAGGCGCTGGTACCAGTCCTGAGCCTGCTGGTACACGCTGTCATGGAGGTGCTCCAAAAGCTCCAACTCGCCACCATCAACCTGGACGAGAGAAGAGATAAGAAGAGGTTGTGATATTTTCCTTGTGCATCTTCTTTGAATGTTGCTGTAGTTTAGCGATCCTGACCTTGAGGTCCTCCAGGTACTCGATATCAGCGGTGTGGTAGCCATCTCTCTGACTTCTCTTGACCACTTTGAATCTGTTGCCTCCCGCTGCGTCCACGTAGGACCGGCCATCGGCCAGCTGCTCCAGACTGTTGATTTCCAACATGCACCCATAGTCTGCAAACCTGAGGCAAAACCATGAAAGTCTTCAATCCGTAGTACCTTTTATTTATTAATGGGATTTTTGGTGTTTTCAGTCAAAACAAAAATGTAATATTCATCTTAGTCGAACAAAATCCAGATCATTTTGAGCCAAAAATGTATTCAAACATTTTATATTATGTGCGCTTTTTAGGGACAACTACCGTATGAAAGAATATGAGTACATACATTTTGTCTATTTTATAACCGTAAAGATACAGATACCGTTGCTTGCGAATCACTAAGTGATTAATCTCTCCAACACCACACAATGACTATGTTTACATGTGGGCTATGCTGTTATTATTCAGGTTTCAGGAGCATTCTTATGTGTACAGCGCATTCGGAATATGCTTCTCAGTCGAGGTTTTTACGGCACTTTACTACACATGGCCTCGTTCCTGTTGACGACTGGCTCTGTGTGTTGAACACAAACCAACTAGTCAGTCGTTTGCAAAGCTGGAGTAGAGATGCATGCCCTAAAGACAAGCCCACATTTCTGAGGAAAGCAAAATGACTTGAGCGGCAACCTGCCATACCACTTTTCCATCGTGGCTTAATTGACTTGATAAACGACTTGTTAGGCCATCGACCCGTCAAAACGCAGGCGAGAATGGCGTTGACGTGGGATTCACTGGTCCCAGTGATGAGGAGGCAGCTTGGGGTAATTTTACGTTAATTGGAATGTGCAGGGCTGCATGTAAACGGGAATATTAGCGGAATATTCATTTTCATTAGCAATGTAGACAGTTTATTAGGAATATTGTCTTTTTCAAAATAAGGGTAACAATTTGAATATTTGGTGCATGTAAATGTATTCAATAAAGCAGGGCTTCATGGACTTTAAAACGTGTTCAGAAGTACTTTTCTTTTTTTGTTTTTTTACCTGCACTGTCCACACAAAATACCTCATCTTGGTATAAGCTCAGCAAAGTGTCTCGTCACTGCAATTAATGTTAAAGAGAAAAGGGGAACTAATCTCACAAGAACTACTGAAACGTGTTTTAAACGAGGCAGACTTAGACAAACTGCATAATCAATATGAGTTTCAGCAACAAAATGCTTTCATACAACATTATTTTGCATATTTCAATATTAGTTTAGATAATAATCGTGCCTGATATTTAATGCACCATTACGACATTATGTACAGGGGAACGAGGAACACATATCTGGTGGAGGATCAAAATATCCAGCAGCTCTCACACCAGATTGGTGACCATGCTGCTATTTGCCACCCACTCAGGATCACTTCTGACTGATATAACTTTGCCCAATGGGCTGTCTGCTTGTGCTAGCCGTGCTGACGATCCCGTCAGGTTCTGCTAGCTTGCTGCAAAGCTTCACAGTTCGGTAAATGTCAAACACGGTCTCTCCATGCCCCGACACCTGTGTGAATGTACGGGGCCTTTACCTCGCTTAGTTCAAAACTGCCTATATTTTGATGCGGTTAACACATTATTATCAACCCAAATCCACAATTCTCAATTAAATAGGTTGCTATAGATAATTAAAACCAAAAAAAGAGTAAATTGCATACCCCTTGCCATGCTCATAGCAGCACATGCCAAACTGTTTGGTGCCAGTCTCCATGCAGCGGCGCATCATCAGCCGATATCGAGGCTCAAAGATGTGCAGGGGGCACGGCACTCCAGGGTAGGCCACCGTGCAAACAAATATAGGGATGTCCGTAGTTAGACTACAGAAGGAGGAGACAATAAATACAAATAAATAAGGGACAGAACTGTGAGGATAAGGCAAGGTGTAAGTTGCTAGAATGAAGTGTAGATCGCGTGAGGTGGGTGCGTACTTGGACAGTTCAGCCATCTCGGTGTCATGGACCTGTTTCCTCTCAGCCAGCGGGGAGGGAAAAAGGCGGGTCATGATGTCCTGAAGCAGAACTGTGGGGTTGTACTTCCTGTTTTTGAAGTACTGGGAAGAGAAAAGTGATATCAATCAGCCATAATAGCAACATTATGATGCTTATGAGCAGACCTGGGAGGGTTAGTTTAAAAATATATTCCGATACAATTACTAATTATTACCTGTTAGAAATGTAGACGGTAAACCTAATCAAAGTACCACAATATTTTTGCAATAGTTTGCATACTGTGTATGCCAGTAGATAAATGTATAAACACAGTTGTTACGACAGTACTGTTTGTCATAGGTGTGATCATTTGTCACCAGAAAACAAAACATAGGAGTGAGGAAGCAGGAAGTTCTCTCGGCCTGTACCTTTATGGGAATTAAGCAGATGAGTTGTCATCAAAATCAAGTAGGATTAGTAGAAAATATTCATGTTGTTAAAAATAGGATCTGGCAACCCATGGAGTTAAAAAATAGGCGTATGAAAGTGTCCGTAGGTGGTTACCTCTTGTAGTGGCTGTTTGCAGAGTGGACAGCGGAGGTTGTGGTCCAGACTCCTCTCTATGCAGTTTTTACAGAAGGTGTGACCACAGGGAGTAGTGACTGGCTCAAAAAACAACCTTCACACGACAGACAGAGACATACGTTAACGTCGAGTAAGGACATTCGTGCTATTTGCACAGCGGCCGTACGTCTGGTGAGTGTTTGTGCGCGTCTACTGTAAGCGCGCTAAACATTAACCAGCCAGAGAGGAGGATAGGGTCAACCTGATGTGACACCAGAGCAGACAGCGATGCATTATTGAGTCGAGCCAATGCACCGGGACACCCACCTAATGCAGAGAGGGCACTCAAAGTCCGACACGGTGAGAACTCCCAGAGCTTTCTCTCTGCTGTGACCGCTTTCACCTAAGAGACAGAAAAGAGACTTTTAAGCGCTGATGATGATTTTGCACCGCTGAGGAAGAACTAGTAATTATTATGTAATTTTCAAACCATCTGGTGTTGTGGTAAAGCTGTTTGTAGTGACGATGATTCACGATGAGGACAATTTATAACAAATGTGTGTCTGCGTGCGTGTGCGTGCGTACCCCTGCCATGCCCGTCGTCCCTCCTCATCATCATCTCCTCGTCCTCTTCCGCAGCCGGGAGGAAGGAAACAGCTTGGCAGAGGCTGAGGCAGCACTCGGTACCCGTGTCGTGCTTCATCGTTGGAACCAGAGAGACGCGCAGTTTTGTAAGTTAGGGTTTACTGTTGCATTTCAGCAGCTAACGGTTCTAACCAGACACTAGAGTGCACATGAGAGCTCACCTGGTGGGCCTCTCTCCCCTCGTTTCCCTCTCCGTCATCCCCACGTGGACGTTTGAGGCCCTCGGGGTGAGTCGGCCCCTGAGAGCCGCTGAGGCTGGTAATGGGGCAGGGCCCTTTCAAGTACTCGGACACCACTTGCAAGAGGCAGGACACCTCGTCCGGCACTGCCATGCCCTCCACCTCCAGAATCTGCCATTTGAATTCATGGCGAGATACAAATGAGTCACATAAAGGTATTATGATGAATGATCAAATCAAATGATAAAAAGCCATTGTTGGTCATTTTGGAATACAATTTAAGTTCAATGTGGATGTAAACATTGGATTCACTTTGCATGTAAAATGCATTGAACCTAATTTCTAAAATGAAAGATGTATTAAATTGAAATGACTGTGGAAGTTAAACATTTTTTAAGAAGTTAATTAGTATCAATACTAAGATTACAACCAGCACTACTAGTACTACTAATAAAAATGGAAAATTACAACAATAATTTAATAGTTAAATATACGTCTAAACATATGAACCATAATGTGACCTATAATGAGCAATCAGACAAGATTCCATCTATTCTAACCAACACATCGTTTATGGAACTGAGTGAATCGATCGACTCACAGATGAGCACATGATGTGTCTGATAGCAGTGCTGTGAGCTAATCGCTTCATACTGCAGCTCACACTCTAAAAGGCCAAAGTCTCCCGAGTAAACTTGTTCCTTGTTGGTCTCATCAGTTTGCAGGGGAACAACAACAACAACAACAAAACAACAAAAACGTGGAATTGTATCAATCTATACAAACGCTACCCTCAAACAAACCTTCTGGATCTGGCTCTTTGCAGGGACAAAGTCAGCTTGAAGTTTTAGGCAACGGTGGAACTGGACGAGGGCGTCCGTCTGCTGACCCATTTCCAGCAGCACAGTCCCTTTACGAAAGAAGCCCTGCACAAAGAGAGGACGTCAGCACAGCGCTGCCTGTATGGACGAATGAGGCGTCTAAAGCGCCTCCCTGCAGAGAACGCAACACTTCTACGCAACGTCATCAATCTGAATTACCTGAATTGCATCGTGGCATGATATAACGCACGGAGCCACCCACTGGCAAAATGACATTATGAAATAAGTAGCTGTTTGCATAACTTTGCAAATGACATAACAGCAATACAAGCGGAGTAAATGTCTCTAAAGGCCTCAGCTTTGCACACAGAGACAAGGTGTGTGCTGTTTACATGCATGTTACAAAACCAACCGACCGGAGGTCGCGGCACCACAAGGGCGGACCGAAGTGTAAAGGGCAAGCTTTACATATGGCACTCTTAATGCACGGCTTCAACCGATTGGTTCGTGTCTCTCACCTCGGTCCAGTTAGGACGAAGGCAGCAGAGGTAGTCGAGGTCTGTCAGAGCGTCGGAGAAACGCATCAGGCCCCAGTTGGCTTCGGCTCTATGCAGCTTCAAACTCTGATCATTGGGGACTAAGGACACACACAGAAATAGAAGGTAGGAGAGAGAGAGGGGGAGAAAAAGAGAAAGGGAGGAGATATTACTTGCAGAGCTGTGGCTTTAATGCTTCAATCTATTTACACGCCTTTCTACATACAATCATTCAACATGTAACGACAGGCTCGCAGCAGCCTGCATGCTGTGGTTCTGCTTGCTTTGAAACATGACGTGAAATCTAAACACTGCACAGCGGGCGTTTACTGATCCGCATTCAATGCTCTTTCTTAGCCACGTCCATTATACACTTTGTAAAGTTCAATTTATATAAGCTTTCTACAACAGTGTAATTACACAAGCCTAAAACAATGTTACATAAACTCACCGTTAACGTATCATTCACAAATGGGTGTGTCCCCCCCCTCCCAAAACAGATAGTCTTCGATGAAGCACCAGGTTGGATTTGTATACAGAAAAGTTCAAACTCGTAAAGTTAAGACTGGATTGTTACATAAGTGTTGCATGCTGGATTGTTACACAAGTGTCACGTTTCTGTTTCTGTTGATGTTTAACTGTTTATGTGTGGCGTACAAAACAAACACTCAAATACACCTGCGACACCAACATGTGGCAGGTGGCGGAGAGTCACTGTTACATAAAGATGTTGCTCAGGTCAAGCCACGTTTTGTTGTAAGGCCTTAATAATTACAGCCGGTGCTTAACAGTGCCCACATTATGAAATATTAAAGGAAGAAATCGAGGCACAACCCCCAAAACACTACAGTGTGCACACAGAGAAACACTGGAGACAGTTCACTGACCCAGTTATACATTCAGGTCATCGATAGCCTCAGACAGGGGATATAGTGAATCCCATGTCATCCAGATCTGCGCTTTGAAAGACACTAACTTATTTTTTCTTGACAATTCACCTCCTGCATCTCACTGCTGCGCACACTATGACTGTGTTCTGGGGAGCAGATCGGGACACACCAGCACTGGGGCCACAGCCCAAACTGTTGAGCAGTGCGTAAAAGTGGGACACCATAATGTCTGCCCCCCTTTATGAAAGTGTGCCCTTAGGTAACTGTTCGTCCCTAATTGACCTCCCCGCAAACAAACGTCTGCGATGCGACCGCCGTCTGCAGTGTTGTCCCTGAACGTGTCCCCTTACCTAAGTGGAGCCCCTCGCTTGCGATGCGTAAAGCTTCGGTGAAGTCGTTGGCTTTGAGCTTCTCCTGTAAATGGCACGTCGTCTTCGTCTCGCCGGGGCAGCACTTCTCCACGACGCTGATGAGCAAGACGTTGTTCCTCATGCTTTTCACCTCTCGTTGTTTTAACCTCTCTTTGCACGACGGGCATTTGGACGGGAGGTAGCCCCCCACGCATCTCCGGCAAAACGTGTGACCGCACGACATGGTCACCGGCTCGCACATCAGGAAGAGACAGAGCGGACACTCCAGCAGATCCATGGTGGATGGGTTATGTCACCGGTGAAAAAAAAAAATGAAAAAAGAAAGTCCCACCCGGTAAAGTGTTGCTTTTTTTTCCCGTCAAAGCGATGCAGATGGAGAGGCTGGTCTGTGTAATAGTACTGCATGGACCATTAACACACTGACAGCTAGCGATACAGTGAATTTGATCACATCCGTTTCTGTCTAACTAGGCTAAATTTGAGCTATTATCCTCACCTTGCAGATAAGATGTATCCACTGACACTGTCCATTTCTAACCCTAACTTCGTCTTCGGTTTGGGACTCCTAACGTCTTCCCCGTTCACGCACGCTGAATAAAACAAAACTCTCCCAATTCAACGCGCCGCTCTGAACTCCATAAACGCAACACTGAACCACGGCAGAATATTTTCCCATTAGTACTCTTTTCTTTTATGTAGTCGTTGTCTGGCTTTCAAACCCGCTGTTTCGATGTATGCACAGCCACAAAGGTGGGTTACTGTGTTAACACCATCACGTTACATAAATAAGGATCACGTGGCGCAGCAGCGCGCAGCCCTATTGGCTGAGAGGATGGCGTTCCGCCCTGTTGTGAAAGCAAAGGATGCAGAGTTTCGTAACATAATTTCTGCGACAAAAGTTCTTGGTTTTTGATATTCTATAGAATAAAAACATGTGATGGGTGCTGAGCAGGAGTTGATAGGCTCGTGCGTCTAGTGACTGGAGTGATAATAATTCAACTCAAGGGTGCAGAATATGGAAATTGCGCTGTCGTGGTTAAAGGGAATCCCAGCAGAGGATAATAACAGTCGAGGGGGCGGGGTTTCAGGACCTTAATGTGGACTCATTTTTCACTTACATGTGTGTGAAATAAAGCCACGTGCAAACATGGCAACATTGTGTAATGTCAGAAAAGAGCGTAAACGCCTTTGTAGAGGTGCAAACTGCATATGCAGGCTAAGTTTCTGTGCACAAGTGAGTGTATGGAAGTCACCCAGGGTCAAATGAGGCTTTCAGCCTTCTTACATTCACATTAAAGCCTGCGGCCTCTGAGGGCCACAAAGACACCTGTTAGAGCTTATTATAGTACATGCATATAGAAAGCCCAAATTTACCTTACGCAGCTTTCCCAAGCACATATTACTTAACAGACACTGAAAGGTTCCATGTTTGTTGTTTTCAATGAAACATTAGTTCTGTTCACTCTCTGCTACACAAGGACTAGACTTGGCGTCACTTTTCACTGGATTATTGTACAAAAACCAGTAAAACCGCCTGTTGTCACAGAAGTCATACAAATGGGTATATTTCAACATTGAAATTTACTGTGTTGCATTAAGGAAATTGGGATCCTTCTGAGGAGATGCACGCTTGGTAGAGTTGGCAAAATTAAACCGCTGCTGCTGCCGGAAGAAAGTGTTACACAAACACGGCAACAAAAGACGTTTGATATTGTTCTGTGAATCCATTAGAAGTAAAGTGAGGGAGGAGTGAGTCCATACATACTGACCTTCCCATGACCACTCTCTCTAGTGTGCAACGTGGCGACAGCTCTTAGATGATGTCTGAAATGATGGAACGTCAACACATAATGGGTTTAAATACGTTAGGTCTCTGTGGTATGAAGCAGTTTCCCTAAAAACATTGATGGGTTTAATGAACACTGGAGCGACTGCATTGCACTTCTACTGGAATTGGAAATGTCTTTATTGGTTTTATTAACAAAAACAGAAAGTTGGCAACCCCAGTTAATCTGTGTAATGTTTACCTTCTTCAAATATCTTCACAGGGACTGTTAATAATATCTACATAATGGTTGTTAAATAACACGGCATCCAACTCCAGATAGGATTTCAGGCCCAGTGAAAACACAGCAAACATTTTTCATACTTACTATGTACATACAGCATACAAACAGTTTAGGTGTAGAAAAAGAAACACGACTACTCAACAGACAACTTAAGCAATTTCATCAATAATACTGCACATGGCAGCATCCTTGTCCAACATTTTTTCCCTCTTTAACGTAGGGACGCTCTTGTCCTGGTGACCTGCTGCCATACAGCTGGCACCTGCCTCCTCTACATCCATTGGTTCTGTTTTGAGCCGGGGGGCCTGTCCAGAAGAACCAACAGTAGCTCCTGCAGACACGATCCTTGGCCCATCGCCAACGCCATCCGAACCCTCCATCTGTGGCAAGTCATCGGGTAACGAGGCAAGGCACCCCTGGATCATCTCCACCACCCTCTCCAGATGTTTCTGGAACCTCTCAGCTGTCTCTAGCCTCTGTCTCTTCTGCACCTCCATCATCACCCTCAATGTCTCCCTGGCTTGATGTGGCCTGTACTCATTTATCAGGTGGTGCATGTGTACAAACAGAAGCTTCAAGTCCTCCAGCTTCTCCTCGCGCTTGATACTGCCGGGGCTTTTGATAAGGATGTCCAGCAGGTCCAGAAAGTTCACAAGAATGGACATGTTGAGCTTCTTAAGCTCCCGTTTGTGGTCAAACTGCATAGGATGGAGCCTCTCAATGCCCTGGCTCTCCAGCGGCCGGATGATGAGTTCATCGCACTGGAACTGGTTGCCAAACATCATGTAGCTGTCTCTGATGGGTGGAGGGGCCTTAGGAGCCAGACCCTTGCGGATGTTTTCATCGGTGTACTCTTTGATGTACTGCATAGGTGGAGGAGGCAGGGCACTAACCTGCTGTGGTTCACCCATGATGCTGACCTGAAACAGTAACAAAAAATGTGAAAATCAGTTTTCTTTACCAAGCGATGCAAAACCAGTTCTTTGCTTTTTTTAATAAGAAATCAGATGCATTTTGTATGCCAGTTGTGAGTTTAAATAAACCACTTTAGGTTTCATCTATACAATTTTAGCTGTACTGTAAGTACTTAAAAAGCGTCATGTCTAAAAGCTAAAAAAAAGTGTTATACAAGAGCACACAAGTTGAGCAACACTCCAGGCCAATATGTCGAGAGTACAAGCACTCATTGCAAAGAAAGGCATCAGTATTGAAAAGTACTTCAAAGCAGTAATGTGTTAAGTAAGCTTCACAAAACCATACAAATGTGTTAAATACAACATGTCTACAACGTTAGCCAATTTAAATTTAGTCAGTTTCTACCTTTGGGGGGAAAAAAAACTTGAAAAGTTGTGCTTTTGCCGACAACCGAGGCTACATACGTCCGCTTCCATTCGCAGAAGCGGTAAGATCTTCCCCATAAAAAGTATGCATGAACAAAGTTAGCATGCTAGTTGTCAGACATGGTGAGGGCTAACGTAATGAGCGAGCGATGCTAGTTACGTTAGCGCCCAGTTAATGGTCCTAACAATTGGTGAGCACGTACTATCCATAACTAAAACAGTATTCACGTTGTCGAATGTGTATCTCAGCATACAACTAGATGCACTTAGGTGTTAGCAGAACCACTGTGGTTCAGAGGAAGAATGTAGCTAACTAGCTATGTGGCTAGTAGTGGGCTAGCAGTACCTCTGCTAGCCTCTGCTACCTAGCTTCGTTACGTCGGTAACATTGCCACAAACTAAGCGAATGACAAAAAGACAGCGACGATTCTACTACGCACCTCTTAAAACGACTCCTTAGTTGCTGAATGTAGACCTTAGATATGAAATGTCACAGAAATATCTACGCTCATGACTAGCTTAGCTCCTTCCATTCACTGACGTCACCGTTCGTCTCTGCTCCAATCCCATTGGCTGAAGTATACTCGTGACGACATGTGGTCGTGCGGATTGGGTTGTACCTGAACAACATACTAAAAACTGAGTCGTCTTAATATTTAGAAGCATGACAAACGCAGAGCCGGCTGGACAAATGTTTTTTTGTTTATCATGCCATGGTTGTCTTGTAGTGATAAAAGCGTGATTCTTATGGTGATGGTGGGATGCAACGTAAAAAGGTACGCTTCTTTTTACGGCATCATTTGTTGCTTGCTCATTATAAAACATGTCCCCTATGACAATAAAGCATTTATACAGTGACGTTAATTTAATTAGTTGTAATTTTTATGCCATTAGGCTCTATAAAATGTTTTAGCCAAAACGGCCTTCGTGTGAACAAAAACCTGGAATAATAATACGACCATTAATAATAATGACAATACTGCTACTACCACTACTCCTAATTATTATAGTGATAATACTCATAATTATTATTATAGATTATTTGAACACTTTTCAAGCAAAATGCACAAAATGTTTTCCACAGTTAAAAATCTAAAATACAATTGCAGAACACAACCATCATCAGCTACTTGAGGTATACAATTACACAACATTGTATCAGGTTTTAAAAAGTACAGAAATTAGCAATGTCAATTTATATTGTACAATAACAAACTGAAAATGTATTAGTTGTTAAGAAAGTCATAAAGTCAGTTGTAAAGTCAGTCATATGATACAGCCTCCAGTCCAACGCAGGATCATTTTGCAGACAGCTGTGGACATTATTGTATATAAAGTCCATCAATCTGATTTTGTTTAATCATGAAAACAAACAAACTTTCTACATTTTTATTTTTTTAATGAGATTGTAGATATTGAAATGCTCAAATTGGACAAGATCCATTTACATTTTTCAATTTTTATAAAGGGCCTGGAAGTTTATTTTGAAATGTCAAAAATTCGATTTTCTTTTTACTAATCTCATAATAGAGTGAATATGTGATATAACACTTTTACACCGTTCAAAATAATAGAAATATTAAATAGAAATAATTTTACCCCTATACTAAATGTTAAAATGTTTTGTTTTTTTAATCCTCAACACTGATTTTCTTCCATTGTTTTCCTTTTCTACCCTCTTTGTCTTTTTTTACAAAAGAAGGCCTTTCCTTCAGTGAAAATTGAGCCAGACCAGATGGTGGTACAATCTCATCCAAAATTTGAATGCAGGCTAAATTGTAGGAACAACTTTCCTGATGGTGGTGCTATTCCATGTCTTGTGAGAATGAAGAGTTTCAGTTTTGAACCCTCAATTAGAATCGGTCTCTATTTGTCTGATTATTGTAAGGTAGAAAGACAGAGAGACATTAAAAAAAGACACAAAAACGGAAAACATATCTCACGACTGCTGTATGAAATCAGAGACAGATATGAGTTTTAGCTTATGCTCTCAATATTTTGTGAAATTACCACCCCTATCAAGTCTTTACATTTTTACCAAAACTTTATGCCATTGTCAGAGTACAATACAAGCTCCATACTTTTGGTGGAAAATGTTCAGAAGTGCAGAGATTAAAGAATCGCCGTCCTATTGCTGCACACACTGGCTTATTGCAACATAGCTAGAGAAAGTACTTGTAAGTGCTTGTGTGTGTGTGTGTGTGTGTGTGTGTGTGTGTGTGTGTGTGTGTGTTTGTGGTTGTAAGCACAACCCACTTGATGCCGTAAGGATGTGGTTTACCTAGTGCAACAACTTTATGCCGGAAGCTCCACGGCTTCTATCGAGTTGTCATCCACTATTTTATTTTTCCCCGTCACTGCGAGGTACTCAATCTCTCTTCGTAAGACAAAAGCCTCCAGTGTTTTTCTGAGCGTTATTCATAGCTGTCACCATGTTCCCCAGGGTGATTTTAAAGGGAACTTTGATAAAAAAATCTCAACAAAAGAAGAGAACATCACCATGCAACTACAAGGAGAGGTTTTTTGTATTGGACACCCAAGACCTGAAGTACTCTGAACGCCGCCCAGGAGTAAGTAAATACGTAATACTCTATAATTTGATTTGAAATGATGCAATCTGGAGGCTGAGTCTGCAAACCTGGCCTCAGTGGAAATAACTATGATTTGAATGACATCCACATATAGCAGATATAAAGTTCAGATCATGTTCTTCCAGAGAAAGCCCTTGCTGAAAGGTTGCATCGAGCTGTCCAGAATCAAATGTGTGGAGATTGTGTGTAGCGATCTTCCCATACCATGCAACTACAAGTACCCTTTTCAGGTGAGGTTATACACAATAATGAAATATAGTGTTAGATACAGTAAGTCTAATGTATGATTCAGCATGTATTATAAGTGTGACATAACACAAGAACAAAAGCATTTTAAATACAAATGTCTCTTCAGGTTTTTCACAACAACTACTACCTCCACATCTTCGCCCCGGACAATGATTGCCGTCAGAGATGGGTCAGAGCTCTGAAAGAGGGTGAGCAATTCTACCACATCGTATGCACAAACAATGGTGGTGCAACAAATTATTGTAAAAACCCTTTTATTGTAATTCATGGGCTCGATATTTCAAACTATATTTCATTTATTATGCCCGATGTAGAGACGAAGCACAACAATTTGGTCACTAAATACCACCCAAACTTCTGGATGGAGGGAAAATGGAGATGCTGCCAACAAGCAGAGAAACTGGCGACAGGCTGTCATGTGTATGACCCAGTGGGTTATGGTTTGTAATATTTCTTCTCTTCTCCTTGTTTTATATATATATTTACATCAAGGTCACAAGTCTAATTTGTGTATTCGATTTAGTGTGACATCATTCATATGGAGAAAAAAACACTCAGGTAGATAACGTAAAGTCATGTTTTTCTAACATGTGCTTAAGGCAAATCTTTATCTGCATTTAATAGTGTCACATAACCAAGCAAGCTGGAAAATCCAGTGTGAATTTTTTGTACATTGTGGCTGTAACCAAATCATTCACTAATTGCATGTTTCTCATTCCACAGCTTCTAAAAAGCCACTTCCTCAACTCCCTGATCCAGAGGTAACACTTTCAAAGGCATATATAACGTGCTGTTGAAATATCATTGTTGTGTTAGTCAATACTGTTCAAATTGCAGGGTGTAGACAAAAATACATTTTTTTTGAGATTATCATTCTGTTGCTGGTACTGTATACACGTTTGGTTTGGCCACACATGATTTCACAGCTCGGTTTGTTGTATCTTTGCTCATCTCCTGCGATTGCTGTGCCTCCTCTAGAGCTGATGATTTCATGGGTGCTGTACGACATAATATGCTCATTGTTCAATCTAACATGACCCAAATAGCTTTGTGATTTAGCTTGTTAAGTTTAAGTAACTTTCTTTGGGGTGTTTACATCCGTTTTGTGTTTTGGCTGCTCCGTGCGGTGAAGCATTTTTTTGTGTTTTTAAAAGTGTTGCACACAGCATATATCGCCAAAACAGAAGAGTTTGATGGAATTCATACAGCAGAATAACATCCCTTATAGATTTTAGATTATTAGATGCCGTTTTCTTTTTTCGCTATCTCTGCCAGATGGGACTGCATGATGAAGAACAGAGCGTGGTCATCGCCCTGCAGGACTACAAACCGCTCAAAAACGACGACTTGCCCCTTCAGAAAGACCAGGAGTACACCCTGATCAACAGCTGCCACTGTGACTGGTGGGCCGTACGGGACGACAAGGGGTGAGGCGCATGAAGATCCCAGACTTCGTAACAACTTACACTGAAAATAATAGCACCTTTATATTAAGGATGATATGCGTATGAGTATACTACTAATGTATGTTTTTCCATGACCCCTTATCAGAAACACAGGCTTTGTACCCAGTAGGTACATAGCTGAAAAATCTGGCAACAACTTTCAGAGATTTGAGTGAGTGCTTCTCATCGTTAACATGTGGAAATTTGCAAATCTGTTTTGGCCTTTATACAATTAACTTATTTGTGGTTGATTTGTCTTCTCACAGATGGTACAACAAAAACATAACCAGAGGGGCTGCAGAGGATTTGTTAATGAAACAGGTAAAGGCAACGTCAGTGTTTAAATCCAGTGATTATTCGACAGAAAACATGCTCCTAATAATAATTCTGATGACAATTAGCAGGATGTTGCTCCTGTGCGAGGCAGTGCACTTTTGCTGTGACTGTGCCACCTACGGCAGTCTCGCATTTGCAAAGTGAATGCAAATGCACCTGCGCAAAAACGCGAAAAAATTGTTTCACAACCACAGTGTTTCCTTCCATGTTGAATTTCCTGCTGTGAAGTGTTTTGCTCGGTTTTTGCAAGTGGGAGGTAGAACAGCTGTCCATCATCTGTCACTCAAAATGAATGCTAGGACAGCCCTGGTATCAGCTGCATATCCAACCAACAATCAAAAGACACGTCTAACATGACAAATGTTTTGCTTCATCATGATAATATTATGTGGTTTTATACTTTTAGGGAAAAGAAGGCGCCTTCATGGTGCGTGACTCGAGACAGGCAGGAGTCTACACAGTGTCAGTCTTCACCAAAGCACCGGGGTAATCTTACTTCCTTGTTATGTATTTAGTTGGTTTGTTAATGACATATGATTAGTAGATAGTATGGTGCTAAACATAAATACATCTGATATACTTGATGAGCATGTTTATTGTTTATTTGGACCCCCATTAGTTGGTACCAGGGTCCATTTAAGAACAGCCATATATACACATTCTTTCACATTCATGCATACAGAGATACACTTACATCACCAACCTTGCCCCACCGATCCAATTTAAAACTGTCTAAATATTTACACAATAAAACCATGTGTATTGCTCCAGAATAACTATGTCGACACGCCTGCTGGAGCCTATGTTTAGAAGGAACGCGACTTGAAATCAATGACATTCTTCTCACCTCATGTGCTGCTGATTGTTATTTACTGTGAACATTTCCCACTTAAAATGCTCCCTTTGCTATCAGGTGTGATTCGTTGCATAAAAAGCATCTCTTTGCTACTTTTAGGTCCAATGGGGAGAAGAATCCAAGAGTGAAACATTATCAAATTAAACTGACAGAAACTGGTGAGGCGAGGTTCTACCTGGCAGAGAAGTACCTGTTCAGCACCATTCCTGAGCTCATTCATTACCATCAACACAATGCTGCCGGTAAGTGGTCTGGCTTACTGCATGCCGCTGTATGACAACACACACACACACACAAACATGTACTGGTTGCCAATAGGAAGTTCAGCTGATTAAACAGTTGAACATTGTAACAAATGGTTATTGTTATTTATTAAAAATGATAATATTAATAATAATAATAATAATAAATAATAAAATAATAAAGATAATAATTAATAATATATGTGTCATCTGTGCGGCAGGCCTGATAACTCGTTTGCGACACCCAGTATCTCAAGATGGAGGCTGCTCTCAGGACATCGCTGATCCCGCAGAAGGTTAGATGATGTGCTGGTTGAACTGGAGCAGGAAACAAATCAAAACTTGATGATTGTTTTCTGACCTCTAGTGGTTCTCACGGAGGCATGCTCACCCAGGATGCGTTCAGCACTCCCTGACAATTATCTGACCTGTTTGGTGTTGTGCAAGGAACCCGAAACTTTCATAATTATTTGATCGTCATCGATTAAACTGATGTTACCCTTAATCTCAACACAAGATTATCCGTGTTTGCTTCTCAACAGATCAGTGGGAAGTGGACCCTGAGGAGCTGACCTTGGGTCAGGAGTTAGGCTGCGGCCAGTTTGGTCTCGTGCTGGAAGGGAGGTGGAGGGACAGGAAGGTGGCCGTGAAGATGATAAGAGAAGAGTGCATGTCAGACGAGGAATTCAAAGAAGAGGCGAGAGTCATGATGTAAGTGCGATTCGTGAAGTTGCCTCGTGTTGGTCCGGGAAAAAACAAACCACTCTGCTTATGTGTGTGTCTGCGCGTGTTTTGCCAGGAGACTGTCCCATTGTAAGCTGGTCCAGCTCTACGCCGTGCGCACCCAGTGTTCCCCCATGTGTATGGTGTTTGAGTTCATGGACAACGGCTGCCTGTCAGACTACCTGCGAGCCAGGAAAGGGCATTTCTCTCAGGAAACGATGTTGGGGATGTGTCTGGATGCCAGTGAGGGGATGGCTTACCTGGAGACCTCCAACTTCATCCACAGAGACCTGGTAAACCAACAGATCAGAACTTTTGTACGATACACTTATGGATCTCCACTCCGTTATAATAGTGTATCCTTCCTCTGTTTCTCTGTCTTCTGCAGGCTGCCAGGAACTGTCTAGTTTCAAAGAACAATGAGGTGAAGGTGTCTGACTTCGGTATGACCAGGTACGCCCCTCACTGAATCTCTGAAATGTCCACCATGTTGTGTGGAACTTTTTAATCACACCTTTATTATGTTTGTATAGCTCAAAGTCAGCAAATGATGTCTCTGTATACCATAGGTTTGTGCTTGATGATCAGTACACGAGCTCCCAGTGCTCCAAGTTTCCCGTCAAGTGGTCGTCGCCAGAGATCATCAAGTACTGCAAGTTCAGCAGCAAGTCCGACGTCTGGTCATTCGGTGTGTTCATCCGTCTATCTCTGTGCCTTTCACTTATTTTGTGCGTTTGAGTGTCAGACTTGTTGTCTTTGTGGTCATACAACATCCCTCCTTTGACTTTTTTTTAATCATTTATATATTTTGAGAATGCACATGTATTGCTCACAGGAAAACAGCAGGTTTTGTTGGCTGGTTGACTACACATCAAAATCCTTTGTCTTTCCATGATAGCATATCGACTCTGGTGGAAACTTGAAGCTAAACGAGGCCGCAATGATTTGGAACCACTTTAAGAGGCAAACAAAATGATTGTAATTGCTGAAGAAAAGACAGCTTTTTTCATTTAATATATTTCATAGGTTTATGTCCTTGTGCATGTCTGCACATGTGCCAAAGACCATAAGTATTGGTAGCTCTTTTCATGGAGCAATGCCAACTTGTGGATATGCAGTGATCTCCAAGAAGTTAATAGTGTTGGGACCATCGCCAAAACAGGAGTTTAAACTGACAAGTGTGGTAAAAATAAATAGGTTTAATTACAACTTCTACTAATTAATTATTAAAATAATCCGTCTGAGTAATAAATATTGGACTGGACAAAAATAACAATGTGTTTTAAGGGATGGTATCTCCTTTTTTATATGAAGTCTGTGGACAATGCAAGACTGTATGTAGCTAAAAAGTGCTGCTGAATTGATGAGCACATGGCTCTATAGGCAGTCTATAATTAAGTCAACAGTCAGTCCTCTTACTTTGGATGAGGCTTGTCATAATCATTCAAAATAGTGTACGCAAAAGAGCTGACATGGAACGACCACAAAGATGCAAATGGTAAACCAGACACACAAGAACTGTTTTTGGTTTAACTGAAGGTGTGTTTATTCTGTAACAATCGGAGTCTTCCTGTTCTCCCCTGCTCAGGTGTGCTCATGTGGGAGGTGTACAACGAGGGCCGTCTTCCTTATGAGAACCGCTCTAATGGTGAAGTTGTGGAGTCCCTGAACAAAGGCCTGAGGCTCCTGAAGCCACGCTTGGCCCCAGACGCCATCCACCTGCTCATGGAGTGGTGCTGGAAGGAGGTGGGCATGATAAATGATTCCTAGTAGAGGAACTGCTGACATAAAAAAAAAAATAAAGACACACAATGTGCAAAACGACTTGCAATAACGCTTTTGTTTTCACATTCTCATTCTCAGAAACCAGAAGATCGTCCATCTTTTACTCTCCTCCTACATGAGCTGGCCTCCCTCTCAGACCTGTGAAGACAAGATCTGAGGTTGAAAACTATGAAAACAGCTATTTATTTTATTTGTTGATGTATTACCGATTGCTCGTCAAATGTCAGTGACATTGTCTTGGTTAAGATGATTACAAAACACAAGATAGTTTATTAAAATTCCTTGATTTTGCACTTTATCTGTTTCCTACTGTATCTCTGTATACAGTATATTCCTGAGAAGGCTCACACAGCTACTGCTGCTTACTGCATGTTTATATTAAAGTTTCAAATATTCTACAAGGCTTCTATACATTAACGGGTGAAACCATTGATAATAAAATGGATCCATTGTTGTACCTGTTTTCTTCAAACCGCTGCACAATGCAATCCTCTTCCGTGCTATTCAAGTGAACACGTAGCAACAAAACAGGTGAATGATCAATCTCCCTCTGTCAGTCCACCGAGCCAGGCGTTGTGCTCTGCAGGTGCAGTGGCCAAAGATGGAACTACAGGCCACGCTATGATCTCTGGCCCAGAAAGACCTACACACAATATCTGCATAAGGTGGATTTTAACATCTACTACAACAGAAACAAATATTTTGAAGAAAATTCCCTGATCATCATGCATATCTAAAAGACTATTTCATCCTATAGAACCTATTTTAATGTGGGCAAGCTGTTAGGAAAGTGTAGCCATAGAAAGATAAGAAGCACATGTCTTATGAGCACAGATGTATTAATAGGAAGATGTATTCATGCTTTGGATGAGCACCTTTAATTTCACTGAGTTCATCCATGCAGCCAACCATTAACTCAATAAACCAATCTGCCAGTCATCTAGCCAGTCACTGAACCAACAAACATCATAATAACATAATAATGATAATAATTGAATATGTGGGTTAGCCTATATAGCGCATGTACAATATACATAGAAGATATTTTAATCATGCCCTCGGGTAAGGTCTATACGCATTTGAAATGATCAAATGTTATTTTTTTTTTTCAAAGAAATATAAGCACAAGCTAAACATAATTATAGCTGTATGATTTATTAGGAATAAAATAACAAGTGGGGCAATATGGACCCAATAACATCTTGCCACCAGGGGTCTGAGAGTACTTTTTAGTTTTGTCCAGTATCATCACTTTATGTATTCAATAAAACAACATTTATATACACTATATGGCAGTAATATATTAAGAGTGTATTTATGTTTTATTTTCCTTTCCCAAAACTCAAATGAGTATAATCAACATATCGGTGTGTGTGTGTGTGTGTGTGGGGGGGGGGGGGTCGCCATCATCTATCACTCCGCTGTGACTGTCCCTTTAAGAAAATGCACTTGCAGCCATTTTCTGCTCTTTGTGTGGGGTGGATTAGCTCTCTGGGTTGGAGCGGGGCGAAACTAGAGCATCAATCGGCACAGAAGAAGAAGAAGAGAAGAAAAAAAAAGAAGAAAAAAAGAAACATTGGATCACCGTCGCACACCGCGACACCGTCCGCCCGTCTCTGGATCTCGCCGGACGGACATGCAATTTACAGGTATGTGGCAAATGTAGCGATGGATGGAGCCGCAGCGCTAGAGATGAACGGGGCTGGTGATGTGCGCTCGGTAGTGATGATGGCTGGAGACACTACAGGGCTGGGTTTTTTTTAGTTTTTTCTTTACTCCCTTCCTCGCACCGTGCATCCTTCCCGTTACTTATCCGTCCGTGCACAAACACGATATTCAGCCCGATCGCTGTTAAATCGCCGCCGCGTGACCCGGATTGAACGTCCCCCGTTTTTTTTTTTTTCCTCCCCTCCGCGGATTATTCTGACACATGAATGGGATCCCCGTTAGCTAACGTCGGCACCGTAGCTGACACTGAGATGGGTGGGGTGAGGAGAGCTCTTTTTTCACTGTGTAGCAAGTGCGCTGATGAAAGATGGATCACGCGAAAAAGCTGCGATTGTATGAGCTGATAACGGCGTTGGATTTTGTATTATTATCTCCGCACAGAGGGACGAGATGCCCGCTATGATAAGGAGAGAGGAGTGGATCTGATGCTTCAGCCGGCTCGATTTCACAACACCGCTTTCACTCCCTTTCATCATGTATCGCCCTTTTTCTCTCTCTCTCTCTCTTTCTCTCTCTCTCCCCCCCCCCGTATCGCCTCCCCTTGACCCATCGGCCAGCAGGGTACACACACACACACACACACACACACACACACACACACACCATGGCAATGCATCGGAGACGTTTTCACAGCCATCATGGCAGGCAGGCCTGTGCACAAATGACAGGTTCACCTACTTCCGTTTCTCACACACACACGCACACACACACACACACACACACACACACACACATGTGTAAGCTGTCCTGCTGCCATCTAATGAATGCAGCACTCCGTTTCGATCCCGTGATTATCACCATCTATATCCACCCAGTGGACTTTGAGTATGAACATGAACGTGCTGCTGCTGCTGCTGCTGCTGTTGCAGACTAGCCGAGTTGTAAATCTGTATGCCAGCCCCCCCCTCGCCAACACGCAGTGATGTAATGACTCGCTGTGGGTGCTTTGCTGCTGCTGCTGATACTGATCCATAGTACATGAAGTCCCCAGTATTAATTGCAGTCATTTCTTATTGTATAGTCCAAAACCACAAGAGCATCGGAGGAGAGACAGACGCGCAATAGATGTGGTGTGTATGTTGTAGATGCTGAGATGATTGGTGGCTCGTGCCTTTCAGTCTTCAAGGTTTCCCCCTTCTTTGTTAATGATAAATGGATTCATTGATTAGTCGATCAGTAGGAAATGATTTATCGTAAATCCAGCAAACGTGCCCAAGTAATTCACTAGCTCCAGGTTCCCGAATGTGAGTATTTCCCCCTTTTTCTGTTTGTATGTGATTGTAAATAGAAGGTCTTTGGGTTTTGGACTGCTGGTCGGACAAAGCTCAAGACGTTTGGAGACTTCGTCTTGAGCTCTGAGATGGACATTTTGTGTCAATCGATAATGAAAATAACCATTAGTTTCAGCCCTATGAGTTGTCATAGTAGCCCTGTGTCTATTTACCGTACCATATTACGACCATCAATGTATTTATCACCTCATGAGCAGCCGTTAGCAGCTGAGGATGCTGCTGCTGCTGTTTTCAGTTGAGCAAGTTGAGAGACAAAGACAGAAAGACAAAGGCCTGGAGACGTAAATAACCGACCAACCAAGAAAGAAAAGAGAAGTAGAGGAGACAGATATGATGAACAGAAACCATTTGTCTGTCCCAAATCACAAGTTTCAGTATGATCCTGCGCGCTGTCATATTTACCACAAATCTACAGAAAAAGGTTCTTGTTTTCCCGTCCTCCCTGTCTGTCAAGCTCGGTCACGTGAGCCAGGCTTGTGTTTTGTTTTTCCTTCTCCCCCCTCAATGCATATTTGTGTGTGATGTTCATTGTTGTTCGGTTCTAAAAGTGGAGCGTGACATCATGGGGGGTCATGAGACGACAGCAAAATGACAATCGGCCCGTCGAATGCCGCAGCCAGCCATCCAGCGTCCTGCACAGGACGGGGACGCACTGTGGACCACACAGATGCTGCTGGAACACACACATGTGACCAGTGTTTACAGTGTGTGTGTGTGTGTGTGTGAGCGCTTGTCCAAAAGATTTCCTTCC
Organism: Anarhichas minor; assembly: GCF_050575085.1. Taxonomy (NCBI): domain Eukaryota; kingdom Metazoa; phylum Chordata; class Actinopteri; order Perciformes; family Anarhichadidae; genus Anarhichas; species Anarhichas minor. Next base: position 13,557,701 of record NW_027466474.1, read on the forward strand.
CTGCTCATCGGGTCTCATCTTATTGTGAGGATGAATATATATATATATATATATATATATTACAGAACTAGCCTTTAGGGGGAGATCCCTGTGAGTGGTGTGACCCTGGAGTTGACACACTTTCTCTCCCTCCGTCTTTCTCTCAGACAAGATGTATTACACACACACACACACACACACGCCTCGCAGCACATACCGGTCCAGCTTTTTCCTTCTACACAACGCCGCTCTTTACTCTGCCTCATTGCCCATTCTTCTTTTTAGGTGTAATATTTTGAGCACTTCCTCAAAGCCCCCGTGATCCTCATGGTTTAGTGCTGTCATGGGATCTCACCCGAGCTCGTCATGTATAGTAGCTTTAGCTGAGATGCCAGATTGGCCTGGAGGGCATTTTTTTTGCTGTGCATGCATACTGTATTATGGGATGTTCAAGTGCTCTTGTATGGGAACTCTGGAAAAAGAGACATTTTTGATGTGTGTGTGGCCTCACTTGGCCGTTCCGGTGTGAAACAGGCCCGCGGCTCGGTTACTAAGTGTCCAGAAGGGAATGAAGGGGCCCTTTGCTTTGTGAAGATGCACACACACACACACACACACAGACACACACACACACACACACACACACCAACTGTCGAACAGAGACGGGTACAGGGTGGGAAAGTTTATTCAGCCAACCCAGGCTTCAGTCCCCGTCTGTATTCCCGAGCACAGATGGGAGTTTAGTAGCACTGAGCGTGTGTGTGTCGGCCTCACAGAACCCCTTGTAGCGAGCTGCTTGTTTCATTTTCTATCAGCTGAACGGTTAAAAATAACCAGTGGAGTCTTCTTAAAGCATCTCTGAGGAGGGTGTGTGAATCCAGGTTGTAAAGTCACTGCGGTGGAATGAATACAGGAAACAACAGTCTTTTAAAAAAGACGTAACAACATAGATTTGACGTAAGAATCCAGTAAGCCTCTGAATTTGTTAATCGTATTACCGTCTATATGCGACCGGTCTTTTCTGAGCCTAGAGACGGGAGTGACGCTCGCTGAAGTTTCATTAGAAGTTCGATGACTCAGCCGTCTGTATGAATTTTGGCCTTCGAGACCGGTGGTTCACCTCATGCAAATATAACCTCCGTGTTTAGTTAACTGTGATGGTCTGATGTGACAGGAAACTCCACCCGCCTCCTCCTCGCCCTGTGTCGTCTGTGATCATGCCAATGCGTGTGTGCATGTGTGTGTGTGTGTGTGTGTGTGTGTGTGGGCATGGTCAACAACAATGTGTCTCGGTGGACGTGTTAGGCAGGCGATGCACTTCCACGCTGGCTACGAGAAGACACTGTCATTGTGATAGCGATCAAATCGAGAGGAAAACAAATGGAGGCATAGTCTTTCGAACGTGCGTAATGAATATTACTCTTCGGCTTTACATTTCGACGTTTTGTCAGCATGCTGCTGCTTTGACATTTTCACGTGTTGCCACTCGTGAGTGTGTGTGTAGAAGTATCACTGTGGTTCAGCTATCTGTTCATTTGTGTCTGACTTCCAGGAGAAACAAAACAAAAAGTGTTTGACTATATAAGACCCCGTAAAACTAACTTTAACAGTATGGAATCTGAAATGACTAATATCCATCTACAATTTTTACAACACTGCTGCGATCGCAAGCTCTTCGTCCACCTATGGCGAGGAGGAGAGAGACGGACACGTTTGCCTCTTTCCTCTTTTGGCCCCTGGCCCTCTCAGCTGTAGCTCTCTCTCTCTCTCTCTCTCTCTCTCTCTCTCTCTCTCTCTCTCTCTCTCTCTCTCTCTCTCTCTCTCTCTCTCTCTCTCTCTCTCTCTCTCTCTCTCTCTCTCTCTCTCTCTCTCTCTCTCTCTCTCTCTCTCTCTCTCTCTCTCTCTCTGTCTCTGTCTCTGTCTCTGTCTCTCTCTCTCTCTCTGGCTGTGAATATTAAGCTGATTACCGGCCCTGTCAGCCCTGCCTGCCAGGTCAGACGTAAAACACACACTACCGAGAGGCACATGATATACACGGGTGGGCGCGTGCATACACACTGCTTTCACCCACTGCATCGGCCGGGCTGGTGTTTTATAATGAAGAGGAGGAGGAGGAGGAGGAGGAGGGCACAGCACTGTACAGTACAGTACTGTTTTTACTGTGTTTAGCCATTTATTCCGAGGATGGAGGACGGTGATCATAGTAGCTGTGGATGTTGAAGCCGTGTGCACGCGGTGGTGCGTGCACATTCTGTGTTGGTATACAGCGTACCACCCTGTGATGATTTTCATTTATACAAGTACAAAATGTCAGCTGGCCTGACGCCTATACTGCCTTTGCATGGACTGCACATGTTGTGTTTGTCAAATGTCAGTCACCGACAGACTCTCTCTCAGATCAATGAGATTTCCAGGTCTTGGCATTTCAAGAACTATACGCTTTTGAAAGAAACAGAAGAAGCCTCTAGTCAAATGAAGAGGTAAAAAAAAAAAGGAGAGCGTGAGAGGCCTCCGAGCAAATGAGAGAGGATACAGGTGCACCACCGCACGGCCCCAACGGGGCTTTACAAGAGGAAGTGGAGTCTAGACACGTCGACAGAATATTTGTAGGCATTATCATTGCATCATCTGGCTATAGCTATACCTTTACTACCGATTTGATTTTCAACCATTTTCCGGTTACTTTTAGCGAAAAATTTAGCCGACTATTTTAACAGGTTACGCCGGACTTTCATCTACTTCATCCATTCAGAACTGTCTCAACTCCTCCGCTCACTCGCTAATTAACTTTCATGCGTTCTTAGTTGGTACTTGCAGTGTTTAGTTGTGCTGACTCAATATGTGGATACATTTATTCAACCTAATCACTCGTCTCCATTTCATCAAATAAACCACACGATCTGTCTACGTGTCCCCAAGCAACCGCAGACTACAAGTAATATAAGTACCCCTGTGCATGCTCGGGTCCCATTTTGCATCTTCTGCGTCCTTATGTCTCTCTCTCTCTCTCTCTCTCTCTCTCTCTCTCAGACTCGGGTGTTGTGTGTGAGTGACGCCTTGTTACCATGACGACCCACGTGACCCTGGAGGATGCCCTGTCCAATGTGGACCTGCTGGAGGAGCTGCCCCTCCCGGACCAGCAGCCATGCATCGAGCCCCCTCCCTCCTCCATCATGTACCAGGTACACGCTCGCACACACACACACACACGCCACCGATGCCCGCCATCGTCCCCCGGCGGTTCAGACGTTTCCAATGCACCCCCATTAACTGTTTCCTCCCTTCCTTCTACAGGCGAACTTTGACACCAACTTTGAAGACAGGAATGCGTTCGTGACCGGCATCGCCCGTTATATAGAGCAAGCTACTGTCCACTCCAGCATGGTGAGAAATGTGCTCCAGTTTAAAAAAATAAACAAAACAATGTCATGACATTGTTTTGTTTTCTTCACATCTGATTGGTTGAAACAATATTTGTTTGTCTGTCTTGAATAGTTGCTGTTCCCCTTTCAGTGAACACTACGCCAACTGTGGGAAGCAGCCTCACTTCCTTAAAGCGAGCCTTGTTGTTTGTGAATTGATTATCATTTGGCTCTTTTGTTAGGGTTTGGCGAGGCCCGTGGCAGGACACACACACGCACACACACACACGCACACTCATACACACACACCTCCCCTTACACACTGGTAGATCAGGCAGCCAATGGACCAGTAAAACTTTTTTTCCCCTGGTGGTGAATGAATGGAGAGTGTGATTTGACTGGCAACGAGGGGAAGTAGCGCTTCATTTAACCTTATTTAATCAGGAAGCTCTATTGAGGAGGTTGAAGCCGGTGTGTTTGAGGTCGCTCCTCACTTCAGCCGGAGTAATTGAGAAATCTGTCTCACCTACTTCTGAATGAGAAGGAATGTCCCCCCGTCCCCGCTGAAATATTTATCGAGCCCCATTCATCCACGGAATATGTGACTCGTCTGAGAAGTTAGAAATATTTTGTACTGTCAAGGGCCTTAAAGGGACAGTTCATCCCAAAACCAGCAACACACGTTTGGTGTGAGTTGCCTAGTTTTGGAGATATCGGCCGTAGAGACGTCTGCCTTTCAAAAAACTAAACGGCAATGTTTCTTTCCAGAAATCATGACCAGGTTACTCAATATAATTCACATGCCTTGTTGTGAGCAGTTTCGTTAAGGAACTATTTTCTTTCAAACAGTTCTTACATTATATCCCTTTATATTATATATGTTTCCCAAAACTAAGCAACTCGCACCAAAACAATCCAGACTAACAAATATCAAATATGTATTTTTGATTTTGGGGTGAACTGTTCTTTTTAAGAAAGAGATGCAAGGAATTAAAGGATTTTGCCAGTTGAACATTTCCTGTAACTGTGCATTGATTTAGTTTTATTCTGTCTGTATTATTTGTGCAGAATGAGATGCTGGAGGAAGGACACGAGTACGCTGTGATGCTTTACACTTGGAGAAGCTGCTCCAGAGCCATTCCCCAGGTAACCCCCCCCCCCCCCCTGCAAACAAACTATAATGTTGTATGAATTAGCTGAATTTAACAAGCTGCACTGCTGCTGCAAAATCAAACCGCTCGGTGGCGCCCTCTTGTGTTTGCTAGGTGAAATGCAACGAGCAGCCCAACAGAGTGGAGATCTATGAGAAAACGGTGGAGGTCTTAGAACCTGAAGTCACCAAGCTCATGAAGTTCATGTACTTCCAGGTAAGACCCGGCTGCCTGAGAGAAAAAAAAAGCCGGCAATTGGGTTCATACAATGAATTCAGAATTTGCTTGTTTGGTGTCTTTTGGGACACAGAACGTTTGTTTTTGAGTTCTAACAATCTCCTGATTTGCTCGTCTTCACAGCGTAAAGCCATAGAGCGTTTCTGTAGCGAAGTGAAGCGTCTGTGTCACGCTGAGAGGAGGAAGGACTTCGTGTCTGAGGCCTACCTGCTCACTCTCGGCAAATTTATTAACATGTTTGCGGTGCTGGACGAGCTGAAGAACATGAAGTGCAGCGTCAAGAATGATCACTCTGCCTACAAAAGGTAGCGAACCATAAATGAAGGAATCCTCATGTAGAATAGTTTAGTTCGAGCCAAGTTCACGTCTCTCTCTCTCTCTCCTCGTCTGCCTCCAGGGCTGCTCAATTCTTGAGGAAGATGGCCGACCCTCAGTCCATCCAGGAGTCCCAGAACCTCTCCATGTTTTTAGCCAACCACAACAGGATCACTCAGGTTGGTGGGCAGACTCCAGACTGTCTTTACAACATGTGGTGTAAAAATGTGCGACTATGTAAGGACATGGGAGGACGGAAGGCTGACTATTTGAATTAGTGAGACATTTTGTACGCCGTGCTGCTGTTGTGAGGTGTTTCAAGGCTGATTTTTCAGTGTGTCTTTGTGGAAAAAAATGGCCTTTAGTTTGTAATAATGCAGACTTTCAGCAACATGCTAAGAAAGATGAGAATGAGACTATTTGTAAGATTGTTTTGTGTGTGACTGTTAAACTGGCAGTTGCTAAATTTGATATTTAGAGCATTATTATAGCAGCCAACAACTATTTGCTCTGTAGAGATATAGTGAAGTGATAAGAGTGGAGCAGGGATGACGTATTTTTGTCGGCCAACCCCGATATTTAACACACTAGTTCCCTCGACAAAAAGCCAATAGGATTGTGTCATTGTTTTCTGGAATATTGCAGAAAATAATATTTACTGACGTGTGCGAGGGGGCGGATTGTCCTTAAACCACAAGGTTGGCGGTTCGATCCCCAGTTCCCCCTGTCCGTGTGTTGAAGTGTCCTTTAGTGAGACACTGAACCCCAAGTTGCTAGAATAATCCCTTTCTGTAAATTATAGATGGCCGAACGGTTCAGCAGCTCTGAAGCACTTTCAATACATTGTGTCAACTGAGGAAACCACCGCGACTGAAAGCGACAGAAAGCGCTTCATTCCGTTTCATAGTTTTACCACTTAAAGTTGTGATGGGCACATCCGTGGGACAAGAAGAGAGGAATATTGAGATGTACACCAGACAGATATATTCACAAGTATGAGAACATTTCCATCTGATACCAAGTAACAGGCCAGTGCAATAAGATGAGTAAGCTCATTTAATAATCACATTGCAACGCGCAACCCTTCACTACACCAATACGGTGCATTAAGGTTGTGTGTCAGCTATTATACTTCATATGTAGGAGTTGTGGTGCTTGCAGGATGATGTTATACATTTGGCCACAAGATGTCACTGTGTGCTGCGTTTGAGGCACAAATGGAAAGAAAGCCCCCGAAGACGTCCTCTGCCCATCTACTGCTGTAGAGGAATTTGTGTGAAGGTGACCTGTCGTTCGGTCTTCTGTTTGTGTGTAGTGCCTGCAGCAACAGTTGGAGGTCATTCCTGGCTACGAGGAGCTTCTGGCCGACATTGTCAACATCTGTGTCGACTATTATGAGAACAAGATGTATTTGACGCCCAGCGAGAAACACATGCTGCTTAAGGTAAACGCACCTTTTTCCTGCTGCCAACCTAGAACGGTCACCAGTGTGATCTTTAGCCGGCTAAACGTCCCAAAACCACCTCTCTCTGTGTGTGTGTCAGGTGATGGGCTTTGGTCTGTACCTGATGGATGGGAACGTGAGTAACATCTATAAACTGGATGCCAAAAAGAGGATCAACCTGAGCAAGATTGACAAGTTCTTCAAAGTAAGGCTTATGCTTTTTCAGCATCTCTTTCATCCAGCGTTGTGTTTGTGTGCGTGACTTGAGTGTGAGACATTTTTTTTTTCCCCTGTGTTTTTCAGCTTCAAGTGGTGCCGCTGTTCGGAGACATGCAGATAGAGCTGTCCCGCTACATTGAGACAAGTGCCCACTACGAAGAAAACAAGTCCAAGTAAGAGGACGTGTCTAGCCATATATATATATATATATATATATATATATATATATATATATATATATATATATATATATATATATATATATATATATATATATATATATATATATATATATATATATATATATATATACGTAGTGTACAGAAATGCTGTCGAGCACAAAACCAGCCGTCCCTGACCACCGCGCCATCTGCTCCCGCCCGCCTCCACCTTTTTTCCATTTTTGTGCCCAGGTGGACGTGCACCCAGAGCAGCATCTCGCCACAGTACAACCTGTGCGAGCAGATGGTGCAGATCAGGGAGGACCACATCCGCTTCATCTCGGAGCTGGCGCGCTACAGCAACAGCGAAGTGGTGACGGGCTCGGGCCTGGACAGCCAGAAGTCCGACGAGGAGTACAGAGAGCTGTTCGACCTCGCTCTGAGGGGTCTGCAGCTGCTGTCCAAGTGGAGCACGCACGTCATGGAAGTTGTGAGTCAAAGCGAGGGGTCGATTTTGTGTTTGGGGGGGGAAAAAAACCCGCTTGTGCAGCAGTCAATATGCCTGGGGCTTTAGGTATGAAAAGTTTTGCGGGTTTTTGAAATTGATCGTTGTAGGTTTGATGTATTTATAGCTCTCCCTGTCTATTTCAGTACTCTTGGAAGCTGGTCCATCCCACGGATAAATTCTGTAACAAGGACTGTCCAGGCACAGCGGAGGAGTACGAACGAGCCACGCGATACAATTACACCAGTGAGGAGAAATTTGCCCTGGTGGAGGTCATTGCTATGATCAAAGGGCTGCAGGTAAAACACCGGTGACCCCCGGCGGGTGTTGAGTAGCTCTTTTATTCATGCTTTTAACAGCTGATGGCCAAAGGACGTGTTCTCTGTGCATATGTGAACGGATATGCAGCTTATTTAGTCCGAAAATTGTCACATGAGAAGCTGTGCACCAAACATCTTTGATGTCGTCCATTGTTCACCTTAAAAAAATAGTTTGACATTTTGGGAAATGCACTTATTTTCGTTCTAGCTCGGGGTTAAATGAGAAGACTAAAAGCACACTCGTATGTGCCTGTTGAATATGAAGCAAGAGCCGGAAGCCGGATAGCTTAGCTTAGCATAAAGACTGAAAACAGGGGGAAAGTGTTAGCCTGGCTCTATCTATTCTTTGATTCTTCATTTTTCGAGAAGGAGTTAATTAATTAATAAAGGTGTGTACAGTATATGTCAGCATTTTAACTAGGTAATGGAACCTTTTGTTGATAACCACATGAGACACACATTATTATTCAGAGCTGAGTGGTGTTATGTCTTAAAACCACGTCTGAGGGCGTCTTTAACAGACGGATATCAGAGTGGTATTGGGCTTCTCATCTAACTCTCTGCAGTAAAGTCAACATGTGTTCTTCCCAAAATGTCAAATCATTCCTTTAATACTGAGTAGTAGCCCTCGTGACCGAGATGACGATGATGATCACGGTGCTGTGTAATGAACTGTGCAGGTTCTGATGGGCCGAATGGAGTCCGTGTTCAACCAGGCCATCAGGAATACCATCTACGCAGCGCTGCAGGACTTTGCCCAGATGACCCTCAGAGAGCCTCTGCGCCAGGCTGTACGCAAGAAGAAGAACGTCCTCATTAGGTACACACACACACACACACACACACACACACACTCTTGTGTTTTTTTACCCTTAAAGACCTAAAGAACTTCTATAATCCTGTTTTCTTCGTCTGTAGTGTTCTTCAGGCCATTCGTAAGACTGTGTGTGACTGGGATGGGGTGAGGGAACCCCCAAATGACCCCTGCCTGAGGGGGGAGAAGGACCCAAAAGGTGGATTTGACATCAAAGTGCCCCGCAGGGCTGTAGGACCCTCCAGCACACAGGTAAGACGTGGAATGGATCAGGGTGCTTGGGGAAAGAAGAGTGAAAACGAAATGTTTCACTGAAAACATTCCCGTCTGAACTGGTGTACTGGAATCACAGTAGCTGTAACGTTCACATATCTTCTGACTTGCTGAATAACTCTAAATTTACTGTATGTCCAAGGCTTTTATTCTGAAGGTTAAAAACCATTTCCACATTCCTTTTCCTCCCAAAATAGTGCAAATCCTTCTCTTGAAAAGACTCTGTACTACATGCAAAGTATAGTCAGAATAAAAAGTTAATAATGTGGTGGCAAATTATTAACAATGGTTGATTTCATGAGCACCCTGAAACGTGCTGCGAGGAACGTTTTCACCTCTTTACCTTTTTGTCTTCCCTCTGCAGCTGTACATGGTGCGCACCATGCTGGAATCATTGATAGCAGACAAGAGCGGGTCTAAGAAGACTCTCCGCAGCAGTCTGGACGGACCCATAGTGGTGGCCATCGAAGACTTCCACAAACATTCCTTCTTCTTCACACACCTGCTCAACTTCAGCGGTGAGTAGAAGCTGTCAGCATCGATCGCATCGTGTAAGAAAATCAGGTCATATTGAAGCAGCTCTTGTAAAAATCACCTGATGTGTTGTCCAGAGGCCCTGCAGCAGTGCTGTGACCTGTCCCAGCTGTGGTTCAGAGAGTTCTTCCTGGAGCTCACCATGGGTCGCAGGATCCAGTTCCCCATTGAGATGTCCATGCCCTGGATCCTCACCGACCACATCCTGGAGACCAAGGAGCCCTCCATGATGGAGTAAGACAAGACTCCCATTGTTTGGGTTTTGTACCTTGAGAAAACGGACTGCGTTATAACCACCATTCCCCCCCCCCCCCCCCCCTCCAGATATGTGCTGTATCCTCTCGACTTGTACAACGACAGCGGCTACTACGCTCTCACCAAGTTCAAGAAGCAGTTCCTGTATGATGAAATCGAGGCCGAGGTACGGTCTTAAGACCATCACTTGAATACACGTACGATTCAAATGCAGCGCGCCGTCATAGTGTTCTTCTTGTTCTCAGGTAAACCTCTGCTTTGACCAGTTTGTCTACAAGTTGGCAGATCAGATATTTGCCTACTACAAAGCAATGGCTGGAAGGTACAGTAGAAGAAGTGACTTCCTCTCTCTCTCCACGTTTGGAATTAGTTCCAGATATTGTAGCAGTCCTCCCGAACTTCATCTAATACATCACGTGCTACGTGTTTCACAGCGTCCTCCTAGACAAGCGCTTCAGAGCGGAGTGTAAAAACTATGGCGTGATCATCCCGTACCCGCCGTCAAACCGCTACGAGACGCTGCTCAAACAGAGACACGTGCAGGTACCTCTGTCGCTCCTGTACCTTTTTTTATTTTTGGCAACTTATTTGTGTGTTCTACTGTATTTCTTAACCATTCCTCCTGGTTTCTTGCAGCTGCTAGGTCGCTCCATTGACCTGAACCGTCTGATCACCCAGAGGATCTCGGCGGCGATGTACAAGTCCCTGGACCATGCCATCAGCCGCTTTGAGAGCGAGGACCTCACTTCCATAGTGGTGAGATGATGCGCACTAACAAAGCCGAGCTTTCCCCCTTTCATATCCTCATCAAACTGTGTGTTTTCCTCATACAAATCCTCGTATCCCTCCTCCAACAGGAGCTGGAGTGGCTGCTGGAGATCAACAGACTAACCCACCGGCTCCTGTGCAAGCACATGACCCTGGACAGCTTCGACGCCATGTTCCGCGAGGCCAACCACAACGTCTCCGCTCCCTACGGGCGAATCACGCTCCACGTCTTCTGGGAGCTCAACTTCGATTTCCTGCCCAACTACTGCTACAACGGATCCACCAACCGGTCGGTGTTGTCGGTGTACGGTCGCAGAGATTTTCTTTAATAGCTTGTTTTTTTGTTTTTAAAACATGGTTTTCTCTTCAGCTTTGTGCGCACAGCCATTCCCTTCACCCAGGAGCCTCAAAGAGACAAGCCAGCTAACGTGCAGCCTTACTACCTGTATGGGTCCAAGGTACGGCGCCGCTGGTGACTTTGAGTTTTATCGTGCAGCAAAGATTCTTGAATTAGAATGTTGTGAAGGAAACCCGTCTCCCTACTGCTCCAGATTAACCCGGCTTCTGTTCCTCTCTTTCGCAGCCTCTGAACATTGCCTACTCCCACATATACAGCTCCTACAGGAACTTTGTCGGCCCGCCCCACTTCAAGACCATCTGCCGTCTCCTTGGTTACCAAGGCATTGCTGTGGTGATGGAGGAGCTGCTCAAGATTGTCAAGAGCCTGGTATTCGTCTTCCATTTTCCATTTCCACCCTTAAAAACATGCTCCCTTCCTCAGTTTGCTGGATTCTTACTGTGATTGTTTTTCTTTTTCTTCTTCTCTCCTTGTGCCCTCTCTTCCCATTCATCTGCTGTATTTCTATTTATCTTCCGTGTCCACTTTTTGCAGTTACAGGGCACCATCCTGCAGTACGTGAAAACCCTGATAGAAGTCATGCCCAAGATCTGCCGCCTGCCGCGCCACGAGTACGGCTCTCCAGGTGAGCTCCCAGTCTCTCCACTGTTGGAGTGAATAAAGAGCCTGTGGGGTTATTTCAGTTTATAACATCAGTCTTTATTCTGTTCATTACTTTTAGATGCATTAGAAGGGTGGTGGACACATTGAAGACAGAAATGCATTAAGTCATTTACCTGAAACCTGAACCCCACTTGAGTCAGATTAATATTAATGCGCAACCGGGTCTGTTTTTGTTGTTCATTTTTTTGCTACAGTCGGCACTTCACTTCCACGCGTTTCCCATTTTAACTCTAGCTCAGTCCACCTCCTTGCCAACCGCTCTCGAATGTTGTGCCCATGCTACCTCTTTGAGCTTAGTCGGGGACTTGGAGCCATTACTGAAATAACAGATTACTTTGGAGCCGCAGTTAAACATTTGCAGCACAGAGCCAGCCGTAGAAAATGCTGACAACATATAAACCACTACATCAAGAAGAATCAAACAGCCGGCATTTTAAAGCAGAAGCAGGAGGGGTGTAAAATGAGCCGATTGGGGACACGGTCGGGGGGGGAAATAGCAACTCTGCTGCAATGGTAATCAAATTTGGGATAGGTGAAATGCTTTAAAATTCAAAGCAGGCACACATAAGTGTCCTATTTCAAAAGCGTAAAAGAAGCTCTACTTTTCTGCCTACTTACTTTGCGTCTCGGTGTATTTCCTCACCTGCCTCTGTGCGATCTGGCCGGAGCTCTGTGCGTGCAGATCAGAGCGAAGTCAGATGGGATATCCTTTTACGAGGAGCGCTCGGTAATCTGTAGATTACTGATGTTCTGTCCACTCATTTCTGTACCTGGCTTGCTGCCTGTGATCTCACTGTCCGCAGTTAACGATCTTCCCGCCTCGGGGCCTGATGCTCGGACCGAATGTGGGTCAGGGGGTAGACCCGCTGACTTCCCACAGATTCATCCTGGTAGCGATAGATTATCAATGACATAATGAGGTCTTAGCGGCCGCTTACTGCTCGGCTGCAGGTTTGACTTTAGAGATAAAAATAAAAAAAATAGGAGGTTCAATAATAGCTTTTTTTTCTTTTTTACAAAAATGTGAATTTAACGCTGTTTCTGCCATCGCAGGTATCTTGGAGTTCTTCCACCATCAGCTCAAGGATATCATTGAATATGCAGAGCTGAAGACAGATGTCTTCCAGAGCTTAAGGGAGGTGGGAAATGCCATCCTCTTCTGCCTGCTCATCGAGCAAGCTCTGGTAAGCCATTTCCTTTAGTTTCCATTTCCCTTCTTACTATGTATCACCGTATGAAACCCCTGGCCCTATATCTTATCTTTCTTTGTTGTTTTGACATGCTATTTATGTATTATTAATCCTTGCCATATCAGCTGTCCCCCCCCCCCTTTATTCCACTGCTTTCCCAACCTTTCCAGTGTTGGTCCCTCTGTGGTCCTATGCTCAGTGCTCAGGGTCCACTACTGTGTAGCTGTCTTGACTGCCATGTTTTTCTGTGGGTGACCAAAAACCCCCGGGTGCCTGGAGGTTTCTGCCCAATTTACGATGTTGATTCGCATCCTAAATCAAATAAGACGGACAGAAACGTTCAGGCCCCCGGTCCTGGTGGCCCTTAATATGTGTGATCTTTGATGTTTTTGTTTTTTTTCCTGAAATGCAACTCTATTTTTCATTACACGCTGGCAACTCCCACAGGTGGTAAGGATTTAGGTTTTATCTTAAAATAACACAGAGTCTGAATGTCTTTTTCTCTTCGATCTCTTAATTGGTTTGGGCTGCTGTGTTTCTGTTTCTTCTTCTTCTTCTACAATGTTAGTTTGGCACAAACAGTTTCACCTCCAACCAGCCATGGAAACAAAGAGACAAAATACTATTTTTTTAAGGAAAAGAAGTGTATGTATTTAAAGAAAAAAAAAAAACAGCAACCACACATCTGGCTGCTGTAGTATAGCATCTTTTAAGTCCTTGTCTTCCATGGAAGAGGTGATCATATACAGTATTTCTGGTTGGTTGTTGATACAGTCTTGTGCTAAACTCTGCACTTCTTCCTCCATACGCTCTTCTGGTTCTGGGTGTTTGTGCTCTACGTAACACTACTCAGCTGTCACTCTCTTTACCATTTCTGTCTGACTGCACTGACCTGTGTGAGTATTGGGTGTTTGTGCGTATGTTGGTTTGGATTACCTGTGTGTGTGTGTGTGTGTGTGTTACTTTTCTTTTTTGATCTGTGCATGGCTCTTTCTTTTTTTCATTCATCACCCCTTCGTTTCAAGATAGTTTCAAGGTGCTGCTTCTCTGCATTTAGTTTGATTTGTAGCATGTTGTCTTGAATAACTAACCAACTGTGATGATAACCACCCAGATAATTCAGAATGACCTCACATAGCTAGAACACCACTAACACACTGACATTTTACCCAGAAGCCTTTGAGTTTATTAAGATAGATGTAAACTTGATCTCTTGCTGCTGAAGCAGATTAGATGGGATGTTGTGAGAAATGTATAATCCTGCGTTCACCATGGCTTGATTAACAAACACACACTCATTCTGTTACCTCATCTCCTTCTCTGCATAGCCAGCTGACAACAGTGTTGAGTAATCCGTCAGAATATGGAGCTCATGGCAGAGTTCTTATAACTTTAAACATTTAAAATATGCTTTAAAAGCTGTCATTCTTTAGATAGATCATTTTGAGTTAAGGAATTCAGCTCGGAGTATTTGGGGGTGGGTTCTTTACAATCAACATTGCCTTATGCTTAACCTGCATGCTCTAAGGGTGTCCATAAAGCAGAGTGGGTGGTGCTCTTTGAATTAAAATGACCCTTTTCTTGTGTTGTGCTTCAATTTTAGTCCCAGGAGGAAGTGTGTGACCTGCTTCATGCTGCCCCCTTCCAGAACATTCTGCCCAGAGTCTACATCAAAGGTATGCAAAAGGGTTGCAACCACTAAATACAAGGAAGATGGGTAAAAAAACCAATATATTACTCGTCCTATCGCTGCCTGCCCGTTGATTTATCTGTCATTTCAGCGTCTACATGTCCCTCCTTGTGTTTGTGTGTTCTATAGAGGGAGAGCGTCTGGAGGTGAGGATGAAAAGGCTGGAAGCCAAGTACGCCCCTCTCCACCTTGTGCCTCTAATTGAGAGGTTGGGAACCCCACAGGTGAGTTCACCATCACTCTGTCTTTAAGAAGGCAGACAAGACGTGATCCTTTATTTCTCCCAATTATTTACAGATATTTTGTATCATTACCCGATGAACTGTGCCTCCTCTTAAAATGTCACTACTAACGATGATGATGAAGTATCACGGCTGTTTCTTTTCACCAGCAAATCGCCATTGCCCGTGAGGGGGACCTGCTGACCAAAGAGCGTCTGTGCTGCGGCCTTTCCATGTTCGAGGTCATCCTGACGCGCATCCGCAGCTTCTTGCAGGACGGGGTGTGGCGCGGGCCTCCGCCCACCAACGGCGTGATGCACGTCGACGAGTGTATGGAGTTCCACCGCCTGTGGAGCGCCATGCAGTTTGTCTACTGCATCCCTGTGGGCACGCACGAGTTCACAGCGGAGTAAGTGGCACCTGGCTGGTTTGTGTACTAGGACTGCATTTGGAGTATTTTTTTTTTTTTTGTTGTCTTTTTCAGACCACATCTGCAGCCAAACATGATGCAGGTTGGTTTGTCAATATGGAATACAATTAGTCTGTTTAAAAAAAAAGAATTATATTTTACCCTGACTTTATTGTAGTTTCATTTTTATTCAGTAAAAATGGCAGAAATCTGGCAGAAAACAAAAAAAAAATTCCATTGGAAAAGTTTTTACTCTTACCTTTGGTGTAAAAGTGGACATGTAAAGAAAGAGAAGATGTCGTGAAGCTTAAGGGAAACTTTTTCAGTCCACCTTGATGTTCCTCCTGCTCCTTCTGCCGTAGGCAAAGCATTCATCATGCTGCCACTTATGACATGGCTCTACTTCACAAAGAGGAAAAAGAAATCAAAGAAAAAGGAGTGAAGTTACATTTTTGTTCACATTGTCAACCCTTTCCCCTTTCACCATCAGCAGCTGATAAAAACAGAAGGTAGACTTCAGAAGAAATGAGACACTGTTGCACAGTTAATATTGTCACAACTTCTCAACTAAATTGTATTTGATTTTGCTGACACTCCTTAAATCTGTCAGTTGCCTCGCTTTAATGGGAAAACAACTCATGTGTTTTTTTTACGTGCCTTGCTTATCAGGCAGTGCTTCGGCGACGGGCTGAACTGGGCCGGCTGTGCCATCATTGTGCTGTTGGGACAGCAGCGTCGTTTTGACCTCTTTGACTTCTGCTACCATCTGCTCAAAGTCCAAAGACAGGACGGCAAGGATGAGATCATCAAGAATGTGGTGGGTGAACTTTTAACCGCTACATTTACTCACACCGCTTAATATTGTCCGACTTATTCCTTTTTCTGTCGTTTTTTTCTTTTTCTTCTTCTTCACAGCCCCTGAAGAAGATGGCCGACCGCATTAGGAAGTACCAGATCCTCAACAATGAGATCTTTGCCATCCTCAACAAGTACATGAAGGCGGTGGAGACGGACAGTTCCACTGTGGAGCACGTTCGCTGTTTCCAGCCTCCTATACACCAATCCCTGGCTACCACCTGTTGAAATACACTCTTCCCACACACACGCACACACACACACACACACAAAACACATAGCTGTGAGTCAAATTTCTGCCTCTCCCTGGGCTTGTAGAGGTGTAGATTACCACGATGGCTCCACACTGGCTTTGAGAATCCAAAGACAGATCCTCTCAAACTGTTCCTCTATCTAAAATGTGGCTGTCTTTGAATCCTTCAAGCATTAACCCTTAGAAGTGGACCAGGCCAGAGGCGGAAGTGTATATTCACACCTTTTTCTTTTTTATTTCACTATCTGTGTGGCTCTCACTCAGACTCATGCATGCCTCCTCTTATTCCTTCCACTGCACACCTGTGGATCGGACCACTGACACAAATGCCAAAACAGTATCTCCATCATATGATCCGAAGCCACTTGTCCCGGCCGCTGGGACTCATAAAGGCCTTTACGAATTTCCAATCAAGAGCTGAGACAAAAGTAAATCTAATAATGTTTAAATAAACGACTAAATAATGTGAGAAAATAGCAAATTTTCTAAGTTATATAAAGATCTTTTAACATGGTGCTCTTCAGTGCTTCTACAGCTACTAATCGTACTAACGCAGGCATCAGTAGGCCCTGTGCTACCATTACGCGTGTCCTCTATTACGACCCAAACCTGTTTATCGTGATACATTGCGAACTCTCCACTCATTGGTATGATAATCGGGTCTGCCCTTGTTCATGGTCCACAGTGTCTATCACCATGATGCATTTAAATCCTTCTTCACCCGCTTGCTTTCAAAGGAATGAAGCTACATCGCATTCTTGATTTGCTTTTATTTATCTCCCCCCCCCCCCCCCACAGCTGTTTTTTTTTTTTGCTTCCTCCTGACACATTTTAATTCTGTACAAGTTCCGCTGTAAATTTCACTGTTGAACTAAGTGAAGTGTTGAGTGTTGTAATTGTTTTTGTTTTTAATTATTAATATTTTAATTTACACATCCGTGGTATACTTGCCTCTCTACTACTGGCTGGAAACCTCATCGACTGTATTTTCTTTTCTTTCTTTTGTCTGTCGGAAAGATTTTTTATATTCTGTACATGAATACAGTGGTATTATTTACAATTTAGGAAAGACACCTCCTCATCTGGGTAAATGTGTTGACTTTTTCAAGAGCGAAAAAAAACAAAAGATTAGAAAATACCTCTAGGTTGTATAAAGACAGTGCTGTACTAGATGAACCTGTTCTGAGTGTGAATGGATGATGTTGGTCTAGCAGACCTATTAAATACTCTGCACATAAAGGAAAACAACATAACTAAAATGTCAGTTATAATTAAAGGGCAGTTTATTAAATAAAGTCAGTATTTACTATTGTTGGACTTTTGCGTTAGATTTAGCAGTGTCATCAAAACATGCTAAATTTATTTTTCATATGAAGGAAAACTAATTATTACGAAGCAACCCTCCACAAACTGCCCTGTGGTCTTTTTTTCTGCTCTGTTTTGAATGAACAAACTTTCTTTTGTAACTCGAGTGTCTTTTTATCATATTTATTCAACTCCAACGTATTGTTCATTTAAAGGTTAATCTAGTTAAAATGAAGGTACCAATGTATCATCTCAAAACCTTAGCATGGCAAGTGTAATTTATTGTCATCAATGGCTCCATTTGTGACATGAGGCTTTGTTTATGATATTGTTGTACAAGTGACCATGTTTTCAAGTACAAAAAAGTGGAGAAAAAGAATATAAAGTGTACAACAATGGTCCTGCAAAGGATTTGGAATTATGTTGTATTTCCATGAAATAAAAAAATGTTTAACTGAAAAAAGGAAGTTGTATTTGCTTTTCAAAGGGTTTTACTTTTCAGTGCTCCCCACTCAGTATCCAAGCAGTATAATGACAATTCGACATTGGAGCACAAGAAATATTTTGTTTTTTAGAAACATATGCTGCTATGGTATGAAACCCACTTAATGTGAGCTGGGAAGGCTCAACCCCCCCCCCCCCCCCCCCTGCAGGATGAGCGTTATGGATAAAATAATTGGATGGATAGTATAAATACTACAAATACTTTATAACGTATTAGACGGTTTAGATGGGAATCATGGGATAGAAGTAGGTGCTTTACGTCTTGCGAGCAACGGGACTGATGGTGAAAGTTTATTACATAGAAACCGGAAGATGGCAGTAATGCAACAAAAAGGATACAAGCTGCCGTTAAACACCACAGAAGAAGAAGAAAATGGGCGGGACAGCGTCTTCCAGGACTGGCTGCCTATTGGCCACACGCACGTATACGTACATATGACGTTATTTTGAAATTTCAGCGGTCGAGCTGTTGTGTGTGTCACTGGCAGCTGCACTGCAGCCTCGTCGATACGGTTTTGAAATTCAAAAATAGTTACATACGGTGGATTAAAAATGTCTTTTTCAAGAGCCCCTTTGAAAAGGTTCAACGAGAACATGGGTAAGTGACGTTCAAAAGCCACAGTAGCTAGTAGCATGTTGGCAAGTTATCCTCAGGTTATTCAACGGTTACGTTAGCTTTTAAGTAGTTAGCTCATGTTAGCTCACATGAGTACAGTTAGGTAATGTTAAGGTAACATTAACTGCTAAGGAGAAGTTAACTAGTTACACTCAAAGTGAATGGAACCAAGTAAAACAAAGCAAGCTAACGTATGTTAGATGGCTAAACCAACAAAGAAGTAACTTTGTGTCTGTAACCTGGCTAATGTTGTGCATTTGGCCGAAGGTTGTGCTCCTGCTCCGGGGTCCTATGAGGTCAAACCTGAGGACCCGAAGGGAGCAGCTTCCTTCAACAAATCTGATCGATTCAGAATTGTTAAGGCAGGTGGGTGTACACGTGAGAAGCAAAATGCAACACGGAAAGAATACTTTGAACGTTGGCTAAAACATAACGTTTTCTGACATCTGTTTTCATCATCTGCATCTCCAGCCGCTATGCCACCACCATCGCCCTCCAGAAGTGTCCTAATGTCACCTGTCCGCAGGACGATGTCTGTTGATGGTCTTGTAAGTTGTCTTTTACATCAGCACGTAACGCTAACAACTATTCCACTTACATGGCTCCTCAGTAACCGATCAGCCATTTCAAAATGTGCTCCTGTCAAAAAAAGTAACCCACTAGATGTCTTTTGAAATCCTAGGTTGAAGGTTCAAGTGTAAAGAAGGATAAGAATGCCATGACCATGGAAAGGAAGCAGCACATGCTCCTAGAGAGAGAGGTAGCCGCACTTCGTCAAAGGAACATTTGTGCTAACAATAATCTTATGTTTTCTGTTATCAGTGGCTTTTGTCCATAACTGAGCAACCGGTAAATCAACAGATGTAACTGCAGATGTGGAAAACGTCATGACCGTAGCTTTGTTTCTGTCCAGATGAGGTCACTGGTTCAGCAGCGAGGGGAGCAGGACCGTCGCATGTTGACTCTAGAAGAGGATCTGAAGAAGGTGGAGGCCAAGCTGCTGGCTGCAGTCAGGGAGAAGACGGGCCTCTCTGCCAATGTCACCACTCTGGACAGACAGCTGGTAGAGCTCAAGAAGGTCAACGAGTTCCTAAAAAACAAGGTGTGCTTGGTTTTGATGTACATTTTTTTTGTATATTTACAAATCCTGTCTTGATTACGCCTTGATGAGTGTCTTAGCTGCTAAAAAGTTTTAAGTGTGTAAAAAGCATGTTTTTTGTTTTTTTTAAGGTTTCGGCTGACACTACAAAAAAGAGAATCAATGCTCTCACGATGGACTTGATGGAGGCCAGGAACACTTTGGATGTTAAAAACAAGGTATGACTTGTGTGCACATACTTCCCTTGTTAATAACAAATACAAACTCAATTAAAGCTAATCTCATTTTCAGCTGCTGTGGATACTTATGTATAGTGTGTGTTTGTCCAGGAGTTGAACGTCCTGCAGATTAACACTGAAGGCCAAGCTAATGTGCTAGACTCTGACCTGCAAGCTGCCAGGGCTACTGTCACTGCTCTGAAAAACAGGAATAAAGACTTGGGTAAGCTTGAACAGCACCAGATAGTGCTACTAGCAATACAAGCATGCTTGCATATATAGAGGAATAAAAGCAGATGAAGTAACCAGGGCTGTACTGTGATTTCTACCTTTTTACAGAGAACCTTCATCAAGTGACCAAAACTCTGAACAAAGAGCTGGAGAATGAGAATGCTGGATTGCATGGTGAGTTACTCTTGGCCTACTCTTTTTCTCTTCGTTTACTGTATGTGTGTGTGTGTGTGTGTGTGTGTGTGTGCCTGCCTGCCTGCTTATCCTATTACTAATAATTCTGTGTTATTTTCCAGCTGTTATACGGGAGCTGAGGGAGGAGGTCCGAGTTGTGCAGGGATACCTGGACGAAGCCAATGATCAGATCCAGGTATAAACTCTGCCCATAGAACAATTCGTACAAAAGTGGACATCTTTACATCATTGTTTCTAAAAAGAAAAAAAAGGCATGCTTTACCTCTCTGTGTGCTTATAGGATCTCCGTTTGAAGCTCCGAGAGAAGACCCAGGAGAACACTGTTGCTGGTTCTCAGTTGGAGAAAGTGACGTAAGCAAATGCCTAATGGTTCCTCCAAGCAGGTTAGATCTGCACTTTATACCATGACACTCATTTTCCACTTTTCCACAGGCAACTGGAGACTGACCTGGACCAGCGCACTGCTGAGATAGAAACCACCCAAGGTGTGTTAAGGCAAAAAGAGAAGGAGGCACAGAAATTCCAGCAAGCGCTGCAGGCGTCAAAGGATGCTTTAGTGGAGGTGGAGAAGAGGTTGGAGACCCAAGAGCTGGAGCTGAAATATTCACAAAGGTCAGTGAGGGACATGGAGGAGCAAATGGAGTCGGCCAACCAAAAAGTTCAGGATTCCCAAGCGACGGTTCGACAGCAGGAGGCAGAGCTCACTAGACTGAGAGAGGTGCTCAGAAGGACAGAGAAGGAGCTGGACGAGCGAGTGGCACATCTGGAACAGAGGTGTCTGTTCTCTGAGGAAGAGAGAAGTATGTTCACCAAGATCCATTTACGATGATAACTTAAGTTGCAAAAATAAATAAACGGTTATGTGATGCATATATTGTGTTTGTTTCTTTAAGGCAGGACTCGGGAGGAGGGAATGAGGAGAGTGGAGGAGTTGAAAACAGAGCTCCTCTTGCTAAAGGAAGCTAAAAAAGACGAGAAAAATACTCAGATTCAACTCCAGCAAGAACATGCTGCTCTTACTGAAGAACTGACAAAAGAAAAGGTGACAATGTTTTTTTTTTTTTTTTTTTTTTTTTTTTTTGTGTCTCATATGGTGCTTTCTTTTTAGATTCAGTGCCAGATCACCTGCGCTGCGACTGACTCTTTCTTCTTTCCTACAGGCACTTGTGGACGCCCTGTCTGTGCTGGTGGAGCAGGAGAGGGAGGAGGCAGAGGAGCGGCTGAGACAGCTCAAGGAGGAGATGGAGGAGGTGCTGGGAGAGCTCGCTCTCCTGGAGGACCAGGAGCAGGGGAGGCAGGAGGAGGCCCTCCAGAGGCTGCAGGAGGAATACAACGAGCTGGAGGGACAGCTGAGTGATGCCAGGGCACTGTTGGACAGGTGAGCAGCCAAAGGCCACGCATACCGATGAGATGTGTTGACAGAAAACGTATTACGGTGACGTCTGGAAGTCATGCTTGCATTAACGACGTACTCCTCACTGCACTTGCAAAAACAAAACCTTTGTTTTTTGGATTTGTTGCCACTGCCTGCTCGCTACTATTTAGAGTCGGCGGCAGCTGGGAGCGTGTCCCGGCATTCCACTGAGCATAAAGTAAAGGAAAATAATTGACAGGTTGCCGGACCATCACAGCTCTGACACGGAGAGTGGGTCACTATCTATTTTTGTGTAAGCCCAATTTCAATGATTGCAAGTAACCTCACAACCTCATCTTTGGGGATCTGAGGGGAAGCAGGGCACCAGTTGGAGGAAATCTTTATTTATTTTGATCAGAAAGTTGAGAGTAGAGACGGATACAATAGTAGGAATGATGCGCAACAAACAACCGAGAATGGCCGCGTTTCTATGTGCACCTTACAACCAGACTGCAGCTCAAATATTATATTTGATTACTTTTCAAATAAATGTTTAAAGTGGGTAATAACGCTGGACAGTCCTTAATACATACATTGAAACCAGGCGGTGTTCAGTACTCAACACGATTACTGACAAACATTCATTAAAGCTCTTCGATTTAGCTTGACTTTAGATTGGATAACATAATCATGTCACATTCTACATACAAACATTTTGATTAGTAACTACTTCAATTGCACAAGTTTTCTGTGTTTACTGATTTACAATTATATTTATTTTGTAATTCATTAATGTAATTCTGTTACATGTAAGGAGTTACTCCCCAGCACTGAACATGACAACTAAAGCAGCAAATTGCCAGATTTGAGAAGCTGGGAACCGGTTAACGTTTGGTATTTTGTCGTGTAAAATTTCCTAAACGGTTTCTTGATGACCAAAGTAATTTTTTTTTTCTCTCGATCGACTGTTTGGTATATCCGCTAAATGTATGAGCTCTACTGCATTGATGGGAGACTTTCAGATATTCTCTTGATTCATTGACAGGACCAATATTTCAGAATTGTTTATTATTTAAGGCACATTTCCACAAGCATAAGACGTCTGTCATATTTAGAAAAGACCAAAATAAAAGATGTAACTGGTTTCTCTGATCGATGATTGTATCAGTAAAGTCAAGAGACCTACCACCTATAAATGCACCAAAACTGTGTGCTCATCATTTTTAGTAAGAGCAACGACGTGGCCGCTTTGAAAGAGGAGCATTCATCCGCCATGACGGAACTCCAAGAGGCCCACACGGACTCGCTGAGCAAGATGGGAGACATTGTCACGGAGCTGAAAAGGTGAGCGCGCTCCGGTTGTCGGTATTCCTGGAATGCGAGTTGGATTCGTGTTGAGGTTAAATTTCAGTCAACGTGTAGTCTCTCACACTCTGCTCCTCTTACTTTTCAGCGCCAGAGAGGCTCTGCAGGGAGCAGAGGGGAGACAGAAAGAACTGGAAGCGGAGATGGACAGAGTGACGCAACAGATGAAGGAGGAGATGGAGAAAATCGTTCAACAGAAAGAGGAGGAGGTCAACCGAGTGAAGCAGGGCTTGGAGGAGCACCAGGAGAGGCAGTTTGCTGAGGCAAAAGCCAGGGAGGAGAATTCAAGGTACGCTTCGGAATCCCTGAGTCTACTTTGAAATAACTGTTACTTTTCCGACTTCTTTTTTTATTTTTTTTTATTCCCTTTTCTCCTTGATTTGATAGAAAGTTGCTGGAGGTGCAGACTCTCCTTGCACAAAAAGATGAGGAGATAAAGGCCATGGGGACGAGCCACGCCGCCCTGATCGATCAGCTACAGCTGCAGACAAAAGAGAGAGAAGAGGCACGGGGGCACCTAGAGGAGCAGAGAAGTCTGCTCCAAAGTGAGAAGGAAAAGGCCCAGGAACTGCTAGAGGAGGTCAACCAGCAAAAAGGGGAAATAATGGAACAGCTCCAACAAGAAAGAGAAGAGAAAGTTAAAGTCCAGACAGCCCTTCAGGAGGAAAGGGGAGCATTGGAGGTCGAAAGAGAAGACCTCCAGCAGGTCAGGTCAGAGGTGGTCCGGCTACAGATCGAGCTTGAGCGAGTAGACGAGGAAAGGAAGAGTCTTCTGTCTCAAGTAGAGCTCACGGACCGGTCCAGGCTTGCTCTTGAACATCAACTAAACATGGCAGAGCAGGACAGAAACCGGCCTCGCCCGGATGAGGTTGAACAAGCGGGTTTGATCTTCCGGGCCCAATTAGACCTCATGGAGGAGAAGACACAGACTCTGCACCGCGAGTTGGAAGAGCTGAGACAAGATGGACGTGCTCAGCAGGAGCAGGTGGAGCTGCTGACTCAGGAGAAGGTCACGCTGCAGTGGGATTTGGAGGAGCAGCGGCAGGAACTTCAAAGACAAATAGATGAAGCGCAGGAGAAAAGGTGAACATTGGATTGGATTCTTGAGTTGTGAGTCGTTCGTTTTTTTTTTTTGTTTTTTTTACAATAAGCACATTTTAACTCCTCATTCCTTTCCTCTAAGCTCCCAAGTTTCAGAGAGTGAACACTGGAGGAAACAATATGAGGAGCTGTTTGTGAAGGTCAGGCCCTTTCAGGTCAGTCATTTCCACACCGGGTCAAATATGACATGTCAGTACAGCCCAAACCATGTGTAATGTGAAAGGTGTTTGTTGTGATGCAACCACAGATATGTATCACTCATCTCTGTAGCTTTTAGTGTCTTTTAGCACCGTTTTAATTCAGTTTCAACCTTGTTTCCAGCTGTATGTCGGTGTTGTTATAACAGCTCGTTGCAGAGTTAAAGCCCTCTCAATGTTCACGCGGTTGTGCGCCCACAGGAGCAGCTCAATGCGTTTGCAGCCGAGCGAAATGCACTCGTCAATGAAAACGGAGCGAACCAGGAGGAGTTGAACAAGTTGTCCGATGCCTACGCCCGTCTGCTGGGCCACCAGAACCAGAAGCAGAAGATCAAACATGTGATAAAGCTGAAAGATGAGAATGTCAGCCTAAAACAGGTGATGCATGAGAACGGCACCGACTGCTTTCCAAAGCCACATCGTGCACGTTTTGTCTCGCTCTCATGCGCCGGTCCTTCATCCCCTCTTTGTGTCTGTGTAGGAGGTGTCTAAGCTTCAGTCCCAGGTGAGCCGGCAGAAGAGAGATCTGGAGCAGCTGAAGTCGAAGCGCCCCGGTAGTCCTCGTCGTCGGTTTGATCCCAGCAAAGCTTTCCATCACGACAAGGAGAACCGGCGAACAGAAACCCTTAAAGAAGGTGCGTACTGAACTGCAACACAATGAAAGCATATAGAGGTAGAGCTTCGGAGATATGTGATGAGAACAGTTACGTGATTTTTGTTCTTTGCTTGTTTTGTCAGGAAACCATTATGCATAATGGAGCTCTTCTGCCAGACGGGAACTGAAAACTAAATTACATTTCTATGGTTTTGTCTTTTTTTGTATACTTCTTATTTGTGTCAGTTTTGTTAACCGGCTTCATAATCGTTACACAGAGAGTGAGGATGTATGTTTCCGTTAACATTTTAATAATAAATGTTAGCAGCAGATTGTACGTGTGCAGGAGCAGTGTGTTAAAATAATGAGATGGATGGCTGTAAGTCTACACACATTAGAATAGGAGATACTTACAGCAAATCTTAGGGCAGCTGAGCTAGCAACTTCTTTCTAAATATTTCTTCTTTGTAAATAAAGACAACTTTTAATACACTTCCTAAACAAAAGCATTACTGAGATTTATTTTCTTCCCAAGTGTTAAAATGCTTTTTTTATTATTTTTTATTTGGATCATCTCGGCCATGTCTGTCCTCAGCCAGTAGAGGGCACTGTAGGACTGCAGCCACAGGTTGGAGCGCAGCAAAAGGCCATTGCAACCCATGTTTCATCCACACCCGCTACAAAGAACACAACTTCACCATCTTTGTAGAGAGGAGCCTCGGGTTTTGGGTCATGACGCTTTATTTCCTTCAGTTGATAAGACACAGCCAGATTGGGCCAGAAATTGACCTTTTTACAAGCTAGTTGTGGAGTGACGAGCCAGTCGCACTCGCCCTCCAGGTAGTAAATGCTGCGTAACTCATGGCAGCACTGCTCCACGATGCCTCTCTTCACGGCCGGACGGAGCCTTCCACAGCTGCCGCTCCTGTCTGGCCCTTTTTTGACGTGGAGAAAGTTTCCATAGCCACGTGTTAAGAAGTCCTGCTGTTGCTATGCAAAGCTCCAGTTCATCAAACTACCATTTAAAACTCTTCACACTTTAATGGAGACGTAATGGCTCGGCAATCAGATCCCCCTTATCCACTTATTTAGTCTTGTTAGCCTCCACTTCAAGAGGAGGTATGATGGAGCTCCAACAGAGGCGCATCATTGCTGACACCTGAAGTTAAATTCAAAATAGCAATACATTGTTTGAAGGGGAACATCCAAATAATGCCTTGTGAGAATAATAAGGATTTTGGGGATTTCGCAAGGTTTGTTATTGGAGATGTTAAAAGCCACTATGAAACCAAACAGCCTGAATTCAAACGAGGCCAGAGACGTGCTTTGCACACTAATGATGGTTCGGACAAATGCATAGATTAAGTTTCCGGCATGTTGTCTCTTTAACATTTTTCCTCCAGCCAGGATCCAAATTGGCATTCTCATTAGACCGAGTCTGAACTTTGAACATGGTGGGCAGTGACTGCAGAGACGCGTAACCAGCCTGACGTGTCTGGAGCAATGTCGCACTGTTCACTCTCTGAACTCCCACTGTCAGGGGGACAATTATAACCTCATTTACACAAGTCAAACAGAATAAGTCAAAACAGTTCCCACAGTTAACACGGTCCTCGCCGAGCAGATGTTCCAAACCCCGCTCGTGGGGTCGGTTTGGACTGTTGTGGAGGGTGTTCACCGGGTGGGAGACACACAGGGTTTTCGGTGGCGGCGGCGGCGGGGAGAGAACACCGCCGGAATGTAGAGCGCCGGCATGGACACCGCACAAGGTACCCTGGCCATAGGAGGGAGACCTCGTGGACAGAACACATAAAGACATGTTCACATAAAATGGTACACATCTGATCAATTTTTTTATTCTTGCTAGATTTCAAAAGACTAATGGTAGAACTGAATCCACCCTTCAATATTTAATACCTCGAGGCCAGACGGTTGAAAGCTAAAGGGATGAAGTGATGTTTCGATTTGATCAGACCTTTCTTGATGACACCCGGGCATTACAAGTCCACTTTCTTTTAATAACTTTCGATATAGATATTTTTACGATGCTCCTGTGAAATTGTACCAGATAGCTTGAGGCTTTGAGAGTATAATAGCTCTGAGATGGCGCTGAGGGCACGCATGCAACACCCCGAACTCAAATAAGAGCTTTGAAGTGAGCCGAAAACTGAACAATTCATTATTTCATTGGAAATCAAAGGCCAGGGATGAAAAGCTTCGGTGCAACAAGGTCTGCCGAAAAGTCATTAGATGATATTTGACTCAAATCTCTAAATCTGACAATTATTGTTAGCCTAAGCGGGCGATGTCAAAGATCAAGGAAAGTGATTGGTGCAAAGATTCCATCTTCATGACCTGGCTCGACTTCAAGCTGTTATTCACCGGGATGATTCTCAATTCCTGAAAATAATTGGATAGTCAACCCCAAATGTCCCAACATCAAAAAGGCAACATCCAGTCATTTCCTCAAAGCGCCGCCAGAAAGAACGTCCCCCACATCATCATCATCATCACCGCGGATACTGTCGGGGTGTCTGTAAGGTCACCCAACACCTTGCTCTCCAGTTTAGCAGCTAAAGTGCTCCAGAGTGGGAATGATCGGTGCCAGATTACAGACTTGTCATTAGTGTTATTAGTCAAATCCCATTTGTGATGGATACTCTCCAGAGCTGGAAGTTCAGCTCCTGTTTCAAGGTGAAAAACATATTTAGCAGTCATTTGGAAACTATATAGACCTTTTGTGGACATCTTATAGTGCACTGCAGATTATTGGATTGAAAATGAATCATTTTAACGGTGTCTTTAACAATGCACCTGTGCCAGGCATTACAGCATTGGCAGAGCGCTCTATCTGGCCCGCCCGCCACTCCTCTATCCCTCTTGGCTGGGTGCCAGGCTCCTTGGCACACGAGATTGGTTGAATTATAGATCCTGCCTGTGCTACTCTTTACTTTCATCCCTGGTTATTGAACACATCAATTTTAAAACTGGAGATCTTGAGGGAATACAGAGAAACTTGCTTCCACTGTGTTTGAGCCCTCGGTGCAGCAGAGCAGTTGGTAGTTGGAAATGAAAAGGGCCGAAGCCCAAAGCACTAAAACAAGGTACAGAGAACATCTCCAACCTGGCCACCTTTCCCCTTTACAACTCCACCTGGGAGGTGAGAGAGAGAGCACCGTCACCCATAACCAAACCCAATTCAACCCATGCTGTCTGGTGTCCTGAGTGGCACCGCTCCCGCGCTGACAAACACCATATGTCATGTTCTGATCACAAAGTGTAGTTTAGAGGACTTCCAGGCCTGTCGGTGACCTTAAGTGGTGAGTTTAAAGCGGAGTCAAGAGGCAACTGTGAGAAGTTATTGTCTTTATCAGTCCGTCTCTCTCTGTCTTACAGGGTCTTAAAGAACAACTCCTCTGCCTTTAAGTTAGAAATGTCAGAAAGTAGAATATTAAAATATGCAGTGTAAAATATTACACTTAAATATCATTACAATCTCTATAAAAAAACTACAACAATGTTGTGTTCAGAATCATATGGTAAGTACATATAAATGTAATTCTCTAGTAGTTATTTGGTTGATTTTGCTTTCTATAAAAGCCTTGTTTTCCTGCATAGGTTTTGACTCGCCTCCTGTCATGTTCAGCAGCTGTTCTTTTTAATTGTAGTGTGCCTACAGTATCTGAGGGTGGGCCGAATTCAGATGAGAAGTGACGCACTGTGTAATTTTATGTCAAATAATGACTCTGTTGTCAGGCCCCCGGAGGAAGCAGCACAGCCGTTGTACAATCGCCTCTCTGCTTGCGTGGTTGAATTTAACCGTTAGTATGTCGTACTGTGGTAGGTGCCAGTGTGTTGTTGTAATGTAACGCCCTGTGAACGAACACGAGTATAACAAAGAGCATAATGCAAAGGAGGAAAATATCAATACTGACTGAACATGGAATCAGTGATGCAGGGGTACCTTCATGTTCTTTCTAATGATTTCCATTTTGGGGCGTGTAAGATATTATGACATGGACATAGTGAATATTTGTAGAATTTGGGGCGTTACCATAGACAATAAAGCTCTTATTTTGTAGAGCCCTTTAATACTAAGTTGTATTGTCACACTAAAAAAAAATGCATTTTATAACCTGTACAAACCAGAATTTGCTACTTTTGGGGGTAAAAAAAAAAATCATAAAACATCTTAAAATTGAACAAAGTCTGTATCTGGTCATTGTGCATGGCGCGGTGGTAGGTGTTCCATCACTCAGTGACCCTCATGGGTCAGTTCTCCAGCTGCAGGAAATAGAGGTTTCATGTTCATGAGTACAGTATCAGCTGAAACTGTCCTAGGAGCAGGAATAATTTAGAAAATGTGTCGCATTCCCCTTTTTAGCTGTCATTGCAGCATTGAATTTAAAAGGTGTTCGCCAGCTGCATGTTCACCTTGAAAAAGATCCTGTGGTCAATAAATCCAAGTACATTTTAATAAGAGAGTGACCTGAATAATCTTTAAAACCACTAAATCTTGAGGTTGATAGAGCTGTCACATATAATAGCCCCACCATCAACTCTATATTTCTTAGGTGTATTTGTGGTATTCTACATATGACATATATATTTATATATGTGTATGTATACTGTATATGCAGATCTGTCTTTGCATGCTGCAGTGTTGGTCAGTGTGTGTCTAAATACTGTAGATTGCTTAATCTGCCTATTACGTTTTGCTGCGTGTTGCTTTTCTGTGCATATTTCCTTGGAAGTGATCCACAACAACATAAATGCTCAATAAATAATCTTTTACAGAAATGCCAGCAGGGGTGTACTTACATTTTTGAGAGAGATGTTTAAAAATTGGATTTCTGCTGTTCTTCTAACAGTTGCGTGTACATACCCTCTGAAAGGGGAAAAATGCAATACACTTGCATTCTGACCTCTTACTGAGATTAATATGTAATCTAATCTAGACACTACAGATATAAAAGTAAATGCAATATGAACAACATATACCAAAGCAGTTTGAATGTTGCATACAAGTGCTCTCAGGGTGCTGCAGGAATGAGTCCTAAAACCCAAGTAACCATTTCTTCTTGAAGTAAATAAGTCTTTTTGAATGGGTTTTTGTTTAGTTGTCTGAAATAAGGTCTCTGGTTAACATAAGTTTAAGAGATATAAATGATTTGTTCTATGACAGTAGATAGCCTACCCCTCTCATGGATTTTTAAGCTCTTATTAAGTGTCTTTAAAAAGACTGTTGCTAACAAGTGGGTTATGGGTACTCGTGTGACCGTGGTGTAGTTCCTTAATATCCTAACGTTATAGCTGTTTACTTCTGTCGGTTGCATTCACGCTTCAAACATCATAAAAGTGGTGCTCAATTGTGAAGATTATCTTGCTGAACAAAGCCTATAAGTATCATTAACTTGTGTTTGCCACAGAGTTTATTTTCCACAATATTCCATAATCCAATGAAAAAAGATCCCATTGGCTTTTTGTCGAGGGAAGCAGTGTGATGCTAACATCCGGGGTTGGCTTACAACAATACATCACTTGAATCACCATTCTTGAATGTATGACAAAGGGAGTCGAACCTCATGATTTTATGGAAATTACAATAACCTCAATTTTTTTGTCTGTCCGCTGGTAGGGTAACGTTTTGGTACCAGGGTTGCAGAGCCTTCATAAAGTAATTATAATAATATACGGTAAAACCGGCGGTTTATCATAGGCCTGATGTCATATATTGTGATTTGATGTAGGAACAAGCCAGAATACCACAGCCAAAAGTTTTTCATGTGGAAATTTTACCCAGCACCATCAGAGACTAATTAACCCTAAATTCAATTTAGGTAATGGAAGCTGTTTCTAATGTACGTTAAAAATCGTGTAACTTTTTAGTGTTTTTGATGTGTGATAACATTTGATCAAGCTAGAATGATGAAATACTGTTTCGTTATAAAACACCACATTCGGATCCTTGTGCGTTAAAGCGGCTTTTGGGTACTGCAGAAATGAGGTGACGTTAATTTCCCTCAAATGACAGTAGGAGGGAGGACAGGTCTTTCAAACCCTTGCAAAGGAAAGAAGGGTCCTTTGGAGGACTGATAAAAGAGAGATGAAGAAAGCCATCCAGCACACTGGCACTGCCATTTGAGGAGGTGTTAAATGTAGAAGCAGGAAAGGTCCAACTTTGCCACGCTTTGAAACTCGTTCCCCCAGGGAACAGCACAGCGACAAGAGCTGCGAACAACAGGCGCATCCTTCTCACCCCGGTCGCATGGCTGCTTCAAACGCGCACATCAAATAGCAGAGGACTGGCAGACGCCCTAGACATGCAGAGGCAGACAGACGTTGGGTGGAAAGTCGGCTGGGTCCCTAAGGTGGGAGTTGCGTAACTTGTCTTCTCTTCTACTGCGTTTGAGGAGATAAAAGGGAGTGAGGAGTTCAGCCCAGTGAGATGTTGTTAATCTGATCTGATAGCGAGCCTTTTCATTCCCATAATTATCCCCGACTTTCTGGGGATGGAAACTGATGAGACTTGGAACATCAAAAAAAAAAAAAAGAAGAAGAAAAAAAAAATCGTTGACTTACGCAACAGACAACAGAAACAGCTTGGATCATTATGTTTTTATGTGAGAGTTTGAACCGTAAGAAGGCAGAAGTAATGAGACGGATTTCCATAAGTCAACTCTTAGAACTGGATACTGATCCAAAGGCTCCACAAAGATTCATCTGTGCTTAGACGGGAGCAGATCTTTGAATACCGAAAAAAAGTGTTCAAAATAAAGTAACTTTTTTGGAATCTTTGGCAAGGGCAAACAGTTTGGATCCTGGCAGGTCGAGCAGCCCTGTCATATGCAAACATGGTCTCATGCATGTGTGCCCCTATACGCACGAAAGACAGGCTGGACACGGCCGCCTGTTTTGGACACTGCCCTCCATGCGTGTCACGGCCTGCTGGCTCAGATCCATGACAGAACGCCGCAGAGTTTCAGAAAATGGTGTGTGTGTGTGTGTGTGTGTGTGTGTGTGTGTGTGTGTGTGTGTGTGTGTGTGTATGAAAGAGAGATACTGTGAGTGAGAGGGAGAGGGAGAGGGCTGCCCTGGTGTCTGCACTCTCCTGTCAGTGACAGTCGCTAATCCAGTACTAACCTCTGGCATGACCTACTTTGCTATGCCACCTCTTTCTGGACCCCTACACACACACACACACACACACACACACACACACACACACATAGAGTTATAATGAATAAAAAGAATGAAATCTTGTAATTCAAGACATTTTTTTGAAAAACTACTTCATTCATAGAACACACTCTTTTTCACATACATACACACACATGCGGAGACATTCGAGCAGATTAGGATTCGTAGTTGACAGGTTGTGTTGGGGAACAGAGCTTGGTTTGACAGCTGAGAAAATGACTACATGTTATAAATTTGACACGTTCCCAAGAGAGAGGTGAGGCAGGACAGAATGATGGCCAGTTTGATTTTCAGGCCAGAAAATAGATTTCTATTTAAACCCTCATGTGACCGGCCTTTTCTTTGGAGTTGAGCTCCGCGCGAGACAAGAGAATTTAATTTAGAAACTGGCATTTTTCGAGTTTGCGTGTGGCGTCCTTTAGTTTGATGGATTGATATGAGAGCGACTCGCCCCCCTCTCCGAAGGGATTTTTTTTGCTAAAATCAGCATGCTAACATACTCGCAACACTAACTTGCTAGTGTTTAGCATGTAGCCTTAGGTGTTTACCATCTTCACCAACTTAGTTCAGTGTGTGAGCATGCTAACATTAGCTAATTAGCACTAAAGTACAGGTGGGGCTGATGGTAGAGTCAGTATTTTGGAGGTATCTAGTCATAAACCAAAGCATTGCACAACTTGTGACCTGATGATGGCGCTACAGGAAAAGTCAAGGGATCACCAAAGTGATTAAAATCCATCCTGAGGGAGACATGGCTGTCTGTACCACATTTCATGCCAATCCATCAACTAGTTAGATATTTCAGTGCGGACTGACTGACTGGCTGACATTGCCATCCGCCATGCTGCTTGTAAGACTAAAATAGCAGTATCTTTCCAAGAGTGCTACATGGTAGAATATTGCTGGTTATTTCGTTGTCTGTGTGTATATAATTAATGATTTTTTATTTTTTTTTACTTTCTATCACAAATCACCTTGTAGTTGCGGTGTGTAAGAGTTAAAACATGAGGGGTTAGAGCAAAGCTGTGCACAGCCACACATAAGAATGCTGCTGTGTGTCTTTGTGTGTGTGCCTGTGCATGTTTGCACGAATCAATATGGATGGTATCACCCCCCCTGGGTCTGCCCCCACCCCCCCCCCCCCCCCGCTCTTAGAGATAAAGTAGAGAAAGCAGACCCACAGCCAGACATATGAGTGGGATTAACAACAGGCGCTTATTTGGGAGAAGAAAAGGTGCCACAGCTAAAGATAGAGGGATTTCAACACGTTTCATTATTTGGTGGAGGATGTGTACAGCAGGTACTGTCAGGTAAAAGGTCAGAATCAATCAATCCAATGTTCTCTGCCAACCTGCCCTAAATTGCATATTGACTCAGTGCGACGGTCTCCGAACTGGTGGATTAAATGCATCTCGACAACTTTAATGCTACACAGTGGAGCTTTACTGGAGAGGTATCTATATGCCGTTGTTGGGTATCCCTGATGTTGCTAAGCCCCAGTTGTTCATCTCACTCCTTCCCGCGTTATCTCTTGCTCTGAAACTTTCTCTCATGCATCGTGCCGGTGCAAATGCGAGTGAGAGAGGCGCGGGTGGTTATATGGAGCAGAATGCCAAACATGCCGATGTTTGTGTGCATGCGCATGTATACCTGACACCTGGGACTTATCTCGATCTGTAACTGTCTGCTATCTGCAGGAGCTGTCGGCGCGATACATATAAGTCGTGTGCAGAGAGGGGCTGTACGTTGCCTTGTTGGCTTCCACTGAGTTCCAATATAGCATGGTGAACACAGTAGGCACAACAGCTTTGATATGTTGTTGAGAACCTTTCATGTGGTGTGTGTGTGTGTGTGTGTGTGTGTATCGGTGTGTGCGCGTCTGCGCATGTGTTTTACTCTTTTGCTCGACCGGAGGAAGGAGATGCTTCAGATGTGTTGTCCTTTCATTCCAGAGTCCTCCTTTGACGTAAGAGGGATCCCATGGAAACTTAACATGTTATGGTGGCTTGCCGCAGATAAAGATTGAATTATCCGTGTTCTCCTTAAATCCCCGTTCAATCTTTTTTTTTAAACCAGGATGAGAGATTTTGTCTGCGGCGCCCCGAGGAGCTGTGCACCCCGCTGTTTGGTAATATCTGAAATTAATTCCTCCAGCCGTCCCAGTTGTGCCTAAACAATTCAAGGGCAGTGTTAGATCCACAAATTGAGAATTTACTGAAAGGCCTTTGTACCACAGCCAGTGATAGCGTTTTTTGTTAAAGATAATTCCATTTATCATTACTGTGTCCTAGCACAAACTGGTTTGTATTGGCCAAACAACAAACTATATGTGACGCCCAATCACAGGGGTTGTTACCCAATAATGGAAGTAGATTTTTGCTCCAGCGTTGGAGAAAAAGAAAGGTGAAGATAATTCTTTGAAGTGAAGGCAGAGGACTCCCCTTTGAGTTGCCGCAAAGACGGATTCCAAGGAACAGAATGCAGGGTGGGAATGAAGAAAGGTGAAAACAGAGGACTCTGAGTTTTCTTGATACCGCGCATGAATACTTCATTCTTTCCAGGTAGGACTTGCTCCATAATTCAACAGTATCTGGACCTGAGCTTCTCATCCACACAATATTTCCACTCTATACACACACACAAACACACACACACACACACACACACACACACACACACACACACACACACACACACACACACACACACACACACACACACACACACACACACACACACACACACACACACACACACACATTCACCTTGTAACGCTGTGTGATTGGCCTTTGCCCTGGCTCAGTAGATGGCTGTCTCGGGATGTGAATCCTTCTGAATGCAGATTCTGCATCATTGTCATTTAATCTGCAAATATAACAGAATGTAGACAAGGCTAATAGAGTTTGGCACTTTAGGTTAAAAGGGCTTCCTGTCCAGCTCTATATTGTATTTGCTGGGTCTCAGTAGTAAAAGTTTTCGACAAAACTGAAATGAAAGTGATACAGTTTTGCCTTTTAAACAAATTACACAAACTAAACATTTGCCACTTCAGATAAACCCTCATCAGTTTATTTATTTATTCATTTTTTTTTTTCTGTCTTGGGGGCAGCACAGCAAGAACTTTGAAAAATTTGTATTGGGAATGTGTTAGCAAGTAGTGGCTTATTTACACATCGAGAGGACAACATTAGCATTCATTTGAAGTTGTGTTTGTGTCCAGTTGATGAATGTTAGTCCAATATTCAGCTCTCTTTCAGCGCCTTACTGAGAAAAACAAAACGAAAACCTGGCTCTTTAGCTAAATGCTGCTAAAAGTCGCTAACTTTGTCGGTCTGCTGTTCTATGCCGGTCAGTCACCTTACGGTGGGTTTGTCACAGTTTTCTTGCTGAATAAAGCCAAAAAGCTTTCTGCATAAGATGAAAATGTCCCTGACAAGAGCAATGAGAGTGAACCAAAAGGGCTAAGGAGCTGGCCACTCAACCAAAACAATAAGTAAAATGATGTTAAAAAGCTTTGTTTAGCCGAGAGGAACTGCAGAGTCGGGGGATAATGAATTGTGGGTTTGTCGCCACGAGCAACAATTTTCCCAAACACACAGTCATTGTTGATCTGAGAATGTTGATTAGAGCAGCTTTAAGTTTTTAGTTTTGTTATGGTGGTGTTTGCGGTGGTTTGTTAGCACTTGCACATTAACCATGTTTGGCCTTGGAGTGTCATCCCTGTGGGTGGTGAACATTTTGGCTGACAACACTAATAGTCTGTTCAAACCAAGGGCAATTACATAGGAAGTGACAGGAAATCAACAACATAAAGTGACTACAAAATAACACACTTCCACATATTTCAACATTTGCAACAGCTTCGGGGTTCACCACTAGATGTAACCAAGAGGAAACATTTATCTAAGGTGAGCACATATCCCAAAAGTGAAAGGGACAGATCTCACTTAAAGACCGGGGTAAATATTAGCCGAGGAGCCTTCACACTAACAACTGACTAAAGGTCGGGAGGGGATTGAAATATGACTCAAAGTTAAAGATTCCAGCTTTAAGCATTAAAACAGGCCAAAAAAAGAGCTTTAATAAAGCAAACAGCAGCAATGATTTAGTGTGGCCAACCTGGCAATCCTTCTAATAGAACCGCTTTGATTTATCACTGAGACTCTCCACAATGGAGACCGTAATGGGCTTTATTCATATTTTTATTTTACGAAACACGATGAAAGGGGTCATGGCGGCCATTAAGTGGATTAATGGTATGTGTTGGGTAAAGAAGATGCTATAAAGTCTTAAAAGTTAATGCTGTCATCTGCGGACTGCTGTCCTGATAGAGTGGGAGGGGCCACGCACAGCTAATAGACGTAAGTCAGCCAGGTAATGTCGGATCACTGGGGGACAAGATGGATATCACTTGGCAATGTTATGGGGCGTGTCGTGGTGTGCCGGCACATTTACGCAGGTTATTTATGCTCGATAATGAAGAGCATAATGAAAATTGGACACAACTATAAATATGAGCAGGGAAAGCGTAATGTGGAGGGATAATCATCGATGCAATTAAGGTGGCGTACACATGTGGTGTGAGCATGGCCTCCCCCGACTTTCTCCTCTTCCTTTCACCAAGGCCGTATTTCATCCTGAAACATCACATTTAATCAGCCGGCGTAAATCCCCTGGTCTTGCCCAAGGAGGCTGGCATTTTAAATATGTTAATGCCAAAGCAATAAAGCCTTTGGTTAATCTATCTCCGATGTTATTGACAACTCCTGTTACATTGTTAGTGGTATTTCTCGGCCTTAATTGGTGTGCGGATGCGTCTCCGTGGACGCCGTTTCTCACTGTGTGTATATGAGGGAGCAGGAAGGAAAAGGAACATTGACTGCACATTTTGGTGCTCTGTCAGAACTGTCAGTCTGTGAGAGAGAACGAGAGAGAGGAGGGGTGGGAGGGAGGGAGAGAAAGTTGGGTCAGGAGATCTGGAAGGGAGAGAAATGGAGACAGATGAGAAAGGGAGTCCGGGAGCTGAAGTGACCCTGCGGACCAGATGCTGATAAACTGCCATCGCTGAGCGCTCTGTCAGCTCCGGCTCTCATCTGTCACTGTCGTCCTGCTGCATTTCACCCTTTCTCTCCTCCTCCTCCTCCTCCTCCGCCTCTTCTTTCTTCTCCTCCGACACCCTCTCTGTATCATCGATGTTTTTCCAACTGCTTCCAGCGTGTATTGTTTTTCTTTTTTCATGATACTTACACACATCTATCCGTTATTATCATTCGTCTCTTCAGTAGATTAGCAGTGACTGGCTTGGTGGTCCTGTGTTGTATTTTTAATGCAAGCGTAAGTTGAATGCTTGAGCATAAAGAAGCCTTATCCCGACATCATTCTTTGAAGCAATGATCTGATATTATGTGACAAAGATGAACCGAAGATTACAGGTATTTCTTCTTGAGCTTGAGCGTATAATGCAGTCTGTGGTTGTAGTGCATTTTTATTAAATCGCAAATATTTGACGTAACATCTGACAAAACTTTTATCTTTTCTTGAGAGTTTTCATCTCCCTCTTATCATAATACCGCAAAAGCATAAAAT
The DNA here is from genome assembly GCF_050575085.1 of Anarhichas minor. Lineage (NCBI taxonomy): Eukaryota > Metazoa > Chordata > Actinopteri > Perciformes > Anarhichadidae > Anarhichas > Anarhichas minor. The sequence continues at coordinate 13,595,243 of NW_027466474.1, forward strand.
TCAAAGATGGTGAACTCATAGATTAGTCCATTTTGTTCACACATTGGCGCCACGTTTCTTTCAGTCTAAGAGTAAAACAAAGATATAAAGGAACAGAGAATGCTGTGTCCTTGCTCGGCAGTAGGGGTTGGGGAGGAATCCCTCAGGTTAATCTGTCTAATAGCAACTATCCTGGCCGTCACCACCAGCCTGGGACAGCCTCTTGCAGGCTCGGATGACTTTGTTTTGTCCCTGTTTAAGAAAGCCCAACTGATTGGGACTGTGTGTGTGTGTGTGTGTGTGTGTGTGTGTGTGTGTGTGTATTCGTGTGTCTTTATGTGTGTACTTATCTCGAAAAAAGAGCCACATAGACATTGATTTGTGTTTGGTGGAACAGATCAAATTGTCCCCTCATGCTAGTACTCACTTTTCCACGGCAGTGTGTGTGTTTGTGAGGATTGTGTGTGTGTGTGTGTGTGTGTGCACGCACACAACATAGCATCCTGATTCCTCGGCCAAATCGTCACTTTGCGCTTGTCACATTCTGTTAAGTGTAGCTCACACTCCTTCCTTAATTCCCCACATTCCCTTGTCGCCTCCAACGTCAATCCACACACTCATAAGCAGCATTTTCAAAATGGCATCTGATTCATCACACCTGACCACACACAAAGAAGGGAGAATAGAACCACCTCCACACACACACACACACACACACACACACACACACACACACACACACACACACACACACACACACGTACACACACACTAAGCAAGTTATGGTTGAGTGCCAAAGCTTGATTTCTGTCACAGCCGACTTGTCTTTCAAACACTTTGCTGCTGTCTACCAGGCCCTCAATACTTCCACTATGTGGTGGACACATATGTAATGTTACAAGTGTATAGATTTTACCACTGGTTATCCCTTTAGTGAAAGTGAACAGCTTACACAAAGTGTGATACTTGTTACAAAGTGAGCAGCACATAGTTAAGTCATAAGAAGCATACTTGCATATCAAAACTATATTATCACAAGTGGATGCATTTATGGGGGATCTAGAGCCTTTGTCCCTGTATACTGTATATTTTAAAACTGAAAATCAAAGAAAATGCTTGCACAACATTGCATCAAAACAAGTGGCAATGTTGATAATGATAATCTTTATATGTGCAAAATTAGACATTCAGAGCATTAATATAGCAGCAAATAACTATTTGCTGTGTAAAGATATAGTGGAGTAATATCTGCCAGAACAAATTAAGTCACTCTCTTGTTTACATAGCCGGGCCGGCCACACACGCTTTTAGCGCATGTTCATACATGTGAGCGTGCAGGTCAGCATTTTATTTAGCAATATCTGTTAAATCCATTTACATTCGGCAAATCCTATCCATCATGATTAATTAATATTAAGGCGTAATCTGTGTATGTCACCCTCAGGAAGCATCAATCTATAAACCTCTCCCCGCTGATAAAGCAGAACTGAATACATTTATAGTGATAAACTAACATGCAATGTGTAGGATAGTGTGCAGTGTTTTCGGGGATCTTCTAGCAGAAATGGAATATTATAATCATTCTTATTTGTGTATAGTCACCTGAAACTAAGAATTCTTGTATTTTCGTTGGCTTAGAATGAGCCCTTCATATCAACGGAGGGAGGGGGTCTTCACCAGGTCTGCCATGTTGCACCGCCATGTTTCTACAGTAGCCCAGAAGGAACAAACCAAACACTGATTCTAGTGAGAGCCTTCCACGTTTTTACATTACCTGAAGGCCACCGTAGTTCTCCGACGCACTTGTGGTAATGTGAGCCGCAGGCTGCAAAACCGTGGTACCGCCAGCCACCGAATGACTTCCATTGCTCTTGAAGTGGTGTTATCGTGGCAAGGAGGACTTTTGAGCGAGTCTTGGAAATGGAGGAGTGAGCCGAGGGGTATTCAGTTGGTTGCAATCTGCAACCACACCGATAGATGCCACGAAATCCTACACACTGTTGGAAACTTTAGTGATAAAAGTTCAATTTCAGTCATTTTTTCTGCTGCAGACTGGTGCGGGAGCATGGACAAAATAATCAGTATTTATTCAATCTACAACAATATTTTGTAGACAGGAAGTATTTCATAAGCTGCATGAATTATTTTTGTGCACGTCAGATGCTGTGTTAACCCCACAATCAAGTCAAGTACATTTTTTTTGTCCAACCATCAAGCCATCCATCACCTATACCCGATTATTCTCAGCAGGGTCCCGGGTGGCTGGAGTCTATCCCAGCTCAAATTGGGTGAGAGACAAGGTCAACTTTATATATATATCGCCTAAAATCACAAATTACACATTTGCCTCAAAGGGATTTTCAATCTGTACAACATGCGAGGCACTCTATTCTAAGACGTGGCCCATTCTTTGAACTGGGTCACGGGAATAAGGTTCCACATACATCAAGTATAAAGATCAGTAGCCATGAAAGATTATCGGTACCAGTCTTGCCGTTTGGAAATGTCACAAGTAAAAGATGAATGTTTTACCGTCTTCTGTTGAGAATGCGGGAGAGTAGAGGTTGGTGTAAATAACAATATGTTAAAAAAGGTTGACATGCCAGGCTGGTGGAAAAAATACAAAGATAAAGAAGTTAATTCTCACATAGCTCCTTAAAATGTCCACACTCTTGCAGCAAGAGCTCATGTCCACCATCCTGAGCTGAGGAGCACTCAGCAGCCCTAAAAGAAGAAGGAATGTGATCACGAGTGACACCCTCTTCAATCAAAGTTGTTCAGGGCTCAGCCACCTCAACTAAAATCCCACTATATCCTATAAAAGTGTCAACAATTTACGGGCCTAAATGCAAGTCGTTTGTTCTGGTTATTTGGTTGCAGCACATTTTCTTTTTTTGTGTTTCTTTAGCTGTGCAAGTCTACAGCTCCACTCATTAATTTAATTTAGTTTGTTTTGGGGAAACGGCTAAATTGCAGTGTGTCTTCATTTTTCAGCAATTTGCTCAGCCACTTTACAGACTTGAGGGAAAAGAGCAGAGGGACACCGTGAGCACACAATGTGTATTTTGGTCAGAGGAGCTTCAGCTCAGTGCTGGGCAAAGACGTGAGAAAAATAACATTTCTACACTGGTAACACATCAGTGCCCCGAGCCAGAGGAAATGAAGAGGGTAGACTGGCCACGAAAGATCTGGCTAGACTCATTCTTGAGGGTTTCTGTCTCACCCAAAGGGAAATGGGACAATGATTACTATAAGGCACTGCCACCGCTGTACTGCAAGAAGAATGTGCCACTTCCAAAGCTGCTCTCTCAGCAGGCAATGCTCAGCAGCCACTGTACTCTGGTCAGTCCTTAACTAGGTTACACAAGCTATTTGTCAATCCATCACGAAGATTGTGTGTGAAGTTCTTTGTAAGTACCAAATCAGGTGGCACCATCGCTTTCGAACAATTTTATTTCTATACATATATGGAGAAATATATATATATTTTTTGTCTGTGTTTATTTGACATATTTATACACGCATCAGATGTGGAGTAACATCGTCGGGTTTTTGTCCACGTGGCAAATGCATGCCCAGCAGGCCCGTTCTCTCTTCTTGTAGCTCTGTTTTGGTCTCCACCAAATACCCGGCTCTTATTAAGCTGCTACATGCTCCCCGATGGTCACCAGCTTGCTAACTTTGTCACCCGTTCGGTGTTGGGTAGGAAGCGGACAGCGGGCTGGTCGGAGCAGAAAACCGCTACCCGTTACAGCTGGAAACGAGCTTGATTACGGCGATGAGAATTAAAACAGGTCGGAGGCCATGAGGGCAAAAACCGTCTGAACAAAAATAGGATGATGAAGCATGGCTGAAGAGTAGCTTGAGAGCAATATGGAAAGTTATGCAGTAGAAGGAAGATGTTGAGACTGCGGAATAAACAAACAAGTTAACGTACATTTTAAGCCATTTATAAGTATACGAGCTGATATGGCAAGTGTCCTTGATTAATTAACTGAGAGTGACTTTCCATTTAATCACCGCTACAGATGCTGTAGGGCATAAACTCCTTCCAGTGGCCTGTGTTTTATGATAGCGATACATGAACCTATGCCAGGACTGAGGATAAACGAAACATATTTTTGTTAATATCGTGATGACACATCGCTGTAAACATCAACAACTGCTTTGAGGATTTGGAGGTAATTATATCATTGTTGTTGAGAAAGATGCATGACATTAGCTGAAGTTCCCTCGAGCCTCAAGAGGCCCACAAAGTGCACATGAAGTTCCCACTGATCTTTAATCAATTTATCCGGCAATAAGCTGCAGAAATAGGTGGTGGATGGCGCTGCATTAAAATTCTGTTTCATTTCACTTCAAAAGAGGCTTTTAATGTCAGACATTTACCTTTGAAAAAGGACCTCTTTGAATGATTCCTTTATTGGGATTTCCTGCTGTATGGTCTCTGGAAATATGTAGGGGAATACAGAGTAGTTACTGTACCACGCCAGCAAAAGGGAGCTTTTGTTTGACTAAATCTAATATTCTGTTTGGGGACTCCTAGCCTTCTCTAACATCTCACAAAAGCATTCTTAGGTTTGTATAATCAGCTTGATACTTCTCGGCGCTTAGAATCGCGATTTTGAACATGTTTTAGAAGTCCAGAAAATGACACATTTACTCACGTTTGGGTCGCAGAGGTAGTTACAAGAGAACGTGATAATGCTGTATAGTAATACAGAAGTTAGAAAATACAACAGCAACCTGTTTTATAGTGCATCTAGAAACTGACTAATGAGGACTATTCAATGTTAAGTCTGAAACATATCCGTATGTTCAGCACCAGATTGATTTTCTATATTCTTTTTCATGGGAAACGGAATACGCCTAATTCTTAATTCCACCGACAGATTGCTGTAAAAGGTTGCTGGCAATTGATTCCAGCATTACCAACAACATTTAATCCATGTATCCTGCATAAATCTTACACTAACCTTGAACGCTGCTCAAGCCAAACTCTCCATCTCTATTAAATCTGTGAATTTTAATTAACATTGCCGATGAGTCCAGTATTAGTTGCTGTGGCCATATGCTCATCTCCCTCAGCTTCACAACAGCCGAATCAGTGGTCGTCTCTTTTAACCAGAAAACACAATATGACAGCATTTGGCAAGGCCTGTTTTCTCATCTTAATGCCAGGGTTGGTGCCAAAGCTTCCTGTACTTTTTGATGAATTGGACCTCAGCGGCAGCAGGTGGCAGTGTTGCTCTTCAGCAGTTCTCCTGCAGGTTTCTTGGCCTCTGCTAAGGCCCAACATTGATTAATTAGTTTATAGGATGTTGTGTAGACTTTGGTGTACTGGCTCTCGTCCGCTTTGGCTCTTCACCTCTGGTCGTAGACAGATTAACAGATAAATGGATCACCATAGAGTATTCCAGTGTGCGGTAGAATCAATAGCCATGGCTTCAGAAATGAGAGGCGAATCTCTATCTCTCCTTATTTCGATCAGCCACCCCCAAAGCTCAAACTGTTTTACTTTAATATGCCAAGGAATGGTTGATTTTAAGAAATATTTTCTTTTTATTCCCCTGAATATCTTGAATAATGTGTGACTATTCATCAAAACAGTTTGGACAAATCAAAGCTTATTCACTGTCAATAATATTCAATAAAGAGAAAAGTGTAAAAAGAAAAAATCCTTTTTCAAAATAGTCATATAAGAGGTGATGGAAAACCTTTCAAGCTTTACTAAAATGCCATTGCTTGTTAAGCATATTGTTAATTTCAATGAAAATTAATTTCCTTTCATTTTAATTTTGTAAGGTCAACTAACTTTGAATAGCTTAGTGAGAGTCCACCATTATCATTAAATGTGTGCTGATTGGGACTGGCCTCGACTGAACGGTTTATGTGCTTGAAATAGAACATAGAAATTGTGGGTGCAAACCTTCTGGGAAAACGATAAGGAGAATCCCCTCTTTTTAATGAATCAATTGTGTTTCCTGCAAAAGAAATTAATTATATACCTAAATATCGCTTAATGATTGAGACAAAGAAGTTAAACACTCGGCAATCAGTCGAGATAGAAAGACACTTAATTCGACATATAAATGAAATACTGAAAGAACAGTCGTTAATTAGCAAGAACAATAAGAGTAGTTGTTTGAAGGATACAGCGAAGGGTAAAGACATGTTCTTGATCAAAGCACTGGAGTTGAATGAAACTTTCGGATCAAACGAAGCACTTAAATGAACATTACCAGTACAAGCTTTCCCATATACATGCAGATATGCAGAGAGACAACAGAAGTATAAGTGGTAAGTAGATGTTAATCAAAGCTGTTTTAATCATGTTAAGCATGATCAGGCATAAATCATTTCTTCATCATTTCATTGGATGTTAGCAGCCCTGTTGTATAAGTCTATTCCTGTTTCTTTCTCTCCCTGTCAGAATGGGATGATATGAAGATGTTAAAATTCTGTGAGTAACATGGACTGCTGAGTTTATCCTTCCTGCTCTAAGGAGAGAAAAAAAACATTATGACAGCTACTAGGACTGTGTTTTCCTTCTCCTCTGACGTGTTATGCATTTTATATATAATACCCTCCTCGAGTGTCACAGCAGGACCGGAGATTTTACAAATCTAGTTCTTCCGCTGGATTGTTGAATAATTGCTGAAGCACCGTTTGTATTAGCGGAGCAGAGTGCCTTCTTACACCTAGGCTCTGACTCTCAGACAGCCTCTTTAAGAGTGTCACGCCATGAAGGTCATCACTAATTCAACACGCTGCACCCTGACCAAGCAACAAAAATGTCCCCGAGAAAGAAAAGAAAGCCTCTGTTTAACATATTTAATACCAGCCGTGTTCACGAATCTAATCATACGCATTCTCTTTGAAACCCAAGAAAATGGTAATTAATTTTTCATGGTGTGAATTAGAATCGTAATTTGGAAATGTGGGATCAAAAGAAACAATTTCAATAGCTGGCTAGTGGAAGTACTCCTTAGTGGCCAAGGACAAGAGGCTGTGGTGTTCAAGATATCCCTAGTGGCAGCTTCACAGCCCAATGCAAAGAGGGATTTACTAATTTTTGCTGAATCACATTCATAAACAATGTACCTATAAACCATTACCACATTCAAAGGAAGAATGAGTCATGCTTATTTCTTTTTTCATTTTTATTTATTTCTTAAAACCGCCCACCTTTTTAAAACAACTTATACAATTGTGCATTCCTGGTCAATGCACACATCCATAGGTAGTACACGTTTGACAAGTAGCTAAATGAGCAGTGCACAACATACCAGTACATTGGAATCAGTCGTGCAGGCCGGATGGAGAGGTCGCCGAGGTTGTGAATCACAGAGGAATCCTAATCAGGCCTTGTTGCAACTCTAATTAATTACAGCCCAGAGGGCAAAAGATCACACAGAGACCTACAAGCTAGCACACAGCTATAGCAAACACAGACTTGCACACGCTCAGAATTACACACAGTCGGATGTTGAATTCTTTCTTCGAGTTAGCTGGAATAACCTTATATTCCACCACTTTCCCTCAGCTGGCTGCCCCAGTTAGATATCCTCTATTTCCAGATAATGACTTTTGACTAATCTCCAGAGCACTTGATTGGACTTGAGGCATCCAGCTGCTTTATGTGTGGGCAGCAGCAGCAAGACAGCAAAAGTTTGCACTTGAGAAACCATGGGAGTCACTGTTGCTGTATGGACAGGAATCAACTCAGAAATCAATGCCAGTGTCTTTCAGTGTGATTTTCATTGGGCAAAATAGTGAGTCGAGAGAGAAATGTTTCCCATCAATTTTGAAGAACTGATACTAACACTTGACATTTATATATATATATATATATATATTATTATTATTTATTATTATTATTTTTTGTATTAGGCTAACTCTTGTCAAGGCTACCTGCCATTGAAAAATGTCAACATGATGTAACATCAACTACTAAGAATAAATACAGCATCAAACAACAAAATGGATCCAGAAATGCACTATTAACTGTAGCTCCTTAAAGTATAGTTTGACATTTTGGGAAATGCTTGTCCACTTTCTCACTGATAGTTAAAAGAGGAGATCAATGGCATGCTAACGTTCAAGCAATAAATATAAGCTCAGAGCCAACAGCCAGTTAGCTTACCTTAGCCTAGCACTGGAAACAATAGGAAACAGCTAGCTTGACTCTGACCCAAGAAAGTGTCGACCTATAGCAGCAAGTGTAAAGTCAACAAGTTGTGGTTTTAAGGGCTTATGTGCTGGACTGTCTCTCCGGTAGGAACAGTGACTTAATTCTCCAGCCTCATAGCGACGCCAGGACTTCAGGAAGGCCTTTGTGCGGATTAAACACACAAGATATAGCATGTTAGTTAGTGAATTTAAGAGGTGCTTAGGTAGATTTGGTTAACTTCCAACTGAGCCGGGCTAGCTGTTTAGGGATTTCATGTTACATGACTCTTTAAAATATCACCAGGCTTGACCACGAATAAAATAGAATATCTGTGCTTCACCGTGGAGCGCAGATATTCTAGCCCTGGATAAAAGACTTAACTCTACAATATAAAATGATGGCACATAACATCGGCCTATTGGCCACATAAAAGAAAAAAATCCTTTTGAGAAAGGTTATTGTCTGTTTTAATATTGGATACTGCACTTGTGTTTGTGGCAGGAGCATTAGAAAGGCCATGGTGTGTGTGGGAGCTCTGATTAGCAGCGGAGAGGCCAGCCAGAGGCTTCCAGGGCAGCTCTGTTTGCAAACAGTGAGAGGAGCAAGGGCAAGCCAAAGCAGGAGATCACATGGGAGTGTGTGTGTGTGTGTGTATATGCCTGCGCATGCATAATGACTTTTTTTTTTTGTAAATTAGACAACGATGAGTAAAACGTTGCTGACTCAAATTCTGGAAGTCACGCCCAGATCATCATTCTCTGTAAAATTGTGATCTTTGACGGGCCTGAGATCAAAATAGACTGATAAAAAAAGAAGAAAAATGACGATGATGAATCATTGACTAACAAAAAGGATGTCCACTGTGAATATGTTAACCTTGAGTTTAACATTTTTGCTAATGTGCTGAGTAGGTGAAAAACACTGACTTAACTTCAACAATGCCAAGTTCTCAAACTCATACTGATGCAGAGTACATGTTTTTCCAATCGATTTGGGAGCAAATCCTCCACTGAAGGCAAACAGGACTTTAGTATTCATGGGGGCATGCATGCCTCTCACTATGTTAATAATGCTGTCTTCAGACAGGCTTAGGCTATAATGAGGATTTGCGAATTCAAATCACAGTCTGCTACATATGTCAATGCCATCAATATAGCACAGCTCGAGCTCCAACAGTTTCTTTTCCATTTCTGACACAAGCCGACTTCTTTGACCCTTCCCACCCCAACAAGGAAGCAGTAAGGAAGTTATCGGTGCTCCCATCAGATAATGACAAGATGACGACAAGATGATGACTGGCCCTCTGGCCCCGGCTTCATGGTTTACAGGAGAGCTGTTGGCGAGCAAAAGGCATAAACGGAATAAATAGGAAAATGGAGAGGTCTGAGACCTGCTGCTATTTACTACTTGTCAACATATCAGCAAGTGTGATGCAAGCACAGGTCAGTGCAATTCAATTCCCTCCACTTTTCGAAAAATGCAATCTTTATTTACTAAATGTCTATTCCATTTTCTCCGTGCGGCTTTTAAACTGTGTTTTCTTATACAATGAGACCCAATCTCTGCTTTAACTATGTTTAATAAATGTTTAATGAGATGGGTACATGAGAGTCAATCTACTTTAGCCTGCCCTCTCTCTGTGCATTGAACAGTAAGTGTTTATGTAAATGAGTTCTGGGTAGCAACTCTCCCTCTGGTCTGGACTCAATGGATGCGATTTATTCACATAAAAAAAGATGGAGTTTAAAAAGGCATTGTTTTTATATAAAGTAAACCAACGCTTGCGTGCATTTTAAATTTTGAAGCTGCGGCGTTTGCATGTTGGGTGTGTGAGCACCTGGGCAGCTTAAGTGCATTTCTTAACACTCCATATTACCATCACACAGAAGACTACCAGGCTGCCGTGTTTATTCGCTACACAGTATCCCAAGGTCTCTCTTTAAGCTTCCCAAGATACTCCTCTCTCTTACACTTTCGCTTCTAAATAGTTACTTTGAAGAATGAACTCCGGGTCATTATAGCCAAAGTACTTGATTAATTAAGTAGTTAACAGAGAAAGCGCAGAGCAATGGTTTGCTGCCTTTTGGTCAACACTTGTTTGCCACTGTTTATTAAAATAGATCCTTTGGGTGAGGAGACCTCTTAAATGGGGTTAGAGCTTGTTGAAAGCCGAGTTTCGCGGTGAATAATTGGATTGCGGCTTTGAGCATGCGTGTGTTTAAGTGTTGGGATCGAACAGCGCCTGGGGTGTGTTTACCTGAGAAGGCTCTATTCCCCCCTCCTATCCGTCTTTTCTCCCTCCCACCGTCCATCGCTCCTTTCCTCCTCTCTAATCAGTCTGATAAAGGATATCCTCTGCAGTCCCCCAGCCATAGCTCTGCAGCAACAGATAAGTCAGTCTGCACGTGCGCACACACATCGTCTGCTGTGGGGAAAGAGTGGGCTGCAGGAAATGGCCAGGCAGAGGAAGAAAAAAAATTACAGATGGACAATGGTGCACCTACACTTCACCTCTTTCACATCCCATGCAATACACTCAGGAAGCACTGCATCACTGATATGCTTACACGCACGTAAAGCATGCCGGCACACACGCTAGACTTAAACTCTCAGACGTGAAGCACGGGCTAACAAGCAGGAGTGAGTGGCTCTGACAAATTGGCGTGTGCTGATGAATTGGTGCGTGTGTACTTTGGCTAACAACACTCGGAGTAATGAGCAGGTTGCCCCTAAAGTAACCCCTGCATGCTGAGTTACAGAGATGGATGCCGCCTCGGACAGCTGTGGCGAAAGCACATGCCTACACATTTGTGAGTTTGCGGAGGAGCTAGGGAGGATGAAAGGACTTTATATTTGAATGCATGACCAGAATCCTCTCGGGGGTCATAACAAATGTCCCGGACTTTTATGTGATCACTCCAGCACCGGGCTATTTGTGTGCCTATAAACACAGAGGAGAGCAGAAGAACTCGTTCAATGGCTTTTACCATTCTCGGGATGTTGTATGGAGACTGTTTGCTCATCTACAAATGGCGCGCTAGATGCCAAGTAACAAACATTAGTGGATGGTGTTGCTGATTTCCGACACGTTTTTATTTACTCTGAGCATGAAATTGCACCACTCAAGCTGTTTGCGGCACTAGAGCTTCTGATTTTGTAACCTCCTGGTGGCACTCGGAGGTCTCCAAACCCATTGTTCCCAAAATACACTGCTGCCTCTGTGACAAACCTATCACGCTTTACTCGCACTGGCTTTTATAACTTCACGGAACAGGGCAGCGGAGAATACTTTACGGCTGCGTCCGTCTGAGGCTGTACGTTCATTAAACGCGCCAGCTTGCCGGTTTATGCCATTCTTCATCAAAACAATGAATGCAGGCATATTCTTTGTGAGGTATTTATATTGGACAATGCTTGCTCAAAATACACTCCCTCCGTGTTGGCTCCCAAGTGAGACGAGACTAGCTCTGTGACTCTGCTTGTGCATCATTGTGCCCTCATTTAGCCTTCCCTGAATGGAGGATGCAGTGGTGTACAGTAACGAAGTAGAAATACTTCGTTACTGTACTTAAGTCGTTTTTTTGGATATCTGTACTTTACTTTACGACTTATATTTCTGTTGACTTTTACTTCACTACATTTTGCAAAGAAAACTGATACTTTTACTCCGATACATTTCCCCTGAAACCTTCGTTACTCGCTACAAAATCAAATCTATCTTTAGAAACAAAATGAATCATGAGACCAACGTCGGGGACTGTGGTGGAACACAGACTGCAAGCAAGCAGGTTTGGCGAATCAGTGGTCCTAGCTTGTAAGTTAAATCATTGGTTAATCACGTTAATGCGCAATTGCAAACAAGTGCTCTCAAAGCCGCGGTGTTTTGATTCCCAGTGATGCCCAGGATGCTATATGCTATAGCTAGTGCGACTACATGAGTAGAATTCCACTCTACGATGACTGATTTCATGATGGAAGCAGAAATGGAAGCACCTGCTACTCCCGCAACAAACGACGGTGGTGACGAAGACCAACACCCGTGGATCGCTAGCGAGTTAGTGAGCTGAGGAAGTGTTGACAGTTGTGCAGCACTAGTTGGCTAACTTTAGCTATAGCTAGCCACCACACCATAGGATTGACAGGAGCCGCGAGAGCGCAGCATCACGGTTAGCATTAGTGTTAGCATTAGGGAAATCCTTCCCAGCTGTGCGCAAGCTGTCTGTGAAGCTGAACACACCTCTACCTGCCTCAGCGGCCTGTGAAAGGCTATTTAGCATCGCAGGACTAGTCTTCAGCCCAAGAAGAGCGAGACGGAATTCTCGCAATTTTGAAAACCAACTTCTTTTGAAGATGAACAGGACATTTTTCAGTTTCAAGTAGTGACTGGGTTGTTACTTTCGGTGCTGCTTTAGTATTGATCATGTTTTGATATTTGAGTCATTTTGTGGATGATCAGATGGAGTTATGATGGTAGCAGTCGCCCAATTGCAGATTCAGCTTGAGCAAAACCTTTGCCTATTGTGTTCAAATCAGGCCCATAGGAGTTTACAAGGCAGGTGTCCTTTCTCACAACACTGACCTGATGCATCAAGTGGATATTTTTTGCTGAACACAACATTATGCATTTGGCCTCTACATCCTCTAGTCGGAATGAGCATACTTATAAACGCACTGTTACAACTCCTTCATTGTGTCATATTGCTTTTTGGAGAATTATGATGATAAGTTCATAGTAGATGCAAAAGTATACTTATGTACAATATATTATGTTAAACATTGTTGCTCCTGGATGGATCACAGCCAACACAATTATTGTCAACACAGCTCCTTGTCCTTGGTCCTGGTGGCCACAGCACTTAAAATAATAAACTTCATAATTCTGACCCTTTGCTTTTTTATTAACAGCATTTACTTGTACTTTTACTTTCAATACTTAAGTACATTTAATATCAGAAAATTTTCTTTTGATACTTAAGTACAATAAATATCAGATACTTTAAGACTTTTACTCAAGTAGTATTCTAATAGATGACTTTTTACTTTTACTGGAGTAGTTTTCCAGTAAAGTATCTTTACTTTTACTCAAGTATGGCTTTTGAGTACTTTATACACCACTGGGAGGATGTTACAAGCCCGGATCCTCACAAGTAATCGGCTTAAATCACACACTTTTATGACCTATAGCTTCCTACCCTGACACACACAAGACTGAGTGAGATGACATGCTTTGTAATTGGAGAAAAGCTGCACCTGATTCACCTCTCAGCGTGGTGTTGTGGCTGGAGCTGGCTTTAGATTTACAGTTGATGAAGTTATTAAAACGCGAGTCAGTGGTGCCTTTAATGCAGGCGGTTGTTTGTGTTGCGTGCGGCTGCTTTTACAACATCAACATGAAGTTCTAAACACATTGATTCACAGTGTTGGCGGTGATGGTCACAGCTCTCCTTGACCGCTGGTTTATTTGAGCAATGAAACCGCGCGACAACCGTTAAAAGTCAGGGGTCGTCATATTCAGAAAGTTACCTTGAGACAAAGAGCAGGCAGGTGATTTGAGCTGAGCAAAATATCCAGGGACACAGAGTGAAACTAAGCTGAGAGGGAAAGTTTTTGTTGTCGATACTGGCAAAATTGGAAATGTACAATTACAGAATCCTGTGGAGAAAGGTTAAACCTTTGTAGCATCAGGAGGTCGCTTTTCTCTTGTGAGTGCGCCTGCATTTACACATGCATGCGAATTCTCTTTATTAAGGTCCTGAACTTCATCAAGACACGCGGCATGGTGCCATTATCTGCACCCAGAGAGCCACGCAGGGCCCCAGTGGCTGATGGGATTAAGGAACAAAGAGAATCGTGGGATTAGTCTGGTACAGCAGAGGTAGCGGAGTCTGGAAGTCAACCATTTTGTTTACCTTTGTCTTTTATTCTTCTATTCCATTTCCTCTATGCTGTGTTGTGACTCCCTGTCGGGGGGCAGGCGGAGAGTGATATCTTGTTTGGCTCCTGACAGCACCACTTGGAGAGGAAAATGAAAAGAGATGGTGATAACACAGAGACTCACGCATTCACACACACCTCCTGCCAGCCTGTCCACCCCACGCTGTTCATAGGGCAATTCAGGCCTGGCAATTTAGGGCGAGTTAAAGTGGAGGGAAAAGCCTAAAATAGTGAGGCAAGGGGAAAGAGAGGGGAAGAGGAGAGAAAAAGGAGACCTGGGGAGCGATTGGTGGAATGTGTGAGGGACGGATGTAATTTTCAGACAACGGCAGGGAAGTGTTGTAATTTTCTGGATGCAATTTGTGTGTGCGAGGGTTTGTGCGCATGTGCTGTGCAATGTGGGACAATGCAGATGCTAAAGTAGCACTTGGATGGAGGACTCATCAACTGAGAAACAAAACATCTCTTTTTTTGGGGGGACAAAGCTTGTTTTTTTCGTGATATAATGGCCACCTTAAAAATAAAAGGAGGGTTTTCATTTTGTGTGTAGACTTGACTAGTTTGTCCATAAACACATTTGTCTCCAGACTATATTAAATGAGCTTTAACCATAAGATTGATGATTGTCAAGTAACTAACATTTTCTTTTTTTCTTCTTCCTTTTCATTTTAACAACCCGGTGATAAAGCAACATGCACAGCAAAAATAATCTCCTGCAAATGAGTTTTAAATTTTGGGAAGGACAAAATTGATACCGCTATCAATGTGAATTGTGGCTTTTATTTGGCTCTCTCTGTTGGACTTGTGCAAACTAATGTGCTGGGACAACATTGTTTGATGCATTGTGCTCCTGGCTGTCTTGGTAGACAATTAGTCTGACAGATGAATTAAAGAATACGAGGCCATTTCCTGCAGGAGATGAATCCCTCCTGCCTAAGCACATATCCATTTGCAGGGGGGGGGGGGGGGGGGGGGGGGGGGTATTTTCATATCATAGGAAGAAACATTAAAGATTAAACATAAAACTTTTAGCGTTTGGTAATTGAATGGTTTAATGGCAGCACTCTCAAAGTGAACCAAGGACATCTTTGTTTTTGAGTTTGAACTGCAAAAACTGCAAACTGTGAATGCAATGCCACTGGACAAGAAGTCCTTTTAAAGGCCGGCTGTATTTTTCTTAAATCCCTAAAGACCAATGATGAATTTATTCAACTTTAAAAGATGTTCCAAAAATAGTCTCAAACTAAACTACAACAAGTATCGAGAAGCTAAAGTCAACCAGACACTGAACATAAGCTATCATCTTTAGTCATGTTAGTGAAGTCAAGCAAAATTCACTCTCTATTTTGGTCTCCACCAACTAGTGAAAGATAGCTTAAAGACACGACAAAGCTCCGTAGAGCTGAGGGGAACATGGGATCAGTTTATTAACTGTTGACAAGTCACTGATTTTTTTTGCAGATATACTATAAACATACAACTTACTAAACAGTTACTTATGATTCCCTGAAATGTATCCATTGCCATCACTAAATCACCACATATTTTAATCTTCATCCCATCTGGAGCCTCCTCTTACTCTCGTCCACCCAGTTCACTCTCCAATATTTAATTCAAATCAGGATTTAAGGATGAGCGTCACGTTTAATTCCTTCCTCTATAACTGTGACTGATGGTGTTGAATCAATCTAAATAAAGCTGGTGATGTCATGTGGTCACCATAAACATGGCAGGGTCGGCTCCTGTTGTTAAACTGTCCTCTTACCTCATCCTTCCCTCATTATGCAGACAGCGGGTCAGCCATGAGGTTAGAGGGTGTCAGGAGGAAAAGACAGATTCAGCTAGTTACGCCTCACGTTGGTCCGCGCATTAAATGGGCTTGATAAGCTTTATTGGGCTGTGTCATCATGTGACTGAGTAGTTGATTTAATAAATCCCGTAGCCAGAGGTTATAGTGAAAGGCAGATGCAGTGTAAACCCCCTCATGATCTGCTCAGATAATTGGGTACTTTAAAATAAGACCCTATAACCAATCAGCGATAGAACCCATTTTTAAAGGTGTAAACACACAGGTCATGACCTCATGAAATCACAAAATCTATGCAGCCCAGCAGATTTTATTTGAGCATTCACCTGAAGATAAGACAGCGTTTATTGGCGCCTCTCGTGACCTCCTCGTCCTTGTGAATCTCAGCGGGACTGTTAGTGTCTTGATGGAAGGTTACCTCCTAGTATAAAACACTCAGCTTCCGCAACAACAACTTTATAGAACACCTGTGGGAGCGGGATTTTATGAGCTCATCGGCTGCACGATTTTACATTTTCCAGTTGGCAAAGTGACATATGCTGCAGGAAACAAACAATGACTCCTCGAGACACCCGAACCGCACGAGCCGCATGCAGATCGCTGAAGTTAGTCGTGTTGGTCTATTGCAAAATGCTGTGACCTTGGTTGTCCCGCTAAGACATTACGACCACGATTTCTAAAAGGAAAATAGATTAAAATAGTCGTCTTGAACCATGGGGGCAATCCTTATGAAGAATATTTGATGATTCTGCATTAACCACAAATGCGTCTTTACATTATGCCATCATCAAAGTCAAAACGATGAGTTAACAGTTATCTCTACATGTTAATATTCAATTATATCTCTCTTTTTTAAGAGCCTCCAATAACTACGCTCATTTGCATTCAGTTTGCATAACCATGCTGGCAGAGGCTGACATAGAAGAGCAGTAGTTATATATCTCCTTGCTGCAGAGCCCGTCGACTCTTTTGGGGGCAGTTGAAATTATGCAGAAGCCCAGTTTTCATTTTCATGGCTGCATTTACATGCTGTCTTACTGTCTGCCCCTTTGAGTTATATCAGGGTGCTTTATCACCTGAAATGAAGCAGAGATAAATGTTGCTGAGAAAGTGTAAAACACGGGCCGCTCTGCAGTATACATGTGTATCGGGTGTGTGTGTGTGTGTGTGTGTGTGTGTGTTTGTGTGCATGGGTGCGTGCCTGCGCACACAAGCATGTGTACGGCTGTGTGTGTGGTATTTAACGCTCTAAATCTTGAGGCGGTATGTGTGTGTAAACTATGAGCATTCTGCAGACTCGGCTTCTCACGTCGTTCCCGTTCTGCTGAGGATGCGCTTTCGGCTCAGGGCTGCAGGAGGTCACTGTCTGACAGAGCACACACGTGCGCGCGCACACACACACACACACACACACACACACACACACACACACACACACACACACACACACACACACACACACATGCCCACGTTTGTACCTTTCCTAACATTTGACACACATATGGATCCAGCTGCCAGTAAAAGGAGTCCATTCCCCTGGTGACATTTACCTGGGGTTACCAGAAATCATTAGTTAAGGTCAGTTTTATATCTTCTGAATAGGGCTGGGCATAACAGCCCTGACTCCATCTATACCACTCCATGCTCTGTATAGCTCTATAGCAATGTGTGCGGGTGCACTGAGCAAAAATGCCCTCTGAAATAGATCTGGCACATTTTGATAAACACTGCGTTGAAAACATCTCCAGAAATACACCTCTTATCCTCTAACAGTACCATGCTTATACAATTTGAAAATTGAAAGCAGTTTCTCACTGTATTCCCTCTGTTGCCTGCACCTATGGTGCCTCTGTTATCTTGTTTGTACTTGAACAGTTTTCACAGACTTGAGCTCCTTCATTTGGGGATGTTTTGGCGAACTTTTGAATCCCTCTTGAGAGGCTGACTCTGCTCCCTCTGAAAAAGAGAAAACCAAACTCTAGAGAACAATAGGGGGAGATCAAAGTGCTGGGCTCAGACATATATGGTAAATACAAACATGTGTTGTGTGCGTGTTGTGTGCGTGTGTTTGTGTCTATATGTTTGCAGCTGAGAGGTAATGAGTACCAGTGGAGGGATTCACAAGAGCCTGCTGCACACAGGCCTTTCTGAAGAAAAATATTTTTCTGACTATATTCCTCATACATATAAAAAAAATCACTTAATAAACACCTTTTTTCTACTATAAATCACTGCTTGATTTCTCACAATACATCTACTTACATTAGAGCTTCCACTGCCTTGGGATTCAGTGAAGTCGTGGTGCATAGTAATATGGAAGTGTGTGCACAAAAGAAACCCCAACCTTTACAGCTCGCAGATGCAAATTGCTTCATCAGAAAGCAACCTCATTGGCTCACTTAGAATCAGTTGACAGGAAGGGACAGAAATATTCCGATCATGTACCACTAGCGTAAGTTATTTCTTTCTGTCTCACTCTCTCCCCCTTTTCTCAGTGATCCACAACTCAACTGACCAGACTGGAGTGTCATAAGTGGTTAACCGAGGACTGCGGAAAAATCACAAGTAATTTAATGACGCACCGTGAAACAACACAAAGGCATAATTCAGTATCACAGCACATTCCAATTTAATCATACCTGGGGGGGGGGGGGGGGGGGGGTAATTGATGGGGTAGGCAATGAAACAGCGACACAAATAAAATCCAATAAAGAAAAAAGAAGTGAGGTAATGATAAACTACCATTTATAACAGCCTTGCTTAAAGCATATTTTATTACCAACAGAGAACTAATATAGAAAACAGGAATTCTGATGGTGAGCACGAGACGCTGTTCTTTTGCCAAGCTGTGCAGAGCTGAGTTAGACGGAGAACCCTTTGCCAAGCCAAGACAGGATTTGCCCAGACCGGACTGGACTTCATTGTTGTGTCGCTGGAAGTCCTCAAGTATTATTTGGGCGATGAGGAACGGATACAGGCAGGTAGGACGCTGGCTATGCAAGCTTTAGGCTGTGAAGAGAGGTTTCTGCTTCTTCTGTACTCAGCACTTCCTGAGGCTCGTGGAAACAAACTTTGTCCCAGGCCAACACAAAAGAGATTTCCTTTCTGTCAGCACAATCCTCTGTTTTCGTTGGGTTTGAAATAGCCTTTCAGTGGATACACACACAGTGGAATTCTATTATCTATCATGCTACCATACAGCCAACATTCATGCTCATGTCACCGCAAGTGCACACACAGAGGGATGTGAAGATGTGTTCCGGAAAATGAAACTGGGATTGAGAAACAACAAGCAGTGAGATCCGGGGA
Source organism: Anarhichas minor (assembly GCF_050575085.1). Taxonomy (NCBI): domain Eukaryota; kingdom Metazoa; phylum Chordata; class Actinopteri; order Perciformes; family Anarhichadidae; genus Anarhichas; species Anarhichas minor. Next base: position 13,614,445 of record NW_027466474.1, read on the forward strand.
GTACTGCTCTCTGTGCAGAGAGGAAACATTAGTTAGGGCTCAGGGAGGTGATGGAGAGGATGATTGAGGACTTTAAGGGATTTCTCAGTGTGTACCTGCCTGAGTGCTCCCTGTGGTGAGTGGAATAAAACACTTCAAACGGGTATATTTAAATGATTTGATAATTATACGGTAAGACTGCTAATTAAGGTATCAAATCCTGAATATTAATGTCAAATGTTACTTCACATTGAGTTGAATGCTGCGATTAAAAAAACACAATAGCTACTTTCAATTTGTAGTGAGTTAAAATACTGCTGCCTGATATGTTCAGATTTGAAATAAGAGATACTACTTTCATTTTATGCATCAAAATAACGCCAGTAAGTGGGGCTGTGACATTGATAAGGCTTGGTAGTGGACATACAGCACAAGCTAATACATTTGCACAGATAGACTGTGCTCCCTCAGGCTGTGTTGCTAACTTTGATATTTTGTGCACACATGTACACGCAATGTCACTCAAACTTAAAAAAGAAAAGAAAAAAAAGACAAAGCGTGTTCAGACCGGGCGCTAAGCAAATTGTTGCCCTGTGTCATTTGTGTGAATGATACTGCTGGACCGTGTGCAGTGTTCATTGCCCCAAACAGCCAATGTACCAACTGTAGAGGCGTTAGCTGTGAGCTAGTTAGCAACAGACTCGCTAACCATGCGTGTGGGAGTGTGTGTTAGTGGTCAGCTCAGCCTCTGACTGAACTCAGCACTCAGCAGAAACTTCCGTTCTTTCTGTTGTTTCCCTTCTATCTCTCTCCTTTGCTCTCTCGGTTGTAGGTTTATGAAGCAGACACATAAAGCCCCGGGATAGTGTTTCAACATTTTTTATCAAATTGAAACACTTTGAAGTTGCTCAGTACTGCCCCTTCACCACCCTGGGCAACTAATATCTAATTTATGGTGACCAGAAGTCCCGGTATGTCTGGGTGGTCCTGGTTTCAAGCTAGGTCTGAAAGCGCAGCCAATACAGAACTTTCTTAAACTTGTATTCTTTATAATGGCCAGCAGGGGGCATCGGTTGATAAAAGAAGTCCAATTGTATAGAAGTCAATGAGAAAATGAACCTACTTTTTATTTGATTTTTAACCTCAGTAAACATTGTAAAAATAAGTTTATGGTCTCAGTCGCTAGTTTCAAGTCTTCTCCAATACAGCATGATGTTTATTTCGTAAATTATCGTCCTATTTAGAGTAAAATAGACAATAAAGTAGGGTGTGCTTTAGGGCGTGGCTACCTTGTGTTTGACAGGTCACAACTAGGGTTTGTTGTCCGTTCTGGGACTGTAACCCTTTCACAAAGTGTTTTCAGTTCATGAAATAAATAAATAATTGTAACCTCTTTTTGTCTAATTCAGCATTCAGTCGTACTTAACTCCACCCTCTCGTGTCAACCAATGGATGACGTCATATTGGCTATGTCAACTTCTTATCTACAGCCTATGTGTAAAACACTAAAATGTTACGGTTTTCATCAGTCACAACCAAACTGTCCTGGATTTCACCACAATTAAAATAATAATAATTATACTATACTTGTTATCAGCACTTACATAGATGTTTATCATGTTCTATGACTTTCGCAACGCTTTCTGACAGAACCTGTCAGTGCACTAACGCATTTGAAATTGGTCGCTGTGATCTAACTGTGTGGTTCCATTGAATTTGTATGCGTTGCATCGCCGAAAACATTCGCCTTGCATTCTGTTTGAACGGTCTGCAGCCATGCTGGAAGCTCTGTGATGTGATTGTTAAGCCGGTGGTGCAAAAATGAAACATGCTAATATGCCCGCAGTGACAATGCTCACATGCTAAGTTGCTCATATAGCTTTAAAGACTTTGATCATCCTGCAATACACACTTTGAAAGGAAAGAGATATCTGCTTCATAAACACAAAGATACCCCACAGACTTCAGACATCATAGACACACACCTTTGGAAAAACAAGTGGATTCTCTCTAACATTGAGCCAAATGAAATGAAACAATTGAGAGGTTATTGTGGGGACACTGGTGAATTCAGCGCTTTTGTTGTTTTTTAGCGGTTTATGTCGACTCTTTTGTAGGCTACAGCTGTCCCTGCAAGTAGTTTGTCCAGGGGAGCTCTCATATTTAATTCACATCAAAACGTTGGCTTTTTTTTTTTTTTTGCTTCCGTAGAAAAGGAGTACGAATATGTCGCAAACTATCTTTCAAGATATCTCGAGAATTGGAGTGTCTGCATGCATTTATCAAGTTTGTCAAACTTGCCACAGTAGTCTATGAGGGTATGCTTGGTGTTCTAGCTGAGCTACAATGTCACCCTGATGAATTAATTGTCTGCATTCTTTATGCAGAGACAAAGAGAAGGGGATGAGTATAGTGAACAGTAAAGGACAGTCATTGAACCCCAGAGTTATTGATTTAGCCGGAGTATCACTACGGGAGACCTACAGCCAAGATAAGTTGTCTGTAAAACTCAGAATAGCATTTAATGTGCTATAGCAGGCTCATGTTTTTGCTTCTTTCACTATCTCTTTGCGCTTTTATTCCCTTTCCTTTTCTCTCAGTCCGTCTCACATGACTCCTTCCTAGTCACATAATGTACAGTAAGTACTTTTCTACTTCCTCTTCCTTGTCTACCTCCCACCTCACGTTTTCTCTTTGCCCTTTATCTTGCTGCCTTCAGCTGAAGCCAACACCCCACAGAACCTCTCTGCTCTCCCACCCTGTGTGTCTAATTCCCTCAGGACTACTGAGAGCATATAATATGCTTGCGAGGGTGCACACTTCTTCCAGCAGCAGTAAAGTCATGTTTCTCTCCCTGGGCCTGAAGCCAAAGGCCAGCGCCGGTGTTTTACAACGAACTACCGTGGAGGAGCGGGTGGAACTGCAGCGACGGCACTTTCCCACCTCAGTCCCTGGCCTCCTCACCACTCCCCTCCACCCCGCAGCCCTCTGGGGATCCGTGAAGATAAGGATTGAACATCTCCGGATGCCACTTTGCATAAATGTTTAATAGCAGGGAAAACATTAGCATCAGTAATTAAAGCAGTAATTTAAGCCTAGACGCCATCAACAGGCGAGCTACTACCACGCTGGAACAACACCGCTGAAACACAATAATTAGCTTTGAGTTGATTGGACGTGAGACTGGGTTCAGAGAATGTGTTGTTTATGCGTGCATGTGTGTGTGTGTGCATTTTTGCACATCTGCATGCACATTACAATGGAGGACATGCTTTCCGTGTTTGCCTTCCTTCCTTGCAGGAGAGCGTTTTGCAAATAGGGTGTGCTTGCACTTGATTCACAATTGATCTGCTACTCCCTGCATGGCCATACTCAAGATCGATTGCGTGTGTACATGCACGCAGTGCACGCATGTGTGCCGAATGGCATTTGACATTGGTTTGGACAGTGTTTAACATTGGCCTGAGGAGGTCAAATATTGTCTTGGACTTCCCTAAGGAAGCTGATGTTGTCCTATGTCATCATCCATGTCCTGTGAGCCTCTCCCTCCCTCTAATTCCTCCTAAACTCTAGACTCTAACCTTTCTATCTGTCTGGGACCTCTGGGACAGTACCCTGCATTCTTTTTCATTAAAGTGCTATGATAGCAATATGGCTGTGAGGGGGGAAGATATGTTTTGCTTTTTTCCACTGGCATCAAAAATCGTTAGGAGTGCAAGGAGGTCAGCCTGGCTCGTATCTGGCTTTTAATGGCTCCTTAAAGCTAGGCCCCAGGGATGGGTGTACACACACACACACACACACAAACTGCAGGGTGTCTGAAACCAAGCCAAGACCTTGCTCTCATCTCGCCTCTCTCTTTATTTCTCTCTTTTTTGTCTCATTCTCTCCCTTGCTCTAGCCAAATAGCTACAGCCTTTGATGTATTGCAAAAGACGATTGCTGGAGCATCAGCGCTATTGTATGATTCTAACTCATAATGGCTCAAGTGAAATCGGCAGTCGTGATTGTGTCTCTCAATTCAATTCAATCTTTTTCTTGTCATTACAAAAGCATGCATTTGTCTCATTCAAGGTGCATTTCTATCAGGCTGCCGTCAGAAATTCGTATTCATGTATCAACGCAGTTCAACTTATGACCTTTGACCTTTCGAGAAGGAGCACTTTTCACTTGTGGCGGCACCCTGCTGCTTTTACTTGGGTATGCTGATAGAGTTTCTGTGCAGTTTAATTAAGCGTATTGAGTGTGCATCAGCAGTGGGGTGTTATATGGCCAGCTGGATACGCACACACTCACATAAACATGCGCACATGCTTGCAAACACACACTCCCGCGCTGCCATGCGCACTCCTATCCATCCCAGCTGACAGCTTGTTAATTGCCACGGGGTTAACTGGAAGTGGTGGTGTAATTGCATCAGAGTTTTAATTTAGCTTGGCATATTATTTATTTACCTAGCCGTAGATTTTAAAGCAGCATTAATCATCTGGGCGCGTCCGGACAAAGTGGTCATCGACAGGCTGGATGTCAGTCCAGACTCGGTCCAGGCAACCTGTAGATCGTTCAGGGCAAGACGAAATAACCAGCGCTGTGATGGAATCCAATACAGTGCTGCATACTTTTGAGGCAGAATATTTAAAGCGTATTGAAAAAGAAGGCTTTAATCGAGTCACTGTGACGTTCTTTAAGGCTACAAGGTTCTTTCTATACTTCTACAGTGTTTTATAATATATGGCAGTGATGGATGACTGGCCTCTGCATATATGACTTATTATCAATGCTTTGTGCAGATATTCTTTTCTGAAAAATACTGAACATTGCTGCTTATGAGGCCTTGATGCTTGAATACGTGGCATTTATGACTGCATTGACTTATCCTCTTTCCTTCTGCTCTTTTTTTTTCTCTACGTCTGACCTCGGGGGAAACAGCAAAGCAGGAAGGCCTTGGTGATCAAATTTGACAGGGACGAAACATAAAAGTTCTGCTGCAGACTAGCCTTTAGTTCAAGGCTTTGAGATGGAGGAGGAGGAGACACTTGAATACCTATGAAACACACTTGAGAAGAGGTTATCTCCTTGATCTGACCACACTAGCTTTGAAAAATGACAAGATGAATTCGAAAATTATGAAATGTGTTTGAGTTATGACTTTTTATGTTGAAGAGTTTCTTTACGTCTGTGTGTGTGTGTGTGTGTTTGTTTATCTGTGTGTGAGCTGTACGTGTTTGTTCACATTGTACATCAGAGTGACACTGAGTGAAGAATGTCAGGAAATGGGATAAATTCCCAGAAGCAATCCAAATCTGCAGCTTGATGTCTTTACAGTATCTATCCAACCGCCTACCAGACCCTGACACGCACACACACACACTCACTTCTATGAGCCCATCCATCCATCTCCTTGACATGATTGTTCCTCTCTTGTAACTTTATGTTCTAATCCATCAGCTATGACTAAAACGGCAATTACACCCAGCCATCGATGCAGCCAGCAGACAGAGTCAGAATTATAGCGCGGTGCATTACTGCAAATTGCTATTAAAGTTCCCTTTTTCCCTCCAGAGCATGGGGAGCAAGTGGAGAGTAATGGACACTCGTAATAAGGCACATCATTAGGATAGATTTAGTCATGTCACTGTTTTTAATTGCAGCCTGCACATTTTCAATACATGCAAGAGTATCCTGCAGAGTTTGAGTGGTGGCTTTCCTCTTCCTGCCCATTTTGTAGTCAGAGCTCTCAATTTGTCTTAACCTACTGTGCTGCTTCTGCCTACCTTTATCACTACTTTCTCTTTTTTTCGAAGCGTTTTAACCGCATGTTTCCCCGTGAAGTTATTTGCAGTCAACCAACAGCAGCTGGGGTGCATCGTTGCCAATTTACAAACTGACTGTTAATGATCTCATCTGGACTAATGCACGCTAAAAGGTGAAACTGCAACATGAAATATGGCTGTAGCTCTTGATACATCAGAGTGATACATGAAACTCTGCAAGAACAGTCCCAAATTCAATTACTTAATGAGCAACAGAATAACCTACTAGCGTCATGCATAGACGGGAATAGACGGTATACGGTAAAAGAAAAAAAAGGAGATTGATAGAGGATAGATGGAGAGAAAGGTGAAGTGATGAGCGGTGTCCTATAAGCCAGTGCTCGAGGAGATGGATGGTGTGTGTGTGTGGGTGGAGTTGTCCTTGGTGTGGTGCTGATTGTGTATGAGGTGGTGCTCAGCAGGACAGATGGTGCTAGTGGGCAGATGAGTGAATAATGATGTTTCACCACAGTGCAGTAATTACCTGCTCCTAGGCCCGAATGGCCGCATGCATGCGTGCATATGGAAGCCTTGCACACACACACATTCCACACATGCCCTCGTGAATCTTCACATACATATACACATACATACTAGCATATACAATACTGACAACACCATTCTTCTACTCTGGGGATTGATCGAGAGGCACATCTAATGCAACACTCGACTCGGTGATGTGAAATGTGTGAGGGATTTAAGCACACATTTTAAATCAGGCTACATCCATGCACCTGCATGTGAAGTTATCACACTGAAGTAAAAGTGTGATTTTATACCCGAAGCACGAGGAAATGTTGGGGGTACTTAGGAAATCCTACAGTTGGAATTTGGTGTCTGAAAAAATAATCTGAAATGCAGCCATGCAAATCACACTTAACATACTTGGGAGCCACACAACTTTATCGAAACAGACAGAAAACATATTCGCGTTTGGTTCTAGGTTTTATTTGTGTTTTCAATGCGGTGACTTCAGTTTCAATTGGATCGATCCAGTTTTTACATTTTTTTTTTCAATCTAAACCCATTTGCATTTGCGCAAAAAAATCGACCGTGTCCTTATTGCTGAAACCTAGTGACTCCTACCAATTGGTTGGAGCAGTTCAAAACAGTAACATGACATTTAAAAAGTTTGATAGACGTCAGGACATTATTTTATCAATGAAGTTGTTGTCACGTACAATAAGTGTTTGCATTACAAACCATATAAAATACATCCGAAGGCCCCAGAATACACATTCTATGGTGGGGATTTCTACTGTGCTTTCAGAAATTGCAAATTTAGTTCATTCCTCAATCCAATTCTCATAATATTGACACGTAAACAACAAAATACTGGAGACATAACTTTTATTTTTATTTTTTAAAGCTGCTCCAATTAACATGTTTTTTTTACAATCAAATAACTGTGTATTTGAAAGGAGTCGCCTCAAAGTGATGAATCCAGATGTAATTATCACCCGACTGCAGTTCCCCTCAGCATATGGACACATTTCAAGTTCTAATAACTTATTTTTCGGGTTTTATGGCTCGCAACTTAACTGTTTTGATTCACACCCACCGCTCTCATCAGCGTCATTTACATCAGCAGCGTGCAGCTGTTTGCGGGGTAAAAGCTCCAATAAATCTAATAAACCCTCTCAGCACCAAGGAGCTGACAGACAAAGTTAGCGACTAGCTGGGGAACACACAGTGGAGTATTTAGCAACTAAAGAGCAAGATGTTAACCAGGTGCTCAGACACATCACTTCAAATGACAGCTAATGCTGCTCCATCTCTACTTTATTTTGCCGATCAGCTTGCATAGTGATACAGTTTATGCAGAATAAAATACTATAATTAAAAATGTATTTTAAAATATAATAGCCTCTCTTAAACCATAAGCTCTTGCCAAGGTCAACAAGGTATCCATCCATACATGAGCAACTTGTAATTCTCAGCACTTTGAAGGCAGCGTCATTTGTCAGGCCGACTCACTCAGTCCATGTGCAAAACATTCTTCATTGTGTAAAAGTTTGCAGAAAAGTTAAACTGCCGGAGGATGTGAAAAATGGACTTGTAGTATGTGATGAATGTATTATCCTGCCACACTCAACAGTGTATGGTAGGACTACCAAACAGACTTCTTTTTGTGACTCATCGGGGAAATACTCCCAGTGTTTCAGGTTGTTGTTTCAGGACCAGTTGTGGCCGGCTCCTCAATAGTGCCAGCCTTCTACCCTGTGTCTTTTCCTGTGAACAGATATATGTACGGACTTTGTTTCATCAATAATAAGCTTTTCTTGATTTATTCATTTATCTACTTGTTTACTGATTTACTTACTGGGGCACACAACACAATGTTGCTGTTGCCCCAATAAATGGTGTCTAAAAGCATCCTGTGCAAAGACGCAGACACAGGAAGGGAGGGATATTTTCCTTAAATGATTGATGCTCAACCATATAAGCTTCACATAACAGTTTTTGAGGGGGCACTAAAAGTGTGTAAGACTATACCACGGGTCAGGCAGACTACCAAGCAGCCAAGACAAGTTAGTAACTGCAACATGTTAGGTGTCTTTTCAGCTGCAGATGCATTCTGTCCTTGAAGTGTAGAACTATTGTAACATTTTAAATAAACCGCTATTTACCCTGTTATGTAGTCTTCTTGTGGCTACTTTATATTTGATTTTGTTTGCATATTCTATCTGAAATATCAACTTCCTGTCAGCTAATTCTGCATGGAGTTAGTGTTGGAAGTGTAGCTTGACATACTGGGAATGTATCAGTGGTATATTCATGTATTTCTTAGCTGTACTACAGATTGAAAAAAACAAAAACACTGGCACATATTGAAAAGGGGTTCTTAAAAGTTTAGTCTGTTTTATTTTCATCTCACATATGATTTTTTGTTATGATCAAGACTTTGGGCATACACATTACCAGACACCAGTTGACTTCTATGGTTGATAAAATATTTAAGGCAGCTGCTGCAGCACTGACTATTCCCAGGTGCTATTATTTGGAATAAAAAGAAAAATCTTGGCTGAGCTGGAGTTAAGAGTCTGCCTTATTCCCGATTCATGATTGTGTTCACATATCAGTGTCTCTACCCTTTGATAAGTATTCTGTTTCTACATTGAATAGAAAAAAGTTTGAATAAGCTGCAGACCTTCGAGTGGCATGACTTCTTCCATTGCTGAGTTTGGTGATTTAAATTTCTTTTGTCAATTCTTAAAGCTACATTAACATTCAGTCAATTCTTCAGTTTGAGGATGTGTATGTATCTACTTATAGTAACAATATATCAAATGATTCTGTGTAATACAAAGACAAACTGCATTCATCAAGCGGCCAGAATCGTGAATCCAAGTTATTAATATTGTTGCTCAGTGTCTGATGTGTGAAAATAGGAAGGCTGTTTGATGAGGAGATAATATGTCAATGCTGGGTTTTACAGCTTGTTGCCACGCCCCCCAAGTGGCCCAAAATCAATTCATGCTTTAGAAAACTGCAAAAACAATGGCATATCCACTGTCATGTCACAATTTGAAAAATGGTGCTGTGTCTACAATATCTGTCATCCTTCAAAGCGAGTGTCTACACCACCAGATCCCAGGACTGGTTAGTCTACGATACTCCACACATCAATTAGGAACTGGTTTCCACAACTATGCACCTTACATCTACAGTATAGATGCGAGGCAGTGTATCACTCGCAGGTCACCAGTTAGCTATTCTACATTCTGCAGCTGTCGTCCCCTGGTCCAGACAGAAACCACTTCATCAAAATCAGCTGCTGGAAAGTCACACAAATTACCCACAGGAACCTACTACTGAGCTTGAAATAGCAATCAATTTCACTGCTATCACAGCTGATGTCATATGCGGTAAACACTGCTGTGCATAGCTTATGCTAATGACTGCGAGGGGGAGGAGGAGAGAGATGGTCCTTGGATGATAGCGTCCTTTCTTGTGGATGGTTAAGTGATGAGTGCTGGTATGAGATGCCAAGTGAATTTGCCCTTGGGACAAAATAGTAGACTTTAATCAGTAGATCACTTGTAATAGTGACCTATACAGCTGTTTATAGATCACGGGATTATGACGTCATCTTAAAGACTACAAATGGGATAATTGTAACACTTTAATGTGCCTTTGTAGATTTCAAGCCGCGAGCAGTAATTGCCATCATGTTCCGAGTTAACCTTTGTTTTTGTTTTTAAATGGTACTGCAATTTCGCATCATTTAACAAGGTCTCTCGCTTTCACGGCTCTTTACAAGTTTGTTGGCTGTAGTGGTTCTAATAGGATTTTGAATTCAGACTCGGCACATGAAAAGAGGAAAGATTAGATGGAATTCAGGCTTTCTCACTAGATTTTCTGAAATGAGAAAATGAAGTCTGTTTGTGATTAGGCTTAAATGGGAATGAAACAATGTGAGACTCTAAGCCTGCAGAGGCAATGACCTGTCAACAAGCTGGGCTGCAGAGCACAGCCGCAGCCTCCTCTGATCCTCCTCCACCTCCCCCCCCCCTTGTCTCCTCTCTCTCTCTCTCCGGGGGACTGTATCCTCATCTTAAAGGCCACTGCGTCACTCACTCAACACATGCTATTTTCAGGAGAGAAGAAAAGTTGCGAGTTTGTTCCTCCCTGTGATTTCCGCCTCTTTTCATCTTCACTCTCTCATCCCCTGTAGGCTATGGACTTGTTGCAGATATACCATTCTCTCTCGTCAACAAAACAGACCCAACTTATATCTTCTAGCAGCATCACAGAAAGCTCCCGGGAAGATACCTCAAGGCAGTGCGCCTCTGTAGCCGCTGAGCTGCTTGAGCAAAGTGGTTTGTTGGATAAAAGTGAGTGTACCACCTGCGTTTAGGGCAAAAGCAGCAGCGTACAATTTATCCACTCTTGACAGTATTTTTTGTTCCTACCTGTTATTACCTACAAGTGTATAAATCCAGATACTTTTCTTCAATCTGACACACAGTTGTGTGCTGCAGATGCGAAGGAAAGAGTGTTTCCAACATTGATTTTTTTTGCAGTTGCCCTAAAGAAGATATTTTGTTCATGCATCAAAATCTTAAAGCGGATGTCCAGCTGCTTCAACGGGTTCAATTGTCTTCTTTTATTTGTCAAAGGCTCCCCAAAGTCTTGTTTTGCTTTGAAACATACACACATGAACAGGGACGCACACACTAGCAGGTGGGACATGTATAACGGAATAGAGAATGGGGGGATGCTGGTAAAGTGCAGTAGAGGTGTTTGTGAGTGGGCCTCTTCCTGGACTGATCTGTAACTAAAGTGGCAGGTCTGATCTTGTAAAGGTCATCCATGACATCAGGACTCGGCTGCTTTGGGCTTGATGCATATTGGTGCTGATAGCTGCACCACTGGTGAAAACTCTGTCCTCGCTTTCTCTCTTTCTCTTTCCTTTTCTTTCGTTCTCCGACTCAAACACACACACACGCACGCACACACACACACAAATAAGGGCATAAGCAAGCCTCAGGTATTTAGTGTTTCTAGAAAGGTCAGTCCCACTCATTCACTCTCTTTACTGACCAGTGGGATGTGTGATAAAAGCTTTCATGATGTCCTGCCATGCAGAAGAGCGTGTGTTGAGTTTGTGATTATGACTGTAATGTGTGTGTGTGTGTGTGTGTGTGTGTGTGTGTGTGTAGCAGCATTAAGGCTCCTTTTAGTTGAACAAGGGTTGGGAAAGGGACAAGTCAGGACAAAGTCAACACAACAAGCACAGTTTCGCTAATAGAGATTTGGACCTTTCATCAGCCACATCTCTCTTGTAAATACACTTTTTTTTGCTTTCTTGCTGAGAGTTAGATGAGACGGTAAACCAAACCGGGCCTTTATTTGGAACAGGTTTATGTCAGAGACAGAGTTTTATTCCTAATTTTCCCTGTTCAGTATTCGCTGCCACGAGCATTTCCACAACACTAATTCCAAACAGTCATTTCATACTGCTGACCTCAGTTTCTTTTCTCGAACAGAAATACAGTTTTAATTCATGAATGAATTGCAGCCCTTCAATGTTAAGCTCAAATTAATGCAACTCCACACGTCCAGCTGATTTGTGAACGTGTTCCAGCTTGCCAGTCATTGGTAGGCTTTTAGTGTGAAAAATTCACAGGAAGTATTTAGAGATTTAGGCCATCAGGAGATGAATAAGATGTAGCTACTGTTCCAACCAGAGTGAGGCGACAGTGTGCCTGGTATGCCATGAAATCCACATAGAAGAAGAAGAAGAAGGAAGTATTAAGTTTCATGGATGGAAGCTTAATGTATCCAATGCGGTTCGATCCCCGGCTCCGCTAGTCGCATGTCGATGTGTCCTTGAGCAAGACACTTAACCCCAAAATTGCTCCCGTAGCTGTGCCTACGGTGTATGTACGTGGTAGAATCTGAATTGTAAATCGCTTTGGATAAAAGCGTCTGCTAAATGACTGTAATGTAATGTAATGGTTCTGTTGTCGTACTGATGGAATTATTTTTGTGGAAATGTACATTATGCTTAAGTTATACCATGTGAGAGCTGTTGTTGTAGGCTCTAGGTCATTCCACCCCTCTCTATGTTTATTCGTACCTGTCTTTGGTTAGTGACTGGCCTTTCATTTGGCCGGTCCTGTCTATAGCTAACACAATCTGCCACTTGTTGCCTGCAACCTTACAGTGGTTCTGGTAAGTTGTCGTCAGGAAGGACAGTGCCAAACAAGCTGATTCCAAGCTAAGCTAACTGTCTCCAGGCTTCACATTACATAGTTATTTCCTAAAAGCTCCAATATTTCTTTCTCTCCGTTATTCAAAGGAGATGTCATGCGAGAATATGGCACAGTGTGCAGCGTGAGTCATGCTTGCCAGTTATCAGAGAAAGTGCTGTTCCTGGTGTGCTCACTCATTTCACTCTAATGGCTCAAGGGGCAGGAAACCTTATGTTATTAAGAGGGGACATGCAAACTCATGAAAACGTTTCCCATTGTTGACCCAAAGTGCCCTCGTGCTTGGTTCCCCTGCCTGGCTGGTCTGTCCACACTATATTCGTTCTGTACATTTCAATAAACCGCAGAACGCTCCTCAGTCAAATTAAGCGAAAAGCAGAGTGGCGTAATTGAGGGCCTTCCGTTAATGTTAAGTAGCTTTTTTCCCACCAGGGGCCCCCGACGCTCCGAGTGCTCTAATGTCAGATGCAGAGACAGAAAGGACTGGCTGGACTTCACCATGGTAACCACACTCATCCAGTATTACCCAGAATGCTTGTTGCTTTGATGTAATTTTTCCCCTAAACCTCAGAAGTTCCCGGCCGCTGAGAGGTTGATTTCTCTTTGTTTTGTCCTCTCTCGCCGCTTTTGCTGAGAATGATGAAATTTGGAGACATTTTTTGCTTAACCTTCATAAACTATGATGTAGAGCTGCCTCTGCCACCCTTTTCTTTTTCTTTTTTTTTCAAACGAACCCTGTGTACACCCCAGACTCACACACACACAAACACACACATACAGTCTATCTCCCTTTCCCTCACTGCCGGACTGTGTCATGATGAAGGCTCTGTCACTCCATCCTTATTACCAGAAGAGAGGTCAGTGCAAGTTTACCCTTACATCACTCAGACTCTGACAGCAGCCGCTCCCCGTGCTAAGAGAGAAAAAGGAGGAGACGTAAAGACAGAGGGAGAAAGAAGGAGAGAAATGATTCTAGTTTATGGAGGGCTATATCCATCGAAGCACCCCCGTCTCCCACCGCCAGCCATTGTTGGTGTGAACTGAAGGAGTCAGTCAACCAGCTGAGTCTTGTCTGTGTTCGCCTGCCATTTAGTGAGATGTGGAGGTGCGGAGGAAAAGAGGAACGAGAGCAGTACAGCACATATCACAGGAGGAAGCTTGGGCCTGAGTGCTTCTGTGTCCAGAATACCAAAAGGAGAAGAAAAAAAGAAAACCCACCCACAGCAAAGAGAAGCAGCAGAGAACGGAGAAAAGAAGGTTCTCCCATATGCTGCATGCTATTTGTTGTTACCCAAACTTCAGAGAGCATTGATTTCCGAGGAACTGGATGTGGGGAGCCATATTTTTCCACTTTACCTTTTCAAGTGTTTGTTTGAAGAGCGGGTATTGAAATCCTTCCTCTGCTGCACTATTTTCAGCGCACCTGGAGGGCATCCAGCGCTGCTGTTGAACATGTGTAAGCTGCTAACCATGTTTCCCATGCTCCTGTTTCTTTACTTTCTCCATTGGATCAGTCGCTTCTTTATTCAACATGACCTCTGTTGTGAGGACCTGCCCTCCATCCCTCTCTACTTTTGACTTTTCTCCCCTTATAAGTTACTCTGCTTCCCTGACGCTCTTTTACACTCTGTAGGAGAAGCGTAGCTCCGCTGAGAGACCTGCGCCGAGGTTTCTCTCCAAATTCTTTCATCTCCCCAGGTAACCACACCTTCTCCTCCTTCCCTTTCCTCTGTGCTCCTCCTCCTATTTTTCCCTTCTTTTGAAAGGTATAAGCCACAAAGAGAGTCATAGTGCAACACAGAGGTCCTCTGCTCGCCTGAAGAGAAATGCAGGATAGGGAAAGGCCAAACTTTGTTTTATTATTGACATAATCCTAAAAGCTTGCGCCTGTGAAGCCAGATCAATTTTCGGCACCTTATGCTATTATTAAAAGCCGGCCTGAGGGCTAAGGACACCTGATCTTACAAGGAGAAACAGAGGGAGAGAAAAACACACGGGGAGAAGGATGGAGGCACATAAACACCAACCCTCTCTCCTGCCAGCTCCGGCTAATAAAACATGTATCTAGTATGAATTTGATTTTTCAATACTGTCATTAATAGATGCGCTAGCAGGGGCTGGGGTTGCGGCCTGCAGAGCAGGGAGACCTGCTGTAATACTCACGGACAGGAGTGAAGATAGAGACAATCACGGCTGCTATGAACAACACTTCATCACTGTCACGTTTGGGCAGAATTCAATTTGCAGATGTCGAACTCCCCCCCCCCCCACACCTCTTCTCTGTCTCTGCGCTGGGTCTGGTTTGTGAGAAAGGCAGACACAGACACACATGTGCGAGCACAAAACCCCCACGCATACACAAATGGCGCATGCTTGCTTATTATGTGCTTCGTACAGTACAAAGCTATATCAGGCAGAGATAAGTGTGTTGTTCAGAATAATCGGGGGGGGGGGGGGGGGGGGGGGGGATTGAAGAGGAGAGGAGGTGCACTCCGAACCCTTTCTGGTCCATACATATGATCAATGTGCAGTTTTGTGTGCTTCATGCTGTGAGTATGTATTGTGAGGGTTGTATCAGTCACATTATAGGATATACGATCTAGACCCAAAATGAAATCTCATGGCCTGCAGCGGAAAAGAAAAACTAAAAACAATTTAGAACCAGAGAAACTTCTCTAAATTGCACGATGCACAATGTGTAATCAGTAATCAGAGGGATCTTTCACTGCACACTGTGGAATTTGAAAGCGGTTTAGTCTGCATTTTCTTAACAACAATAAAAGAGGGAATTTATGATTTTCTTAATAGTTTGATTTAGTAGACTCCAGAAAATTGCCAACCAGGAAAGAGCCGAGTATAAAAAGAAATCACCCATCCTGCAATTAACATAAATGACGGAAAGTCTAATCAACCGATGGCAAATTATGATGTGACACGAGATGAGAAGCAGCTTCAGTTGAACTTTGTGTCGCAGCTTGTAGACATAGTCCGCGTGAAACAATACCCGTCATCTGTACGACGCTAGGTAGCGTGTTGATGTTTATTGATTATTTCAGCAGGTTTTCTGTGCTTCATTATTAAGGCTTGTTGTGATTGCTCTCTGCTGACAGTGGCTGTATTTAATATTGATATGCTCATATGTGATTAGCTCCAGACAAAAACATCTGAGAAGTAGGATGTGGGGAAGAGACACAGGTACATTATCACTATTGAATTTGCTATTTTTATTGGCATGGTGCACTAATTCAAATGTTTTTATATTCCAGCCCTCTAATTTCAGTGTTATTATTTACAGCCCACATACCCCAGACTGACGCTGTAATATGGGCAATTTCTCACACTCTTTAAATGTTGTGCTCTGATCGTTTTTGAAAAACATAAACATGACTATTTTATAACTGTTGCAATAAAAGTTAATAATCTCCATATAGCCTACATGTAGTGTTTATCGTATGTGCAAACGCTTCCTTTAGTGAAAGAGAAAAAAGTAATGGTGCAAGTTTATTGATGAAGGTTTAAAGGGTATTTATTTTTTTATATCTCCAGAAACTATTACATTCCTAATGCCAGGCTAAAAATGAGCTGGCCAAATCCAAATTCATGCAACTTCAAATAAGTGGTCATGTTTCCCCTCATTACACCGATAATAAAAGTGCCAAGGCTGTCAAACTTTCCCAAATGAAATTGCTGCGAAAAAAAATTCAAGATGTAATAATTGTAAAAAACCTTCCATCCTCGCTTGTTTGCCATTTACTGCTCTGTGTGTTAGAAGATTGGACCGGACGGGAAAACTCTCGGTTGTAATTCTGATATGACAGTGTTCCATTTCACCGTTAAACCAAAACACATTCTTTCTACCGGCCTCACTTCTCCGCCGAGATTGTAAAATCAACGCGTTGAGAAAAGTTCACGTTGCTTTGTGCATATTTATAATTTATCGCATACAGTGGATTATTTTTCTGACACAGTAATGGCTGCCTGTGATGTATTTGACCACTTTGCCTCCTACTTTCAAATCAACACACATAATAGGTGGTGATTACGCCAGCCAAGCTGCACAACCACAGCAAATATATCCTCTAAAGAATAGGTCTGTTTGAACCCCTTTCAGCCCAACACAAATGGAATCGATTAATAATTGCCTTTTCTTCTCCAACAATGAGCAGTTATTTCATGTTGCCATTTGTGTACCGTTTGATTTGTGTGACTCGTGAGGCAAAGTGGATGTGTGTGCGTATCCGGGGACTCAAGCCTGTGATTTGTTGCGTTGGTACCTGGGAAATGTATTCTTAATTGCGTCGAAACCTTGTTACACCCGCAGACTGGCAGGTCACAAATAACTGGCCAGCTGCTCTGTGGCTGTGGGCACCCGGGGAGAGGAGAATATAAAATGGATGGATGAGAGAATGTGAGAGTACGGAGGGGAGGAGTGCTCCATCCCCTCATCAGTGAGGCTGCAGGTGTCCTGCTGTCAGGTCTGGATGCGGGGTGTGATGTGAATGTCTGATCTACAACCCTTCTCTTTGGAGGAGAGGCCCCCTTCAGGCGTTTTCAAAGCGTGTTAGCATGGTGCGGCGTTCAAACAATACAGCAGCGCATCAGCACAGTGCAATGCTGCGCTAAAGTTGAATGAAAGGTAAGTAAGCGTGGACTATTCTGTTTTTGAATCCTATTGATTTAGCCTGCAAGCGTTTGCCGAAATTGTTGTTGATTTATTAATGCATTTGCATGTGTTCGGACGAGAAAGAGCTTCCCCTCACTTCCTTGATCTGGTAGATTGCACAAGACACAGGGGACGCCCTGGTAAAATGTGCCATTGATTTTCAGCCATATCTATGTCTTGGTGGTTATGAACATGATTGGGGTGTTAGCTTAAATAGAAATGACTGATGTTTATTGGCTGCTAATAAGCTATTACCTCAACCTTGCTGCAAGCTAGAAGGCAATCCATGCTTGTTTCACTTGTAAGGAGAAGGGAGGGGTGGCGGGGAGGGGTGGGAAGAGCGATGGGAAAGGAGGGGGGTGTTTGGGGGACAGAGGGGCAGAGTAAGATAAAAAGGAGAGAACATCCGTGTTTGTATTTCAATGTGCTGGGAGTAAGCCGCAGCTTAAAGCAATTTATATACCTGTGAAAAATGTGCCAACCATTTAATGGCTGTGGAATTAGCTGGGAATGGAACAGCAGCTATTTCAAGGGCAGGACTGCTTGCAGATAAGCATCACCATTTACTGTAATATTGGAGCCAGAGGATAGAGTCCTGTTACAGAGGAGATTAATGAGGCCCGTGTGTGTGGGTATACGTGTCCGTGTGGATATTGTATTTATATCTTTCCTGGAAATGTTAAGGTTTCCAGGATCAAAGAAATTTATATTTCCTCGTTTTTTGACACAGTACACCACCCACGAATTGATTGTTGCCACCTCTTTGAAAACAAAACGGAACTAAACCTCATAACAGTGCCATCCAGTGGACGGAGCTCTCCTGTGCACATGTGTGTGCCAGCACTCATGACTGAGACAGCTTCTTTTTTTTTTTTACCTGCCCTAGACTGGCTCATTTGCAATATTTGTGTCTGAACATACATACTCAAACATGCATGCACTCACACATACATGTTTGAGTGTGTCCCACATCTACAGAGCCTGTGGCGCAAAGACTTAACATTTTCCCCTAACGTTTCATTTTTTTATTTTATTTTTTTATCAAAAATGATAGATGAGAGTACAGTTTCTGGTGTATTGATTGCATGCTTTTATGGAATTACATCTTTGGAGCAGGTTGGGCTTTAGAGGGAAGACAAATAGGCCTGACTAAATGAGAGTAATCACAATCCACTGTGAGCTGGCTAGAGAGAGATTGGGCGAGGGGGCACCTAAGGGCCAGGACCACCGCAGGCAGACATCCATCCTTCCTCACCTCCTGCATGTCATCACTCAGGAAAGAAAAATAGAGGTCACCAAGTGGAGATTTTTGAAATGGAATCCACTCCTGTAGATGCTACACTCACTGCTATGGAAGCACACTGCAGCACTGAAAGCATCGGTTCAGCTTGATGGGTTTCTCCTATTGCAACATTTAAATAGGCCCGCTCCATTTCCTTTATTGATTATTATGAAAGCGTTTCATTATGCAGGAAGTTATGTGGCCAACAAGCAATTATAAATTCAATACCGCAAATGTAAACTGAAATGTGTCTTCAAGGCACGTGTGAGAGGTGAAAAAGTCATTAAGCACGCTCTCAATGCACAAGCTCCCCTAAACACACACACACACACACGCACGCGCACACACACACACACACGTACAACACATTAAAAGTAAGGGAAGTGCAAATACCGCCATTTTTGGACATTAACTAATTCACTCACTTGGCTGGCAGTGTGGTGTCGGGGTAATTCTGTGATGGCAAGGCAGTCCATTATCAGAATCTGAAATATGGAAATGGTGCTTACTTAAGCTGTTTCACATGGAGGGGCTGAAAACAGGCTCTAAACACCCCCCCATCCCCGCCCACACACACAAACACAAACACCAACCTGCAAACACCAACCACCACCACCTGCAGCAGTGGCGAGCTGATGAAGGCAAAAAGGAGCTGCATCTTTTATTATGCATTAGGTATAAGACATGTCATACAGTCATGCTTGTGTGTCGTACAAGCATCACCGATGCAAACCCTCCGGAGTCCTGCGCTCTGCTGGTCCGCACATCAAGTGCAACAGCCCTATCCGGGAGGCCACGAGGGAGCCAGGACTCTGCAAAGGTGTGGGCACAACCGTCTCCTGTTGCTAGGCCAGCCCGAGTCCTATTTTATCTATTGGATTTATTTTTTTTAAATGTAGTGTACTATTGCTAGTTTCTAAGGATTACTAACCCTAGCTTTAAAATTGTCCAGTATTTCAAGGAAAGAAGCTGAGATTCGAGAAATATCAGATCAATTAAACATCATTTTGAGAATTTCTATACTGTCAATCATCTTGTGACCTCTCAGATGTATCTTGCGATCCTTTTGTCAGGTCCCATTCAGGTCTAATTTCACCACTGACAGTGCTGAGGCTACTGTCAGTAGTGGAATTAGTATCGCTACCTCTTTCATGTGGCCAATTATCCACAGGAAAAATACATCATTAAACACATTTGACCCGTGACTGCAACTCAAATTCCCAAGGGCCCAACCTTATTAAATGTTTTGTGGTTCCTTTCATCATACTTTTAGGTAAATTTGGGTGAAAGGTACGCCCACGTTTCCTCCACGTGTTGTCTGTAAATTCACTGCAGTCATGAATGGGAATTTAGATGAGGGAGAGGGGAGGCATCGCAGTGGGATGTTTAACCTGTGAGCCATTTCTGACGTGGAATATGCGAAAGCCGGAATAACTAATGCTGGATCATGAACTCAAAACTGCAGCCAATTGAATACCAAATATAATGTAACATAAATGCTGCTTTGAACGCATCACATCAGTTAAAGCAAAGTTTCACATTTAGCAGAACACGGACATGTAACTTTTCTTCGGCAGGAGGGGAGAAGAGGACAAAAATCAAAGGTAGATGCAAGGCAAAGAAGGAAGTGAAGATTTGTGCTGTTCCTAGCGCCTCAATCCCCTCGAGTGATCCTGGTGAGCGAGAGCAGAGAGAAAAGGGAGAGATGTTACTGCTGCAATTTCTCTGCCTGATTTGTAACAGACTGATAAGCTTGGCTAGCATCCCTGCAGGACAACCGACCAATGGAAAGGACAGGGGGGGGGGGGGCGACATGTGCAGTATCACAGCATTCCCCCATCTCTGAGTCTCCGATTGTCATACATGAACCGCCTCCAAGGACATACATTTTTTAAAGTGCATGCAGTGATTTGATATTTCTCCAAATGAAAGCCAGTCGGGTGGCGCGTCTGCGAGCGATACAGGGTTATCACATGCATTATACAAACATGAACAAATGGAAATACAGCAAAACAAAACAAAGGGAAATTATATGTTGTGTATGCTTTTTCTCTCCAATGCAAACAATACAGTCGGTGGTGTTAATGTATTGGCTAAATACATCCATTATTATGATGCCAGCAGATATCTCGTATGAATGGAAATGGTATTTAAATTGGGATTATTGAGCAACAAAACAGCATGCAGCACCGCTGTGCTCACAATTGTGCACTGGTTGAAGCCCTATTGCTCTGGACATAATTGTATTTAACCATAATTATTGGCAGTCCCCACGGACCACTGCTTGTAAGAATATCTATTGGATGATAAGATTGATATTCGATTTGCTTAACTGAAATTGCCTCTTCTTAAAAAACATCCTTTATACACTTGGTGTGGGAGAGTGTGTGTGTGTGTGTGTGTGTGTGTTGGAGCATCGCTCCAAGAATGATTTGAAAGGTTGGTCCTTTATCAGATATATCACCGGGAGCAAATTGAACCACGTGGAGTCAAATAGCCTCAATAAGAGGTCTGAAATGACTCAACACAATATTCTCCTTCTACCAGGAATCTATAAATGGCCCATTTAGCATCTGTGACCCCAATGCCTGCTACTGAAAGAGAGTTATGGCCTTTCAAAAGGAAACTATCATAGGTTTTAGTGAAGTAAGAAAGTGTCCCCAGGTAGCACTAGAGCAAATGAAATTATGCATGACCTCCTCATTACTAGACTTAATAAGTGATCTATGGACTGGGAACAATAAAGATCCAGATGTCATGGAGACCTATGAACAGGAGACATTAAAAAAGGTGATGGGAAAAAAAATCCACATGGCTTTATTCAGTACTGCAGGAACACAGGAAAATTCCCCTTCTTTCTCTTTGTCATTCACATACCAAGGACTGTGATTTCGCTCTCATTGGTATGCATTGACCCTGGGTTGGAGAAAATGGGCATCACAGTTTTCATTTAATCAGACTCTTCTGGAGATCAGCTGCATGCGTGTGTGTGTGTGTGAGGTGTGTGCATGTGCATGGTGGACATAGGCTGTCAGCAGATATTAACGCAGACATGTCAAGGTGGAAGAGCAAAGAGGGCACGGAACCTGAAGCTGGGTTAAGTAATTGGATTCTTGTTCAATAAAAGTTGGGCTGAGGTTGTGTTTGTGTGTGCATGTGTGTTTGTGTGTGTGGGTTCATGTGTGCATGCATGTGTACGTTATAGGAGGTTTATAATTGGTTTTGTGTGCTATGCATGTTGAAAGGCACCAGCATGCTTGAGACTTTAACATTTCATTTTTCTTGCAGGTGTGTGTGCTTTGTAACTGATTCCAAACCCTTTGCGCCAATTTGCGTCAAAACTCGCACTTTCTTGCTGACTCTTAACTCTGTCAAATCTGAACACACAGATGTGATACAGATATATATTATATTCTGTGTGACATTTAGGTTGAGGTTGCATCGAAAATAAACACCCATAAATATGCTCAGGAATCCAAAACAAAAAGACGCTCCTTATGACTGCAGAACTTGCCCGAGAATCATCACGTTTTTTAAGTTTTCTTCAGTATCAAAATAGTCCAGTGAGAATCATTTTTACATCCATAGGTACATTGCAAACTGAAACTGCTAATAACCAATTCTACATATTGTTAATGATACCAATTTGCCAAAAATAATATAGGCTAAAGAAATGTGGCTCAAGTTATAGCTCACAAAATAGCTTATTAGATCCTGTTCACACTTCCACAATTTAGAGCTTATAAAAATAATAATGGAGGCAGGGGCGGAGTTTTGATTTCAGAAGTACAGGCACAAATCCTCGAAGGGGCTTTCGATTTTCAGATGCCCCTATTTGAGGTAGAACAAGACATGATCATGTTTTTTCATAAATTGGATGACAATGATTGTAACAAAAATATTTTATACAGCAAAATACGGCAGAAAGTGATGAAATTTATCATTATAGTGACTCAGCACATTACCGAAAAAGTGTGAGACCACTCTGGAGACAGTGCTGTGGGGGTGGTGCCCTACACCTCAAAGCAATATGAATATCATATCATGTATTTATTTAAACTAAATAAGTTGTCATAGGCGGAATATTTTACAGAGAATCCATTTTAAAATGGATTTCATTTTCGTTTACTTGAGGTGATACGTGGCACAATTTAGTGTTAGGGTCACCTTGATCAAGAGACTTTGTACAAAAACAATAAAGGTGGTGCAGTAAATAAAAATGTGTAAAGTGAGGAGTAAAATAACATTGTTTCATGTTGATATTCAATACGTAACGAAGCATCCAAAAACAAACTTTTATACTTTTGGATATATATCAAAAAATTAAACCCTGTGGAGCTAAATATTTCCATCAGTGGTGGCTATTTTTATATAATTATTCTTAATGCTTGTCATCTGTTCCACCAGGTCGGATTCAGCGTGAATCAAGTAGAATCACAGAACTAGAAATATTATAAAAATACCATAGTTAAGTGTGACGTGAAAATGTCATGAAAAATATCATAGTATAGTAGGCCATAAAATGTCATCAAAAAGCATAGAAAATGCTTTTTTGGCATGAAAAGTCATAGTATAGTTTGTCAGAGAAAATTCCTTCAAAAACTCATAAAATGTCATGAAAGAACTTGGTATGCCATAAAAATGTCGTTACAAAGTCAAAGTATATTATGTCATAATAAAAGTCCAAATTTAGGATGTATATTTTTATAGGAGTCATAGTATAGTATGTCATAGTAAGGTATGCCTTAAAATGTCATAGTATATGTATATACAAAAATAAATTGAATTGAACTATACAATGATGTTCTTTTTTGTTCTTCTTTGACATGCTATACTATGACTTTTTCGACATACGATACTTTGACTTTTCGACGTGCTATACTATGACTTTTATATTGTTTTATAAGACTTTTTAATGAGCATCACAGTCATACTCCTCATTCATCAGCGGATTGCAGCAACTCCCTTCATCACCACCACCACCAATGTCTGGACTCCAGGGGGATTAGGCCTTATCTGAGCCTCAGCATCCCTACTCCTCGGGTATCCTACTACATGATGGAGTCCAATCGCCAAAACTATTCAAATGTTATGCTTGTATAATAAATTATTGTTAAATTCTAATGAAGTCTCTCCTGATTGAATTTATGTCTGATTTGCTGTAATCTCAACCTGATGGTTGTGAGAGCTGACAAACTAATCCTTTCTCACAACCGGGAGGAATAACAACACCTGCCATGGCCTGGGACTCTGCATTGGCGTCTACGGGGGGACGAAATAAAGTGCAGTTTGTGTGAAACATATATACTCTGTAAAACCTTTGACTTGTTGTTAGAACTCTGAACCATCCGTGGGGAAGGAGCTCTATCCATTCAGCTGAATTATTCTAAGTGTCTGTTCAATAAAATATTTTAAGACTTTTATTAAGAGCTTTCTCATCATGTTTATTCCTCACAGGGAAGAGATTACGTTCCACCACACTATACTACCACTTTTTTTTGACATGCTATTCTATGACTTATGACTTTTTTGACATTCTACACTATAACTCTTTCAAGACTCTTTTCAAAATATTATAATATGACTTATTTTTTAATGCTATACTAAGACTTTTTTTACGACTTTTTTTTAATAATCTGCTATGATTTTTTTTATGCCTTTTTCGACATAATATACAGGTATATATATATATATATATATATAAATAAAGGTGGCAGGTGAAGCAACTAACATTTCGACATAACTCATGTTTTTATCAGAGTAAAACGAGACAGAGGTGGTGTAGATGTTTAAAATGCCTCCAACAGGTTCTGGCCCTTGTTTACGTCTAGCCATTGTCATATCGTCACATCATATATATCTTAACATATCATCGAAACTATAAACTTTTAAGGGAACATCATTGAACAATCATAAAACACACGCTGGATTCATTTCTCAGAACACCCTCACGAAAAACACACATTAACATCTTCATTTAATCCATATGATTCAATTGAGTTCACTGTGTCAATCCTGTAGCTTTTTCTGCTTAACAGCTTGTTTGCAATGTTCTTTGTCCTCGGGGATCTATTCAATCTATTCAATATCCCAGAATTTCAGCGTAAGGGACGATCCATGATTTGCATTCACGCAATGATGTGCCATTGCACGCTCAAGATTATTAGTGTGAATAGCATTATTATGTTCTGCAATCCTCAGTTTTAGTTCTGTTTAGTTTGGCCGACATATACCAGACTGCAGGGACCTTTCAGTGTATTGATAATGGGTAGCTACTGCAGCTTTGAATTTTGAATTCCTTCCCTGTCCTTGTGTGCACAAACCTCTTTGCATCAGTGGAGCTAGAGCAGTGAGCACGGTGACCTGACCACATCGATAAAAGCCGGCGGTGGGAGACAGTGTTCAAGTGGACAATAGAGGTTTGAAAAGAAATGAATGGACGACTTTTAAGTTACGTGCTCTTCTGAATGAAGTTAGAGGGGTCTCAGAAGAGATCCCTCGAGGATACCCTGAAAGAAAGATTGCTTTGTGGGATGTGCCAAAGTTTAAGTGTTGTATGTTTTATCTGTACAGATGCTGGCTTGTAAACAGCTGAAAAGCAAACTCTTGAGGAAGTTTGAAGTTTGGGTTCTTTGTCCAATAGCAATTGTCTGTTTTCACTGCTCTCTTATAGGCTGAATCTATATATGAAATAGGGTATTCCCTGGCCTTGAAGCATTTACTTTAGATCAGTGGCTTTTGACTAGACGGTCAAGGTCAGCAGAAACACGTTGGGATACAAGTCCCCAAACTCTGTGTATCAAACGTTTTAAGCAGTTCAGTGTTGCTGCATCCCAAATATTTGGCAATATTAAAGAAGTAAGTGTATGTTCAAGCTATTTGGGCCTCTGCACTAGCAGCTTCAATTCCCTGTAGCGAGATAGGAAGTCTCCAATGTGCTTGCAAATGGTGGACAAGCAGATAAGCAGAATATCACTGAGGCACGCTCCTGTAGGCCCCAGTCAAGCATGAACCTCTCTTACTCATACACCCACACAACCCCTGTGACTTGCAGAAAGAAAACCGACACATCGAAAAACCATCTGTAAATAACTTATTTTGTAAGTATTTCTAATTTCAGTAGCAGCAGTGATATACTTCATTCATCTACTGTCTCATTCTCATTAGTGTCAAGCAGACAACGAGTATTAACATCTTTTAGCTGCTCTTTGGGAGTCTCCACACCCTCCTACACCAGCTGGAAGTCGTAGTCCCTCCAGCGTGTCCTACGTTCTTCCCAGCAGTCAGCCATGGCCTGTCCAACCCCACAGCAGTAGTCCCAGGAAGTGTCTTTGCATGGTCCCTGATCCACCTCCCTTGCTCCTATTATTGAAGATAACGTGCATTGACCCTGAGGCCCTGTCACATCCACATGCTGTCATTGAGGTTGGGGCCAATCGACCTGTGGGTAAAATTCATTTTGGCCACTGTATGTGTGTCTAAGACCTTATTCTTTCAGTTACTGTCAAAACTTGTCCCCACAGGTGAGGGTCAGAACAAAGAACTGAATGGGGAAATGAGAGTTTGTCCTTGTGGCTCTGCTCTGCCTTTGCCGCCATGGTCCAATACAGCAGCTGCATTACTGTGGCCCTTGCACCAAAATTTCATCATCTACTTCAAGGAGAGAATCATGGTTTCAGATATCAAAGTACAGCTTGTCATCCCGACGTAGAGGGAGACATCCTGTTACAATTGGCCAAAAGCTTTGGTTTGGTTTCAGTGAAGTTAGATGGACTGGATCCTCTACCTTTATCTTACATTAATAATAGGATTCAATGATGTCACACACCGTAAAGTTAAAGGTGCAGTGCAGTGAGAAGAGAAAGACACTGTCACAGACTGAAATGGAATGGGGATAGAGCTGCTAGTGTTGGAGTTTGATTTGTCACAGAAAGATTGAATGTAATAGCAGCAAAATTACAGAATAGACTAAGTGTTCGAGCAGTAGTTTAGACTTCATTGACTGGGCTAGCCTGAACTCCTGTTTTTCAACACTGGAATACACTGACAATGACTTAATCTCAACATTTAAAAATGTATTGCAATTGCATGAACTTGACAAAACAATCTCACCTCTATCAGTAGCGGTTCCGTAGCTTTTCATTGTATCATTTCACAGCTTGCCCACTTGTGATGGAATTGTAAATGTCCAAATTTCAATGTTTCAGACCACCTTGAGGACTTCTCTCGTCCTTGTTGCTTTAAAAAGTTAATACATGAAACACATTTTCATTCTCACCACAATGTCTATTCAGCTATAAATAGTGGAGAAGGGTGAAGGCATGGTTTATTAAAAAGCTTTACGTTGTTTCGTAGTGTGACCTTAATTCCATACAAAATGAAAATGTGACACTGCATGTAGCAGGACGTTTTTTTTTACATCTTGACTTGTCAAAGGGAGGGAAAACCAAGGAGTAAATAATACAATGAATGATGGCTGAATTCCATTTAGCTGCTTCAGTTTCAGGATCCTTTTATTGTGCATGCTGGCTTACTGTCACACTGTCATGGCTTACCGGGACACGAGAATAGAACAGAGCATGTGTGCTTTTCCTACTATGATGTGAAAAATGCTAATCATAATGATAACATTTTTGGTTGTTTTTGCCCAATAATGTTATACACTGACTAAAATTTTTAATTGATTAGAAATTCTGAGAAAATACCTTTTTGTTTTAGGTCATACAGAAGACATAACACATAAAACACAAGTCTCAGAAGAAGAGGCATAGAAATAGATTAAATACAAAGTATTTGCAGGATATCTAATGGCAACAAATTAAAACACACCAGCTGTATCTAATATATTATTTATTGCCAGAAATGACAGTAAACAAAGTTGACCAATGTGTCCTGTTTCTATCTACTATAGTAGGAGCACATTTTTCATACCATTAATTCACCATTTACCTATACTGTATGCAGGCAGTGCAGTGGAGGTCTTTGACTTGGTACAGAGCAGCACTCAGTCTCTATTACTAGAAGAGCTTGAGTGTCTGACTGGAGCCAGGGAAGCTCAAGGTAGCATCATACATTTGACCAGTCAGTCGTGTAGAGCACTAAGTCCTTCATTTACTCCCCACATTCCCCTGCCTGCCAACCTCACACCAGTACCCTCATGTGCACACAAGCACCCAAACACACACCCAAACACACAACTACATGCACTAAACACGACGTGCAAGCACACAGACATGTTTTATGTAGGCATTGCATCTGCTCATTCTCTCTCTCTCTTTGTTCACACACACACACACACACACACACACACACACACACACACACAAACACGGTCCTTTTTTTCCCCAGCTCACTCACTCCACCTCTTCACACACACTATTTTAGCAGCCTTGAAAAGCTAAATGGTGTGAAGTTGAGTGTTGGTCCATCTGTCTCCTGGGTGTTAGGAAGGGATGAGAAAGACAGTGCGCAGTGGGAGGGACATAGGGGGAGAAAGATTGGAAGAAGAAAAAGGGAAGGAGTGATTGGGGTCAGGTCCATTAATATGAATCACCAGCAGAACCCCACTGCGGATCTATCTGTGGTTGTGCACCGCCCAGAAACAATTCACAGCCTAGACAACAGGACAATACAAGGTGAAAAGAGGTAAAGTAAAAAAAATGAAAAAAACTTCCGTCGTGCAAGAATTCCTGACAGTTTCAGCTCGTGGTATTTACTGTCTTTTCTCCATCACTGAGTTGAAGGCAAATATGATGCGAAAATCAAATGTCTGTATAAGACATTCAATTGCAGAATGAATCTTTAAATGTAGTTCTAAGGTGAAACTATTCTTTGGTACCTGCTGAGTGGAGTTCTCAGTAAGAAGGTTCAGTCTTATATCTAAGGAGACTTCAAGAGGCACTTGATGGTGTAAATTTATTCAGCACAACATGACAGAAGAGGAGCCTCGCAGACTATTGGTGCTGGAATCAATATTCTCCTTTCACCAATACTTTAGTAAAAGCCCCTCTTTGAGGCAAAGCTACAGAGCCAGGGGCCAGTGTGTGTCACACACACATGCACAGACATGTGAATGTCAGAGGGGTGTTGAATTATGCAGGTCTACTATTATACATAGCAGAGTGGTAGGTTTCTCGAGCCGCTGTATATCACAATACGAAGAAAAAGCCAAACTCTTAGCTGTTTTCTGAAGGCATTCATAATGCAAAATGCATGAGGGGAATGAGTAGAGCAAATAATTAGTAAGAAATCTCAGTCTTCTGGCACAGTATTGTGCAAAAAGATGCTTGTGAAGAAAAAAGGAGGCCATAGCAAAAATAGAAACCTTTTAAACTCAATTCCAACTGTGTAGCTGCAAAGCACTCTGCTTATTTAGCACAAACGATTGTAATGAGAACTAACAACAACACTGCTGTGGTGTATTCAGCGGACAGGGCAGGGTTAAAAATGTTGTTCTGGTTATTCTGACTTATGGACTGTAGAATGATATAGTGACAAAAAGACGAACCTTCTTTTCTTTGAAGTGTTTCTTTCTTTAAGTCATAAATCATATTAATTCAGATTTCAGTCCTGGTTGAATTAGTGAAACACAGTCATTGCTGGAAACAGCTGGTGTGTTTTCAAACTGTTGGAAATTACATGTATCAATCCTTAGTGAAAGCAATAACATTGCAGATGCATTGTTTAACAAAGAGCAACTTTAGTATCAGCTTATGGTGCAGCTCAAAGAAACAGAGTGCTGAGAGGATTCATTCTATCACGCTTTTTTGTGAATACGATTAAAGAAAACGGTCAATAATGTCGACAGGAGTAATAAAAATGATACTTGTGGTCAAATGTCGTCTTACACATCGTATAAAATGTGCACATGCAGCAGCAGATTCTGCATCACGTCCAGCATGTGCGAGCATCGTTTCTTGTGGATCCCTTGTGCCCATACGCAAAATTAATACTGCATGGCAAAGGCAGAAAACAAAAAAAATGGCTGCTATAAAAATACAAATAGTAGGGTTTGATATAAGGAAAATGTTAAGAATCATAAGTGTTTCTTTTTTACCTGGAGCTTGATGACTCCACTAATCATGCAGAAGGTTGGCAGTGACATTTGGGTGTTAGTCAAATGTCTCCACTAGCGTTAACTTAGAGGTGGCCTCCAGTTCCCCCTCAGGTAAATACTGTTAGCTATATGTCAGCATTCCTGCAGTCATTTGAAATGTTTGTGCTGTTGGCTCCGCTGTCGCCATGTTGAGAGCTGTTTAGAGGCTACAGAAATGCTGCCAATCTCATATAAATATATATAGCACCTTTAACAAGCAGTTCTATGGCCAGTGTCATATTTCCTTTCTGCTCGGTGAGAAGGTGCTGAGGTGAAGCTTCTGGTCCTCAGCTGATCACTGAGAGAACATGACTCCAACCTCCACGTCAGAGGCAACAAACTGACTAAAATGCCATTAGTTCCCACATTGATGATGATCTCTTTGACGCCCAGATGGTTCTGTGTCATTTTCTGGGCTGAGTCACAAACTATGATGCTTGGCACATTTATAAGTTTGCTCTTAACATCCCTAATTAGTGTGTCTCCAACAACAAGCATTAGTGATGGTGTTGCCACCGGTACTGCAGTGGCTCGATAAAGAACCAACAGGACACATACAGCTCTCCTTCAGTGTTTTACTGATTGATCTGCAATCACGATATACAACAGGACAAGAGCGATGAATATCAATGCACTCTTAAATGAACGGCTTTCTCTCTCTCTCTCTTTCAGTCCCAAAGCCCGAACTGACAGTATGTGTATATCACAAGTCGGCACCGCATAGGCAGACACATTATCCATGTTACTGTTAACGCTGAACAATAATCAACATATTGAAATGAACTAATAACTCAAATATAGTCATTTGGTTAGAATGAACACACCTGCAATCACATCTCTCATCTAACTGAGAACTTGAAGTAAACAAAATGTCATACAGAGATTCCACAGTCCACAGTCCATCAGTCCAAAGTCATCTTAAAGCGAAAAGTTACACTCATGGTTTTGATCGATAGTTTGAACAGGCTTCCTTGTCCTGTCTCCGACTAATACAAACATACGATAAACATACTTTTCCCCGTAGTGCTCAATTGCTCGGACAATTTGGAACTTCTTTTCTGTCTTGTCAGGAGTTTGATCAAGGGTTGGTATCAGTTTCTTCTCAGTGCTTTCTGGAGACAGACTGCTTAACAAATTAGATTTAATTGAATTAGATTTAGATTAGATTTGACGTTAGGTTGGCACGGGGGCGGTAGTTGAGGGGAGGCGGTCAGCCCTGTTACACGACGCATAAGAGTCTGGGGGCAAGGGGTTATATTCCTTGGGTTCCGGTGTAGCCAGTGTAAATGTGGGCCATGGCTTCCTTTTCTTTTTACTGTCCAATTATCAACTTGAGACGCAAGACTGCAGTTGGAGTTGAGCGACGACTTGTACGACCAAATCGTTTCACAAGTAGCCATTTTACAAGTCAGTGGGCACCAAGATTGCCTTTCGGCCAATGTATTCCACCTCTTTTGCTCTCCACACGGACCGTTTATCTGTAATCAACCAAAGACTGCTCTTAATGTGATTAGTCAATACTGCACCAACTATAGAGAAACCAGAACGCTTTCAATGCCAAAATATTGCCCTGTTACCTACAGATTCTACATGTGAATGCAGAATCCACAAACAGGAGAAATATGACTCCTGGTAACTCAAAAGTTTACATTTTGTGTCTTTAGCTATTAGCTGTCAGTTCGATTTGACTAAGTTCGGTTTATGGTCTGGAAATACGAGTAAACTACAATTTCTTGTTTATATATTTCTACAGGTTCTACATACAGAAGATGTAGTGTGAGGATGTGGAGGATATGCAGGTGTTTAAAGTGAACTTTGATGGCGCATGGGCTGACTATCTAATAAGATTTGATTAGTAATAACTGCACACTCAAAGACAAAAAGAAACATTATTTCATTGCAGGAGAACAGTCCTTCAACTGCAACAGAGATATAATACAGTAAAGAAATGCTGCGCTGAACCTACTTGCTTGATATATGGAAATTACTTGAGCTGCAGCAATTTCCCATGACACGTATCTCAGAGACCGTGTGTGTCTTTCTAAAAAATATGTTCTCGGGCCCTCCATGACTTATTTGACAAAGTACCTAATGGCCAGAGTACAATCTCAAAACAGAGGAATGCAAGGACGGAAGGGGAATTATAAACCTTGAAGTTTACTCACAGATGAGGATGAATGTGAAGCCCCAAGGCTCATCATGAGGGTGATGCATCATGTCTACAGAGTGCTTTAGGTAGACCATAAAAATGTGCTGACTAAACAGGATGGGAAAACAAAGAACAGTGCATCCAAATCATCCAGATTATGAGACTTGAAGAAGACAGCCTTTCTCAAACTGTAAATTCACTCTCTGTGCACACGATTTTTTTTTTTAAATATCCAGAACCAAAGGCGTAGGTTTGGTTTCAACATTGGAAGGGAGGGACACGTACTAGGGGGGGGTCTGGAAGTTTTTGAGCATCAAATACTTAATTTCCTGCATTGTGGTGTATTTTCGGCGTCAATTTATGGTTGAAAAGTCTGTATTTCTGTAAATGAAAACACTAAGTGCAGGCTCCAGGTGACAATTAAAAATATTAAAATATAATGGGATAAGTAAATATGCGGTAAGTCATTGTTTATTGCTTTCAAACATTTATTGTCCCGTAGATCAACGTTTCTCATTTAATATTACAGTCTCTGTTGAGTCAACAAACGTGTAGGCATGAGTTACTCTTCCCTCCCCTTTTGTGTCTTTAACTTTTAAATGAATTTGAATTTATCTATAAACGTGTCTATGTAGCATTAATCGTGGCTGAAATAACGGGGATGCAAATCCTGGCAGGTAAAATATCAGTATTGCATCCACCTATTAAGTTCCTTTGAATACACTTTAGGGATCAAACAATTACCAGTTGATATTTTCGGCTGTTTTGAGGGGAACAGTATTATTCTTATACATTTAACACTCACCTAGTCTAAGGAAGGAGCTTGCAATTCTAGGCAGGTAAAAAATATATACCTCAGTCGAATAATGGCTCCACATTTTAACTTTGGTTATGATCTATGAATGAAATGAGGTTATCAGCAGATATTTCCATATATTTAATAACAACTTATAGCCTAAACTGAAATAAAAGGGGACCCATTACTTGTCAGCTAATCTCTTCTACCAAACATGCATTTACCCTTTAACCCAGTAAGATCACTTCAAATCAAACCCTGAATTAATAAAATGGTGTCATCAGCACATACTTTAGTTGATCGACTTGGACAGAGTGAATGTGACATTTGTCTGCATTTAAAAACCTCAATTTAAAATAATAATTTAGTGTTGCTGTCTGATATGCAAAAATATTTAAAAATCAAAGAAACCTTGCAATCATATCAAGGAAAAGCTAGGTTACTGATCAAATATTGATGACTCTAAACATTTATAAACTATAGACTTTATATTATTTATGAAGCCCACAAAGAACTTTTTATTGTTTTTAAACCATACTTTACCGTAGAACTCATTCAAATGTCTGGTATTTTTTATGTTTCGCTTTAGCACGCTCTTTGGAGGTGCATGCATAGATCTTGCCGTGCATCAAGAACTCGACATAACACCGGACTGTCTGCTATAGACACTCGTGGTTTGCTGTGGAGCAGCTGATGAAATTACCACCATCAGTTGTAGAAATATAACATCAAACTGCATTAAAGAATGGCACAACAGAGCGCCAATAGTTTTAAGAATATCTTCTAATACTGTGCAAAAAAACACCAAAAAATTGCTGAAGTCACCATGAATGTGTTGTCAGGTGCACGGAGCGTAATGGAGATGCCGTTATGCGCCACACTCTCCAGTCACCTCACCACGACAGACAGATGTCTGACAATTCTTTCCTCCCAAAATATTGGTCGGGACATGTCTCTACCGTCCATATGCAAACCTACGCCCTTGTCCATTACATCATATGAACAAAACACCGGTTTTGATCATCACAAAGACTGTGTGAGGGTTTATGTATACCAGTAATGTGTATCCAGACTAAGATTAGATCTCCCTCAGTCCAGTATGAACATTACTGGGCATATTTAGGGAAGCTGTCAAAGCAATAGCTTCCAGGCTATGTTCAATCCCACCTCCAGCCCCAACGGGGTGGTGTCTGGGAATTAAAGCTGTCTCATTCTCTCTCACCCACCCACTTGCACATAAATCCGTGCACACAAACACCCCTGCTGGCCCTGACCCATCTGGTTTCTCTTTACTTCTTTGGTTTCCCATGTCTGAAAAGGGAGCGGGAGAGGGTTAGCTGACAAAATTACATTTAATTATCCTCCAGCAACTCCCCTACCCACGTACACGGACAGACAGGCAGACAGACAAACAGACACACACTGTCTTTTACCGTGCCTCCTTTCCACCGTCTCATTCCCTGTCGCACTCTGACAGTCTTATGTAAGTGTCCTTCAGCTGGGGGAGAATCTCACCGTGTTTGCACATACAGTATGAGCACACACACACTTACACACACACACACACACACACACACACACACACACACACACACACACACACACACACACACACACAGAACTAGTTTCTTTTTGGTTGAGGGTAAGCCTGTGAAATGGCCTGTCCGTCCACTTTAGCTTGTTAAAGTCTTGGGGGAGTAGATTGACTGTGACATGTCTAGCCTACCTGTCTATGTGGAGATGGTTACATAATGAGTCAGTTTGAAGGTCTGGAGATTGGCTGATGGGTCTGTGTGGAGACATGTACAGGATTGAAAATGTAACATGAGGAGGCCAAAAGAGTGAAGGCAATGACTAACAAGTTAAAGGGCAAGATAAGTTGTACACTTTGGTAATACACACTAGACCAGGGGTCGGCAACCTTTACTATCCAAAGAGCAATTTTGCCCTATTTTCCAGCAAATACAATTCGTCTGGAGCCGCAAAAGCTATTTGATATCACAGCTTATAAAGTGCGGGGGTCTGCAAATCATGATTAGCCACCTGCAGGGAAAGGCGCTTGACATCGACGTAATAGGATGTGCCGCACATTTTAGTTGACATAATATTAAATATTTTTTATTTTCAGTGACACAGTATCACCTCAAACTCCAAGATAAGAGGTGTTCCCTTTAAAAATAAAATAAAAATCGTTATTTATTTCCATGTTATTTTTTGTCAAAGCCTGAGGCCTTGTCCACACTACTCCGTTTCCATTTGAAAACGCATATGTTTTGCTACGTTTACACTGAGCGTCCACACTACGCCGGAGTTTTCGAGCACCGAAAACGGATACGTTTGAAAACTCCGGGTTATCTCTTCGTGTGGACGCTCCTAAACGCATACGTTTAGAAACGTAGACACCCACGTTCGGTACTTGATTGGTTCTTAGCAGTCACGACGTGTCCTTCCCTGACTCGTCACACCCCTATCACGTGACCCTTACCCGGAAATTCACAAACAACAATAGTCTTGATTACCGATCGCCTACCAGGACAATTTAACACGTCTGAAGTCACGGTTAGCCGCTTTGAGCTACCAATCTACTTCCTGTTTACACCAGCACCCACCCGCATCCCCAGGGTACGTGAATAGTCACGTGATATTTGTTTTCAGGTGTTTTAGTCTGGACGGAGATCATCTCGAAAACGATGCTGAAACGCCATGTGGACGGAGGTCGTTTTAGTGTGGATGTACTCAGGGAGCCGCAACAGAGGGGCTGAAGAGCCGCGGGTTGCCGACCCCTGCACTAGACACACTATGGGCGGTAAGGTGACATACATTAGTTTTCTTTTACTTCACTATCTGCAAGATTGGAGCAAAAGGAACAAATATATTCAACTATTTTGAGCAGGGACTCTGCATTTTAACCCACAAAGACCTTTTGGAGAAAACAGAAAGCTTGCTGTTATTCTTAGCAATAATCTTTTCGAGCATCCTCAGACAAAAGCATCAGTTCTATCTATCCATCCATTTATCAATCCATCCTCTGCTGCTCATGAGAAGAAGGTCCTCTGTCCAGATTCAAAAAATTGTCTGTGGTTGTATTCTGAAAATAAAAAAGGAAATCTCAATACCTACAAAGCACCGTTTTGACTAATTTTCCCAAACAATGTACTTTATTCTGGTTTAGTAGCAGCCACTAAATTCAAATGGATGTGAATGTGAGTGTTGTTGTGACGGCAACATAGGCTAGGGGTTTTCACAGAACAGTTGACAATATTGAAAACCGTTTTGCTTTCCGATGTTTTCCATTGAAACGCAAAGTGGGCCAAGATGGTAAACTGACCGACTGACAGACCGACATTGCCATCACTGGAAAATGAATGAGCTTAATTTGCACAAGTCAATGACAATCGTTTGTTGTTGTTTCCAGCTTTATATGGATGAATTTCATTCCGTGTTCTGGGCTTCAGTATTCGCAGCATATTTAGTGTGCATATGGCTGGCTCACATTAAAAATGTAATAAAGTGTTTACTAAGATTGCAGAGCGATTTTAGCAGTGTGACAGCACGATGATTCTTTGGAGCAGTAAAACAAAGGTGTGATTCAAGAGCCTGGGGCCTAGCGGTGCTAACAGTCTGGCAACGCCCCTTCCTATATGGCCACACGTTTCATGTGCAGACTGGTGACCTGGATAAATCAGTTCAGGCCAGCCTCAGGCAGCTGTGGAATGTGTAGGTGTGTTTAGAACGGTGTTAAAACTGTGTGGTAATGCCCTTGGTTACTTGCAGCACTAATGTGAACACCCCTGCTCAGACATCTAAATAACATCATTTTCAAGTGGCTATGCACTGAGTGCATGTCTTTGTCATTGGCCACCTGTTGTAGAGTAAATAACTCATAAAATGATATCCCACCACTAGGAAACTGCAACAAATTACAAACCCAACCTTCAGAATGCACGTCGCCACTTATTCAAACACTGACAAACGTATTCAAGACAGCTCACTCAATATGTTCCAGGCCACAACACACAGCATATCAAGCATCTTGACAAGTGTGTGTTATCTACTTTGAAACAAATCTGATCTCTATCTCAAACAATACCGATGCTTTCAAATCACATCATTCAAAACCATGCTGAAAAAACAAAACACAAAGGAAGGAAACAAAAGAAGAAAAACCCCACGTCTGGTGGTTGTAGAACCCTATAGTTTGGATTTTCTAACAAGAAATTGATTTGGTCAAACCCCTTGACAGTTCAAAATAGTAAAGATTGTCTGACAATGATAGCATGCAGCTGAAATACAGTTTTATTCTGATTCTGAATGGAGCCCTAACAATAAGCGCTCTGAAATTGGTTGCATGGAGGGTACTCCCAGGTGAAAAATAAATATGCTAAGTATATTTAATTTTAGCATACTTGAGTATACTTGAAGCCCTACTAATCATAAGTATACTTAAAGAGTGCTATTTTGGAACAACTTATTTTGTACTTAATATATTTTAGTTGTGATTAAATAGTAGTTATGCACAATTTGAAGTGTATTTAGTATATTTTTGTGTGCTAAATTGGAACAACTTAATGTATACTTAGTACAATTTAAGTATATGACTGTGTATGTACTAATATACATGCTGATAGCTAACTTAAATTATACTTTGTGTGTTTTAAGTATATTTGAAATATATTATGAGTGTTTTGCAAATACAATATTAATATATTGATATTGTGGTAATAGTATACCAAAAGTTATACTTTTGGCTTATTCCAATTACTAAGAAAGCACACTTTCTTATTACTATGCTATATTACTTTGTACACTACATACTATTATACATTACAATATTACAAATGTATTACCAGTATCCTAAATGCTGAATGAACTTCCCAGATAGTAATCAAAAACACTTTATTGAATTTCAAATATATTTTATTAAAATATATATATAATATATTTATAACAACAATTTAAAACACACTTTGAAACAATTGCAATATAGTGCATTTTTGAGAAATAAAAGAAAATATATTGAACAGAGAGCAAAACAATTTTAAGTTTACATGGTACAAACAAAACAGAATGTTTCAGAATAAAACACAGAACCATCCAAAAATTGCACCGCTTCAGACTCTCGCTCTCTAAATTGAAATTGAAACATGTTCATTTCCTTTTGTTGAACTGCTCATTGTTGCATTTCCTTCTGATGGCTGCTCGCACGTCCGAGGCTCTCGTCTGTGGAAATTCTTCGATAACAGCATCTGTTAAGAGAAGAGACGAGGAAATGATGTCACACAGCATATTCATACAACATTTTCTTCTATTTTGACTACACAGGAAATCCTGTTGAACCAATATTATTTTTTGAACAGTAAATCAGGATTAATATTGAGGAACTATATCAATATGATATGCCAATATTCCTACCAGTGCAGGTCAAACGTATATTTCATCACTGGTGGTGTGTTTACCACGAACATGTGATCCTGCTGCTTTATAAATCGCAGAAGCTTTAAATTGTCTACATACGACTCAAGACAATTACCTGTTATGGCCTGCACTTTGGCAACGTCCAGTTGTCTTTTCGGTGTTCCCTCTTTCCCAGACTTCCCAGTCAGGGCGGAGAGTGCAAGGACATCCTTCGTGAAAACCAGGGGAGCCAGCTCCTGGCAAAAAAGGGTCATGCGGGAACGATTAAGTCGCAGGAAGGCCCTCTTCGAAACCGTGACTGTGCTGCCAGCCAAGATGTATATGAGAATCAATGGAACACATTAATATACAGTTGGAAGATCTCTACCTACCTATTAGGAATTAATAGACGTTATTCACATAATTATACAATGTGCTTCATTATTTAAAACGGTGCTAGTAGTCTGTACATCCCTCTATGGAGCGGTACCACCAGTGGTGTGGAGGTTCCCACTCTCTACTAATTCACATGACTGATGTGTGACACATGTAACCTAGTAAATCCCATCACTTTATTTCTGACACATTTGAACTTGAACAGCAGACGATGCTGGGGAAGATAAAAGGAACGTGG
This sequence comes from Anarhichas minor, assembly GCF_050575085.1. Lineage (NCBI taxonomy): Eukaryota > Metazoa > Chordata > Actinopteri > Perciformes > Anarhichadidae > Anarhichas > Anarhichas minor. The sequence goes on from NW_027466474.1 coordinate 13,652,969, forward strand.
TGTCATTTTTCACAGAGCCCCCATTCAGTAGAGTAACATCAAGTATATATTAAAGACAAGCGTTATTGACCCATTTGGCCACAAGAGGGAGTATACCTTTAAGTGAGTTAGTTTAATAAAAACGAGTAGCCATACTATTACAATTCGGCATTTTTTACTAAACCAATTACAACTACCAACAGTCATACCTTCAAGGACCTTAATGTATTGTCACATATTGTCAAAAAACGAAAAATAAAGGCTAAACTGCCGCAGCACTGTTTGGGAGAGGTGCTGCCACAAACAGTGGAAAACTGCCGCGACAAGTGCTTGCAACAGGAAGTGCCTCTACGAGTTGCCGCTGCTACGATTTGAGCCAGCTCCTACTGGATACAAGAGAGCGCCGAAGGTTTAGCTAGCTACCAGAGTATTTGAGCTAGCATATCAGCATCTAGGGTACACATATAAAGTTAAAGCAAAAATATAAATTGAATTATCACGTCACAAAAACGACTCGTACAAATCAATATTCACTCACCCGCACAGCTTTTTTTAGGCTCCAAGATTTCGGTCTCACATTTTATTTTCATGCGTGCACTCCTGCTTTCCTCCTCTGCCCATATGTCTTTGCCAAGAATGAATAAATTCTTCTTTGAGACAAGTTCTTTGCACGAATCTGATAAAACGAGAACAGATAAAAAAGTTAAGCATTCATGTTCTTCAGACAAAACAAGACAATTAAGGAGTTAACTAGTAGCTGAAAAAGAAAAATGTGAACTCCAAACTCACCGCCAAATAGCAGGACTTTCGCGGCCACTGTCTTCTCCGGTTCTTTTCTCGTCGGACATTTGATTTCAATCCAGTTATCGTCCTCATCGAGGTCAGGCTGTGACATCACTTGATACAATTGGTCGGCTTTATTATAAAGAAGTACTTTCCACTTTCAGTGTTTTATTACATAAGTAATATATGGCGAATTGAAACGGCATCATGTCCTCCTCACCTGAAGAGCTGCATTAACGTGGGTAAGCTAGCTAGGATGCAACGAATGAGTAACGTCGGTCGCTCTGATTGGCTGGATGTGATCAACAAAAATGCTGCACTTGATTGGTCAGTGACTTGGCGCCAAACTATTCAAAAGATACAACAGACTGTTGTCGGGGATGCCACCACAGTTCAGCAGAACGCTCATATTTTCTAGTGTGCACCTGTATTTTAAATCTATATTCATAAAATGTGCTTTAAATACATTGTTTCAATGGAATTTATAGCATACATTTTGAAATATACCAAAAATATGTTTGAAAACAAAGTTCAAAGAAATCCATTTAAGTAATTGCACAGAACTTTCACTTAAAGTATATTTTTCTTATAATATATTTCTTGAAAGTATACTACAGTACAATTATTTTAAAGTGTGTTAAAAGTTGATTGTTGAAAATAGTTAAAAGCGTGACTTTTGTATACTTTTTATATATTTGCAGAAAGTACACTTCTTTGATAGTATATTTGCAGTGTACTATTGAAAATGTAAGTATATTTTAAATACTAAAAAGTACATTTTTTTTTCGCCTGGGCTGGCAAAGCAGAATGTAAGCGAAGAAGTGATTGAGGGACAGAGGAGGGGAGATTGACGGCTGGACATTAACAGAGAATGGAAAAATAGTGAAGTGATTGCCGAGCTGAGACAGGTGGATACTAATACAGAAATGGTGTGAAGGCAGCAGGTTGTGGAGGTTCAGCACATCGAGTATCTTAAGCAGACAGGCAGACATATCAGTCAGTCTGTACCCTGAGGGGCGGGGCAGGACTGCATCCGTTCTCTGGATCTCATCTTTCAATCAGTGTTAGGGCGGAGCCCGGGTCAACATGTCCATCTATTTGTGGACAGGCACGTCTGTCAGATATACACACACACACACACACACACATAAAAACATACACAACCAGAGAGGTACGCAGCTATATGAAATATGTCACAGGTGACAGACAGTGATCTGTTTTTGATAAAATAATATATGTGTTTGGTTTCATTTCAACATTAACGTTCTCATTCCTACCAAGACCTGTGTCCAGTCCCACACAAATCCAGCAATGGATCATTAAACACACCAGCACTTATAGTAACCAGCCACAGCTGTGATGGTAATGCTTCCAGCCTTGAGGACAGGGAAGCCATACACTCGCTCGCACACACACAAACCGTAAAGGACAACTTAGCTCAGGTAGTGCAAAGCAATCTTGGCAGCCAGCCTTGGCATATTCGCAGCCTTTTTACTATCAAGACAGTGAAACGGAGGGCTGACTCTCGCAGCGTGCTGGCAAGGTAAGGTGTCCTTGGGTAAACCAACGTACAAACTGCAGACAGGAAGCGATGGTATTCCAGTCCTAGATGATAAGGCCTCACCAGCTGGTTTCTGGCTCTGCTAATTTAAAGTTGGCAAAATGACAACTTCAAGTGTCACTCAGGAGAAAGACCGATGGAGAAAGTGAAAGAAAGAAAGTTGGGGCCAGAATGAGCAAGAATCAACAAAAGCTAGATAGAAAACTCAGATGTAGCAACAGATGCTGAATATTTTGCTCATTTATTCAGGGCCTGCTGTGTTAATGGATATGTAAATCTGCTGGTCTCACAGAGCGGTAGAAACTAGCATTGGCAGGCCTCAACAATGCAGCCTAATTGGAGATAAGCCTGAACAACAAGCCTATAGCATGGTCTCATAAATTACAGCTTGCACAACGCCCAGTCCATTCCCGTTCTCTTTTTTTACAACCACTCTTCTTTTTTACCTATTTGTACCATGCACTGTGGGCTCTCTTTCTTTGCTTTTTGCATCTATCTTCCTGCTTATTCCTTTTATTTATTTTTTCTCTTGTCCCACTCCGGGATCATGCCATCCTTCACTCCTCTTTCCATTTCTCCCCCCTTCCGCTCTTTCTTACTTGCCCTGGCCTACCCAGGGTTGTAAAGAGGGCTGTGCAGATTGAACAGTAAATTAAATTAATGTAGGCCATTTCTCAATCATTTTTCATCCCTCTAAAATGATTAAGGCTGACGTAAGAAGTTCATTAAAACAGAAAACATTAGGCTCATTAAAAAGCCATTAAAACTATCGCGGAGAGTTGATTTATGCCGGAGTACGACTGGGGGAGGAAATGATTGGACGGGGAAGGGGGGGAGGTGAGTCCGAATGGGAGGAAATGGGAGATTGAGGAAGTTGATGGTGGGGAGTCAGCTTTTTTTTTAAAAAGGAGGCCACAAATAGTAAACTCATAGGAATTAGAGAGGAATGGAAGGCAAAAAGGAAACAGTGGGTGGCAAACATTAAGGGTTTTTAACTGCGAGGACGCTTCCCTCCAATTGCACCTGAACCGCAGCTCTGACTGTTAAAGAAAACAGGTCCCTCCGTCTTTCTAATGTCTTCACACTAAGTCAGCAGAGCCTCACACCAGACATCATTAACTGTTCTTAACTCTGCCCATTAGGCTCTGGCATTTACCAAACTAAATGTCATTGTTCCTAATCATCATCTGTAAAGCAAGGCACAATATTTATGCACGTGATTGCATGCACGTGCAGATGCACTCATGCATACTAATGCCTCAAATTTCACCCCTGTCTAAGTAACAAAACTCTTCCACTTGTCGTGTTCTATATATTCCATCCTTTGTGAGTTACATCTGTTCAGAATATGCCGCTTTCAGCAAGATAGCATCTCAAAGCCCATTCTCCTCGTTTGACAAGGCAGAGGGAGAGCTTTCAGCCTACTGTTGCAGGTACAAAGTGGCAGAGAGATCGGGTGGAGATGGAGAGGCGGAGGGGAATATTTTTGAAGAAGGTCTTTGAAGCAGCAGGCAACGGTTTCTGTGTCGGATAGATTAGGCTGCGTGCTAACGTAGCAGCCGGTGACTCAGACAACTGTGAGCCAGGTTTCTGGAGCTCAGCTCACCTGGAGAGGCTCAGCAGATCGGATGGTTAGATTCTGCTCACTCTTCGTCTAGCTGGAGGCAAGGTTCCACTGATATGTCTGCTGCTATCAAACAGACAAGCTGCCTGTGATACTAATGCATCACCGCATATTTGACTTGGCAAACATACAGCCAGACCCAGTTATATTTCTCCTAATAACAAGCTTTTGTAGAAATTTGACGGAGGCTTCGCTTAAACAGTTTTGTGTCCGGCTTTACAAGAAAAGAAAGACACTATTTGCATGTTCATTATGTTAGTTTCTTCCCCTCAGCGTTCAGTTACGTCTTCTTTTTTTTTTTTTTCATGTTTGTCTTCATGCTTTATCTCCTCATTTTACAAAAAAAATAGTATGGAATAGCTGAATTTATCAAGAGAGCAATTCCTTGCACATTATTCATTCTGATTCTCTAAAGCAGTGGTTCCCAAACTTTTTCTGTCAAGACCCCCTTTGATGATATAGGAACATTGGACGACCCCCCCCCCCCCCCCCCCCCCCGCAACCCGACCCCAAATTTTTCTTGGTTTTTAATGAATTGCATTATAATGCATGAACTGTATAAAATATTTTTATTTCTTTCTAAAATAAGTACATATCACTTCACAGTTTATTCTTCAGTTTGTTTAACTGGGAAAAAAAATAGCAATAATAAAATATATATAAAATAAAAAATATATAAAATAATTAACTCTCTCTCTCCCTCGCTCGTTCGCGCTCTCTCACTCGGGCGCGCGCTCGCTCTCTCGCTCGCGCGCGCTCGCTCGCTCTCGCTCTCGCTGGTTTTGCCACAGTCGGTCTGTGACATGAGCCGCTCTGGTGGCGTGGTTGGAACACAGTGCATGTCACGTCGGTTATTTTATATTGTTTTACCGGTGTATGTGTGCGTCTGTGTGTGTGGGTTGGTGATGAAGCCGCGACCCCCCTGTAGTACCACCGCGCCCCCCCTAGGGGTCGCGACCCCTACTTTGGGAACCACTGCTCTAAAGCATGGTCTGTCAGTTTGCAATTTATTCAAATATGCACTGTTCTCTTTGAATGTTGAAATGCATACATATTGTTATCGCCGGACACATAAAGCATGCAGAGTAGGCTTGAAGGGCTGCTACACTGCAGCTCTTTTGCTCCCTCTAGCTATATGCTCAGCTTAGCTGCATTTCCTCCTTTGAAGACAGAAAAAAAAACCTTTACATGCGTTCAAGTGTGTGCAGACAAACACATAGCGCCAAACAAGCTCCCACTTTCATGCAGATGTTACTGTGTTTAAAGGGAATGCCAAATCGCGCCATACGCGGGGCGGTTAATGCTTTGAACCCAAAGCAAGACCGTTGCAGCCTTCCTAATTGTGTGTGAAGCTGCCAACTGTTTTTTGTTTTTTTTCCCCATGGGTGTGTGTTTAGTGTCTAACCGTCCAGCTGACAAAGACACACTTTGATATATTGGCAAACAGTTGAGCTAGTTAGTGCTCTGCAGACATGGACAGAGTTTATGTATGTGTGTATGAGTTTGTATAAAGGCCTACAAATTGTCTGTGTGTGTGACTGGTTTAGCCCCACACAGAGAGAATGTCAAAGATGTTGTTGGCTCATATGGTCACATATCTAATCTGCACCAGTTCAAGGTTACTTCACTGAGTAGCTATATATTAACTCAATCTCTAAAGAATTACGTTTCAACAAAACAAACATGATGAAGAAATGCTAATAATCGGCTCGATTTGGAAACTCACAAAGTGTCGATATTGAACACATCTGCAAAACTTTCACTGACAACCTTTTCGATTCATTATCCTACAATATCTACTAATAGTAACTAAGCATTTCAGTGGTTTTATTGAGGCGCTCAAAGCAAAGCAGTTAAGGTTAAGGAAAGATGGCTCTCTGGGTTAAACATTGAAGAAGTCCACAGAGGCTTGAAGCAGAAGGTATGACATGCTTAATTTGACATTTAACCAAACCCACAATCTTTCCATAACCTTTAGGCAAAAGTTTGACATTTTGGGAAATACGCTTTTTTGATTTCTTGGATAGAGTTAGATGAGAAGATTGTTGTCTCTCACATTTTTGCACACCATGTATCTCCCAGCTACCGCCAGCAGCCAGCTAATTTACTTAATCCATGGGCCTACTGGAAACGGGGAAAACCAGGCAACCAGCAGAGACTTCAGGAAGTTACTGGACCCAGCCGACACATGGTCTGATACGTAATTTTGAATAAAACGCAGAATTGATGCAATTGTGCATTTCTTGCACAAACGATGAAAACATGGCGGACTATTTTTTTTGTGTGGCTGGGACCAGGGGCCAAGCAACCTGACCAAAGACTCCAGGAAGTAACTGGTTCCAGTCAGAATAAGCCTGGTACATAAACTACCGTTTAAGCTCTTTTTGACATTTTTGTTTTTGTTTGGAACAGAAAAGTTTTAGAGGTGCTGGTTGGATGATTTTGTTACTGTTACATTTTCAAGACTCTGTACCTAGCTAGCTGCCTGCTAGCTATAGCTTCATATGTGGGCTACTGAATAGATGTGAGAGTGCGATCAATCTTCTCATGTTTTCATAATCTTGGTTTTGGTTTAATTTGTTTCATGTTTCATTTTGAAGTTCACTGCCTCTCGTGGCACATGCTAACTGTATTTCCCGAATTGTGCAACTATTTCTTTAACCAAATTGCTTTTGTTGCTGAAACCTTACCTCAAGCTAGACTCTGATGCAAACCTTGGTTTTCTGTGGCAAGGTTCTGTGAATTGTACTCCCTCCATCGACCTCAACCATCTCTGCACTAATTCACTTTGCTCCCTGAGAAAATTCTGACTGAAATGACTGAAGTTTCTTTTAACAAACAACTGGCAAAATGAATTAGTTGTATATAAAGATAACTTCTGGGAGAAAAGGTTGCATATATAATGTAATTTTTTTCATTTGATGTCTTCCCTCCTTGATGTCTTCAGCTTGTTTTGAAACTTTCCCCCGACTTTTACTTGTTTTTGCCTTCCCTTTTACAATTTCCCCCCATTACCCCTGTCACTCTCTGTCTTTGCTTTTATTGCATAATTTGTTCACAAAATCCTCTGATCTGTTCAGCTCCAAAGGATCCTGTTGATACATGAATTATGTAATTGGACAATGTTCAACATTGTTTCATGCTCCTCTTTACATTGTGTTGCTATGCATTTATTGGTATGAAGTGAAAATCGGAATAAAACATGACAGGGAGGGACCCTGCTCTGTAGTTGCAAAGTCTGATGCAATGTTTGCTACAGCTGTTCTGCGCGCTACTGTGCGATTCTACTTTATACCCACTGCTCCCCTATAGAGCTGTGTATAATAATGCGTAAGCAAACACACTGTCACGCTCAAATATGTCTGTTACTCTTTGCATTTATACTACAGAGATGCACTGGATCTCTATGGCGTGAACACATTAGCACTGCTGTGTGGTTTCTTGTCGCTGTGCAAACATAGTTTAGAGCTTTGTTGAGCCCCACAGAGTAAAAACCACACTTGGCTGCATATTCATGGCAACTGTATACATTTGTGACTTTTTTATTCAGTATAATTACCACTGATTCTGGGTGCAGCTCGTGGTGTTGTGTGCATGTGCGTGTGGCACTTTCTGTCAGAAGTGGTGCTGTGGTGGTCAGCTTGAAACAGAAGTTTGCCTGCCCAAACTCTAAATTATGCTTCACTTGACCACACACACACACACACACACACACACACACACACACACACACACACACACATTCATACACACACACACACGTCCCACCCAGGCTCAGTATCTCAGTATGTCCAGTGGACCCCTTCAACCCTGATGAGTGACATGCACGACCAGCTATAGCTTTTTAATGAATTAGTCATAACTGCCATCATCAATCAATCAATCTTCCAATCTCTCAGTCACTTCAGCAGGGCTGCCATGGGGTCATGCATTATGCATAGTCTGTTAGTCTGAAAAGGAGACAAACTACTCATTTCACATGCATAAGTTTGTGTAGAGTCCTCAAGCATATGCTTATGAAGCGTTAGGGTTTGGTGATGCTAACAGCGAGGCACCAGCTGCATGAGTGAGCTTCGCTCTGATGGAGTGACGAGCAGCTATCTTGACTTCCTGACAGCAGACCATTAAGTGATTTTCTCTCTGTTTCCCTGTCCAGACTGATACCTGTCACCCTTGATTTGGTAACTAGAAAACTGCTACCTCTTGTGTGCTAAAAATACATATATATATATATATATATATATTACTTGAATTGTTTGTATTCATTTTATTCATAATATACTGAGGGGAACACTAATCTCAAGAATTGTGTGTGTGTGTGTATGTGTGTTTCACATCTGCTGTAGGTAATACACTGACTATGGATGAGTATCTTATACAACGCAACTTCAAAACACACGATCTATCCCAACAATTATAGTTAGAATTATCACAAGGTTTAGTGTTAACTGCGAACTTCCTTCAGGGAATTAAGTCAATGCGCTGTCCTCACAAGTATAGCAGTAAAGGTACGTGTGTGTGACAGATTCATACACGTGGAAGGTAATTGCTCCAGCATTTCATCTTTACAGAGCTATAAACAGTGCAGCAAGTGGTCAGAACTACACTAGATCACACACTAACACCAACACTAAAGTGGAATCCCCAAATGAAATGCTGTTTTCAAGTCTGTTCAAAAAGAGTTATTTCAATGTCAGTTCAAGATAAGATAATAAGATAAGATAATCCTTTGTAGAATTACAGCAGCAAAGTGGACAGTGCAACAAAAGACACCGGTAAAAAACAAAACAAGAAAATAAAAACACAAGTACAATAAATAATTAAACAGTAAATGTATAACAAATAAGTAAATCGCAAAAAGAAAAAGCTAAAAATACAATATTATACACATTATTGCACATATGAGGTGGGAAGTATGAAGTGTTTGTATTGCAGAATATTTATATTGTACATTGATATTGATATTGCACATGAATGAATGAATCAGTCATTTGACGGGTTTTTATATGGTGTGTGTGGTCTGTTGGGAGCAGTGTTGGTTGTGCAGTCTCACAGCGGCAGGAAGGAAGGACCTGTAGAATTCTTTATTCTAACAAAGAATAACTCTTCATAGATTAATGTAGTACATATTTAAAAAAAGTGAATGTAGTCCCGCACTTAGTATTTTCTTTGTTCTTACTGTCTGAACTCTTGGGAATCACAAGGAGCTTGTTACAAACTCTGAGGTCAAACAGCGAGATGAAATATGCAATGTGTATCCTCAGCAAAAAAATGCTTTGACTTGCACACTTCACACCTCTGCTTTCCATCCTGCTTTTGGTGGATTCATAATTAATGATCTATAAATGAATAATGCATTTTCATTTCACCCTCTCCAGTAATACAAGGATTTGTGGCGTGTGACCATGTCCACTCAACTTAACCCAACTGCCTCCCTACAATGGATCCTGTCCTCTCTCCTCTGCTCTCCTTTCCTTCCTCTCCTCTCCTGTCGTGTAGTACCCTTGCTCCCCCTTCCTGCATAGATTTCTCTAATCCCAGCAATACATTTTCCATACACCTGCTTACCTCCATTCACTGCATCACCTTTTTTTTTTTTTTTTGTCCCCGCACTGATCATCCACTTGCTCGTATCATCTCCTGCCCAAAAGAGAGACGATCCATTAATCAGCAAATCGTGCATTACCTTTGTAATTAACATTCAACTGAGTTTCACCCAGTAATATTTCATTAGTTTATATGCAAATAATTTTGAGCGATTGCCTCATTTGGTCTGTGAGTGCAATGATATATTGGTCTGATGAAGGAATGCGTGTATGCGTGTGTGCATGAGTGCGCCTGTGTGTGTGTGTGTGTGTGTGTGTAAGTGTGCATGCACTCGTACTGTAGGTTAACGAATTTTCACAAACTCTATCTCTGTCTCTGTAACACACACACGCACACACCTATACTTTCTCTTTGTCACAAACACACAAATACACAAACGCATAGATACAGACACCCACACATGATAGATGGCGAGGCCATGTATCCTTGTGCTGTTTCTTTTTTTCAGGCATTAAGCTCTTTACTCACATCGAACTAATTTCAAATTCACTGCACTCCATCAAACCTGAGCTGACTGTTAAAGCAGCTCGGTCAATTCCTTCTCGGTTTACCTGTAATATACAGTACCTGCAGATACTCGAGGGTTGCAGCTCAAACAGCTGCCGCTTCTGAATGTTTATCTAACCAATGCGTTAAGAAGCTTTTAAAAATAAAGCTTTTACTCTTAATTCTGTGAGCTCAGTACCCAGTGTATATTTCACACTCATTGCTTTGTCTTGTCACTTCAAGGCCATTGAGGCTTATTAATGAGTCCGTTTGTAATCAGTAATAAGTTCGTACTTATTGTATGTCTGTAAGCATTCTAATCAGAATCAGCTTTATTGGCCATGTAGGACTCCGGTTACACATTGCTCTTATCGTGCGTACGTACATAGAATATACAATAAACAAGAGAAATATAAAAACAAGGACATTAAAGACAACAAAGTAGAACAGAGAAACTAAGCATAAACATTAACATTTAAGTACTATGTACACTATAAATGGTGTTCATTCCTCCATTGTGCTGTTTTTGGACCAACAGTGAAAAGCAACCAAGTACCACGATAAAATACACAGTTCATTAAGGCTAACACAACGAAAAGAAGGTTGTTTACTTCAGATCATCATGATCATAAGTATGTTTTGCTGTATTTATGGATGTTGACTGTAAAACTTGAAGTGCAGGACTTATAACAGAGTATTTTTTATCTTGTGGTATTGCCTCTTTTACCAATTCGATGGTATTAACACTCAGATCCCATTTGTGTACGTTTTGATTATTTTCTGTCACTTAGAATAACATTGAACTCAATTGGTAGTTGTTTCGAAAGCAAAGTTTAGCGAAACACACGAGGTCACTTTCTTGCCGAGAGTTAGGTGAGAACATTGTGATCCAGTCTGCAACCAGTTAGCTTAGCTTTGCACTAAGACTAGAACAATAGCTTTGGTTTTTAAAATCCATCTTGCAGCACCTCTAACGCTCACTAATTAAGTTTTTACTTAACCCTCCTGTTATGTTGCGGGTCAAATTGACCCGTTTCAAAGTTTGAAAATCTAAAAAAAATAAAACGTAAAGCCAAAAAGTTGTGTGTTTAGTTACCTTTGGATCAAGGCGATCTGTTCCCGCCTGTCATCAGTCCGATGGGACAAGAAACAAGCGCAGTCACGTAACCATACAGGTTTTAAAAAAGTAGAATTATTACCCAAGCTATTTGTTGTGAACATCCATCACTGTTTACAGACCAAGAAGAGCAATCATTTTCAGGGTCACTCACTTTGGCTAAACTATTGCCTTGTTTACAACCTCATCTAAATCAGATCATCTGAATATCTGCGTTTTTTTTCCAGCTGGATTTTGTTGCGGCAATGTCAGAGTGCTCTTATATCTCAGGAATAAGTAGAGAATCTGATATTTCTACTGCCAGCTACATTCCACTATGTCTAGTGTTAGGATTAGAATACAAGTATATCCTGGTGCTCCACACAGAGTAAATAATAAATACAATTACCGTCCAGATCCTAGGCCTCGGCCCATCTGTATGACCCCTTAATGATTAAGGGCCACCTGCCAAACTGCACCTCTTCCAGTAGGTGCTTTGGTTTGACATATGGTTTCTCTTCTTTCTCACTTGTCCTCTTTTCATATACAAAAAGCTAATAAATCCAATAGACTTATCTTAGACACAGGGAGAGAGACAGAGGGTGCGCATGTGTGTGTCTCTGTGAGCTCATTTATAATGCATCCTGTCAAAGAAGTGGAATGATATTGGATGTGATGCACGTCAGAAAATGGTCGTCACGACAACTCAAGAAAAGACTTAACAGGAGGGGACAGATAACTCCTGCTTATGTGTGTGTGTGTGTGTGTGTGTGTGTGTGTGTGTGTGTGTGTGTGTGTGTGTGTGCGTGTGCATATACATTTGGCTGTGCCATTTTCTAAAATGACTTAATGCATGTGGCTGCATCATTTCTTTGCTTTGTCAGACACTTTAAACAGAGGTCCTCAGTTTTGTAATTGTATAAGATCAGGCGAGGTGAGGACAAATAGATGGAATTGAGATCACCTTTAGGAAAATGTTACAGAATTCTGCAAAATTGCTTCAATTTTGTGTCTAGCCAGAAAATAAATTGCCTGCCTCGATAGATTTGAAATGCTGATAGGTTTGTAAAGGCAAGAACAATACAGCTCCTTCATGTTACAGTTTTGCATTCCACTGAAGTGTGTTAATATTTACTCTTAGTGTGGAGTTTGTATTTTTTTACCAAGTGAGCAATAATAAATGAAAGTCGCATTGCTGCTAAACAGCAACAAAATGAAAAGTGTGGATGAAGTCAAGACGAAATGAAAAATGCACTTTTAACCTCTTTAGATCACATCCCCGGTCACATTGGGCACCTATTTAACATTATAATATGTATTACAAAATAAGACATATGACACAAGCTGTACCAACCAATTTCATCCAATAATATCATGCCATCCATCCATCCATCCATCCATCAATCAATCGAGGGAGGCGAGTGTGCAGCCACCATCCTCTGTAGCTCTGTATCGCGCTACATCCTAAGCCCGCCCACTTTTTAGGGGTCCAATCAAGTGTAAAGGATTTCATTCAAATCCTTTTTGTAACTGTACGCCGCTCAAATATTCAGCTTCACTAGGGAATACTCTCAGCACAGAAGCTAAAAAGGATGTATTGTCATTATGCAACAAAGGGTTGCATGAAACAGTAAGCGACCTCCACATTTCATCCATCTGACTTTTCCTCGACCGGACATCAGACGGCCAGGAGTCGGCTGGGTAGTGGAGTAGCCTTAGGTCCTAGCTGGGTTAGCTTAGCTCCCATCTTGGCTCTCCTCCAGCTGCACTTAATCGAATCCCCATGCTTCCTTCTCCGATGTTGATGAATGTATTCTGTCATATGCCATAAGCGTAACAGTACTAAACTCAAAAACAACAACAAATTAAGACAGTGACACTCGTGCTTACAGCCGGTAACAGTAAGCGTGGTTTAATACGACAGCTAACACTCCTTTAGCAGCTACTATGTCAGAAATACAACAGATGAGGAACAGGTGTTTACAGTGCAGCCAAACAAACGGTATGGTGTAGAAGTCAGTTAATTATGGTGACAACTGATGGTTGTATTTCATGCTGCACAAATATTCTAGATATATCTGTTGTGCAAAAATTGTTTTGTGCATTATGAATAAAATATCAGCACTAATCTCATGACACACATACTTTGTTTCCTGCTTCACAATAAAAGCCACCTTGTGCTTGGCCAGTTGAACGCCTTCAATGTGAAACAGCAGTAGGTAATGTTGGATTGCATTAGCAGTAACTTAATGCAGCTCTGATATAGCAGAAAGGCAGTGAACAGTCAACAGTGAGGCTTACATCAATGAGAAAAAAGAACAATTTGAATCCAGCTTGGGAATGGTGGACCCTGCCACCAACAATCAAAAGTACTACATAGAAAGGTAATTGCAGAATGCAAATGCATCAAATGGCTACTGCTGAAACAATATGCAGACCACACACAATATCAAAAGCAGGGTTTGATTTCATGGTTTAAAAATAAATATTTCATTTAATGTCCAATTCAGTTTGACTGTAGCCAGATCAGCACCAGTTTTCAGCCCCATAGAAAACTTCTCCTTGAAATCAGTGTGGGCCTCTACAGTATGTCAGCATCTGTGCGAACACTCAGGCAATACCATTACATGACAACTGCCAATGTGTCCGCTCGGGGTGATTCATCTGCCCTGAGTCTGGGGGCTTGCTCAGGAAAGAAGGCTCTCCATCAAGCTGGAAGTGAGCAGACGCTGGCCTGAAGCTGCAGCTTTCCAATATGCAAACTTTCTGTGTTTATTTATTTGCTTCTTAATGACCTCAGGTTCAAGCTAAGGGGGAGCTTTTTTTTTTTTTCCCAACAACAACGCAGTCATTTTTCCTGCTGATCATTTGTCACTGGCACATCAAAGTCAAGGACTGAAATAACTTTGACTGGAAAGTTTGTCCTGCACTTGAGATGGATGCCTTTGAAAGTTTACCCTTTAATACCAATAAGTGCTTATGTCATTCCTGCCCCCTGTCACGCACACACACACACACACGCACACACACACACACACACACACACACATTTCCGTTACATCTGCCCACACACCTTCTCCTCTCCCTCCCTCCCTGCTTTAATCAGAGTAATGCCAACCCATCGCAGCACTATAGGCTACGTTAGACAACAAGACGGGGTAATGAGATTACACACAGACTACAGCATTGCATGCAGTGAAGCTAGCAGAGGTGGTAGGGGCCAGCCTCTGCTACTTTGGCTTTTTTGGAAGGGCATTCAAATGAGTGGGCTGTGCAGAAAACGCATGAGCGATGCCACATCACGCCTCTCCGTGAAAGCGGCTGCTAGTTACCTGTGGCACTTTCTTGATGCGTCCCAATCGGAGAGAGGGGTCGGGTCGGCTGTTACTATGATGTGTTTTTGAAAACTCCCCCCCCCCCCCCCCCCCCCACACTCCCCCCCCCCGTCATCGAGTGACTCTCGAAGTTGCACTGTCTCATTCTCTCTATGCATCAGACTCCTTGGCTCGTTTCTGCAGGTTAATGAACTCAGTGATAATCCCCTTTGGTTCTCTTTTGGCAGGGGAAGGCTCAGGACAGACAGCTCACCGCCTCTCTTGTTTTTCTCCGAGTCTTTCAGCATGGGCATGCATGTGTGCTGGTTTTTTGCGGTGAGCGAGAATAGGGTGAGTCAGAACAACTCATTTAGATGAGAGGAGGAAAAAGAAGAGAGAAAAGCACTGCATTCTTGTTTTACTCCTGAACAAGACTAATTAAACCGCTCTGTTTGCTCTACCAAAGATCACTGTCTCCGTGTCTGATTGGAGGAGAAGGTTGCCACCATCAGACCACTAGAATAATCATACTGCAGCTGTTAACCAGGATCTGCCTTTTCATCATCCATCAGCACCTGGAGTGTGTTTGATCTGACTGTGCGCTCCCCCTCGGCTTAATGTGCATGCGTGTGCCTGGATGTATATGTTTGTGTACATGCTCACAGGAGGCATGCTGGGAGGTTTAGAGAAAACTATTTCACATGTATCCCGAGTATGGTAAACATATTACGAATACCGGGGGAGCGTGTGTGTGTGTGTGTGTGTGTGTGGGTATGGGAGGGTGTTGATGTGTTTGAATGTATTGCACCAAGCAGGGGATACTAATCTCGTGGGGGGTCAGACTATAGCAGGATTAGAGGGGGCAGGGAGATACAGGTGCAGGAGCACTTATTCTGCATGCTGATACGTGTATATGTGTGTGTGTGTGTTTGTGTGTGTGTGTGTGTGTGAGTTTCTCCTCTGTTCCCAGAGGACAGAATGAAACTTCAAAGGCCTCCATATTATCTTTCATTAATGCAAATCAGTGTGTTTGAAATGAAGGGAAATATACGAATGCAGCGACAGAGATTGTTGTGGAGTGAATATAGCTTGGTCTTTCAGCAAATATGGGTTTCTCGGTTCCACTCCCCCTCCCTTTTCTTTTCCTCTCTCTTTTCGCTCTTCCTTCTCTTGGAACGCTCATTTTAATGCACCCTTTCTGCTCCTCATTATGCTCTCATATCTAATGTCCACATCACGGATGGGCCAGCTTGCCTGGAGATTGAGCAATCTGCATCCGAGTGTCACAGATGACCATGGTGGCTCTCCGCAGGTGATCCATCACCGGGCTAACCGGACGACAGGGACCAACTAGTAATGCAACAATTGATCGATGTGCAAACTGTAATTAAAAGCGTTGCTCTAATAAGTACCGTGGGAGCAATAGCCATCTCGCACGTGTGGTCAAAGCGCAGGATAGGAAAGGAAGACGGAGGGGATGATGGAGGAGGGGGTAGTGAGGGATAAGAGGGATGTAGATGGATATAGGAGGTATTAAAGATGAGTGGAGTTAGAAGGAGGGAGCAAGAGATGCTGGAGGGCTGGAATGAGTAGGCCTGGGTGAGAAGATCAAAGCTCAAGTGCTACGATGGACAGATTGAAAAGCATGGGGTCGGTGAAGGCAGAGCAGGGTGCTGTTGGCTGAATATCTAACAAGCAGAGAGAGAAAAGAGACGCAGGAAAGAGAGGAAGCCAGGGAGGAGGTTGACATGAATTGGCTGCAAAAGGGGAAATATCATCTTTAAATTATGAAACATTTTAGAGGCCTGCGTCTAAGCCAGATGTGTGATCCCAACACTGTTTACCATCCAGCGAGGACGCAAATCCGGAGTGATGGACAGGGTGACGAAGACTTAAAATGCAGCCCTTTGTCTCATTATCTCTTGCCGTATCTTAATGGGCTGCACCCTCATACAGTTCCTAATTAAAACCCACCTTAAGTCTCGGCAACAATGAATCACAAATGCATGCACCCCCAACATGTGTGGGTTGGAGTGAACACAGACGCACACGCTCACGCACACCAAAGTCACAAACCTTGGGTGGGATATTCTTCTAAATCCCACCGTAAACAATTAGGCAAGTTATAGAGTGTTTAATGAGATAAAAGCAGATAAAACCTTGTCTTTTGTTTTCACTGTCCGCTGGGACCCCGAGCTAGGAGTTAGTTTGTGTTATCAGGATGTCTTCCTCTGAGACGGCTGCACGGCTGGAGAGCTCCAGGCATTAACACACACCGCTCCTTCTCGTGGTGCGCGGATCTGCACGAGTGGGCGAGTGTGTTTCAACTTCAGTACGACGCTCCAGGTATACGAACACATCAAGCTTATTCAATTTGTCTTTTTGGCTCGGATTCTCCCGGCCCCCTTTCTCCCCAGCCCCGAGTGCATGTAAGGCAACTTCTCTGAACCTCACACACCTCCAGGAAACAGCACAGCAGAGGGGCACGTTTGCCCAGGAGGCGGCAAATTAAACAAGGCCGTGAAGGAGAAATTCCTCCCTCTCCCTTTTCATTTGAATTTGTGATTGCTTGCCGTGGTGTTGCTGTCTGCCGCTCCACATTGGGAAGCATGAAATGAGAAGAGCTTTAGTGTTTATTGAGACTCATGCGGTGTTAAGCGGACAGGATACAGTGAAATCTCATTTTCATTCAAACCAGCCGGAGTTCATTCAAAACAAAGCGCCAGGAGCTCTGCTACAACGGACTGGGAATCACCCAAAAAAAAAAATTTGTTTGGAAAATTTCCGCCGCTACTGCTGCCTCCACTTTCTTTCGCTCTGCCCATCTGCCTTTTTTATCTCTGTCTTCACCTCTCCTATCAATTCCTCTCTCATAGCCCGTGCTTGCTAGTTATCGCACATCATCCGCTAATCGAGGGAAAGAGGGCCTGTTCTGTCAACAGCCTCGCAGATCTAGAAGATCCTATCTGCCCTCAACACATGTCTGCAAATATTTTGCCCCATGAATGATTCATGCGTTTTTTTTTTGTATCTGATGCCGGAATTCATATCCTTGTTTACTTGTTCTTCCCCCACTTCGAATGCGATGTGGCTTTTTATATAAGACTGCAATTACCAGTGTGGAGACTAGCCAGCGAGGAAACAGCAGAAATGTCACCACACTCGACTGAGCTAAACTGGCTAAACAATGACAGGCACTCTCCCTGTCGGATAAACAGACTAACGGGCGTCAGATTTTAACGCACACATCACCATCCTCATTAGGAGGGGTTAATGCCGGCTCGGCAAATTGGCGGGACATCAAAACCACCTCGTGATGTAGGGAGTGGGGAAAATGTAGAACCTCATAAGCATATAATGCGATTCCGGCATCAAAGTACGAATGTGTACACGTGAGGGTCGTATATTTTCCTCTGCCATCACAGGAGATAAAATAACATACATTCTTTTGATTTTTTTATCCTCAACCACAAAGTCACTTGTGAGTTGCACTCGCTGCTACTTGTATTGTTATGAGCAGCCGCCCTTTATGCTTCAAATAATAGCTTTGAGTGCAAAGTGTTCATCGAATTTAAATTTTCGGCACAAAAGCGGTACTCCTTTGTCACGGTTTCACATCGTTTTTTCCTTGTCCTGTCCCAGAGCCGCAGCCTGTCTTTTTCCTCCCTGCTGTCTCTCCTTTACCCTCTTTACTCCCCCGATACTAATTTGTGTCTCGGCTAATGACACATTCATCTTCGGTCACCTTCAACACGCTGCCTCTCAAAGCGGTTCTTGACAAATGCTCTCGCTTTCTAGAGGCCGCCGGTGTCAAAACATCAGAGGGTAGAGTGGCAGTGTAAATACCAACAACTGATGCTTCCTTCAGGATAATCATCACTGCTTGCTGGCCTGCTCCTGGCACTCAGCGCCCCACTCAGCTTCTCTCTTTGGTTTGCAGCAAAGGGGGGGGGGGTCTTATCTGTGTGCGTGCAAGCTTGCATCTTTGTGTGATTAATCTATACTGAGCGAAAGGTAGGGGTGCAATCAGCGCTCCATTTGTGAATAGCAGAGGGCTCTGTGACCATGAAGGGGAAATGGGAAATGGGAGATGGCGTGTCCAGTGTTTTGGCAGGGTAATGGAGCCTAAGAAGTCATTTAGGACCAGCTCTGCCCTGTCACATGCCTGTCACACCACTGGCTCAGCAGTGTCAGATCCGATGTGCGTCTGGTTGAGCGCTGCGCGGTGCGCTGGCATCTCCCACAGTCCCACAGTCAGTCAAAAGACAAGCACCGAATGCACACACAGACACGCGCGCACACTTACATTGCGTCACGGAAAAAAGGCAACTGAGCTGCAGCGTCCCCGTCAAGCCATCAAATCTGTCCCCCGCCAGATAAACATCCTCTCGACACTGTGGCATTTTCCCCAACACAGGACTGCAAACGTGCGCGGCTGTGTGCACGTGCTCCTGCGCATGTGTTTATGTGTGTCCGCCTGAGTGTTTTATTTATGCATGCAGAAATAACAGGCCTTTTATACAAAGAGCGAAATTAATGTATGACCCTGCTTTACTGGGTAATAAATCACTCCTTGTGAAGGATGAGTGTTTTTTTCAGCTCCCCTCCCTAAAATGTTACCATTAGCATTTTGTTGTGTTGTGTCTAGATAAATGATTGTAAGATTTATGCACATGGAATTAGATGATGCCAAGTGTTTGTGACACGGTCATGAGAGCCATGTCAAGCTCTTCTGTTTGTTGATGAATGGGAGAAGAGCGGCAAGTTGACTTCATTCGACTTGACGTGTAGTTTTAACTCCCTGTCAAGTTGAATTTAATTATTTGATATTTGTCTTCTTTTATGCAATACGAGCGGCTTTATTTGTCTCGCTGACGCACTTTGGAGCGAGCATTACACTGTCTAATGGCTATGACAGCAAACTGTTTTCTCTCCTGTCTTCCAAAATGGGAAATGTTATCATCCCCATCAGTGTCCGCAGTATAAAGTTTAAGGGCCCGCATGATGGCCATTTTTTATTTCAGTTAACACAAACTAAATCATTTTCATGTGAGATTTGTAAGCCAATTTATGCCCTCTTATCTTTCATGTTGTTACCCAGACTCCAATGCAATCAATCCAGACTCAGAGAACTGAAGCGCAGCGGTGTGTCTCTCCGTCAGACCACCTCCAAAGGTTTCACTTTCGCTCTCCAAAGTCCTTCCTCTTCCCCCCCCGCTCCATTTGTCCTCCTCCTCCCTTTCCACACCCTGTGCGAGGGTTGAATTAATGTTTGACTGTGGGAGACTTGTAGATGGCAAATGTTCACATTCATTATGCATGACTTCCATGTTGCCGTTAATTTCTCGGAGCCAGCCAAGTCGAGGAAATGATTTTGTACATTATGTTTGTTTAATGAAATTGTCACACTAATGGAAGTGAGACTGAATACGATGGAGATGATTGTTCTGTTTGTCGTTTTTATGACCTCTTTTTTTAAATTATTATTTTTTCTATCGCAACCAGTCTTCACATTGACACCCTCTCACGGTATTTATGGACCGATGCCAGACAAGGAGTTGGGAGAGACAGTTGAAAGAGTTTAGTTGGATCCCTGAAGATCGCTCATCTGCTCACAGTTGGTGGTGCCCTTTGGATGTTCTCATTCATTCATAGCCTATTGAATGTCCACGTGTGTACGCGCAGACACATGTGTTTCTAAGTATTAGTGTGTTTACTACATACTCACGTCTACTCGACGTCTGCATTCGTTTTGAGAGCTGAGGATTCCTATGTGCTGGCTTTGTGCATTATTCAGCTCTCTCCAAGCCTTCTCTGGCCGTAGATCTCTCGAAGCAAACATGCTTTATCTCACCCCTCACTGCACCTGAAGCCAGACGGTGTAAATCTACGATCCTAATCACAGCTCCGTGTTTCTTCACCTCGAAATCAGCCTTTAAAACGGGCTCTTACATCAACTGATAAACACTAAGTTGTTGATTAGCCGCCGTTTGTGCCTCTCATTTATTCCCATTACATTCGCGTCACAGAGCCAAACATCGGGTTTTAAAAAAAGATGATAATAACAGACAATCTTTGGCAAATCAAGGAAGTTGTTAAATGACACTTATCGCTGTTATGAAGGTATTTCCAGAGTCCTCAAAGACTCCTCACACCATCTGGATAACAAACATTTAGTAGACTACATGATAAGAAAGATATGTGACTGCGTTTCTTATCAAGGTGAAGCTGGGAAATTTGCAATCTATATAAAAATGGCAACATAAAAGCTTTATTTTGTATGTAAATAATATAATGCATAGTAACATCAATATGGATAAATATGCAAAACAGTGTCGGCCAAGTTGCTAGAAAAGATGTAATCAGTTACTGGCAGCAAAATACAACATATAAACTAGAAATACTGCCTCGCAGTTGTATGCCTCCGCCAACCAGTCATTACCACCATGTCTGCCCAACATGTCATCACTTCATCATTTGATCCCATTAGACATTTAAATGTGTAAAAGTAACTAACTGTAAGGCTTTGTAATGCGTTACTGCCCAACAATTAATATAACTGATAATAAAATGTTTAAATTTCACGTTGTATAAATTGAGCATGGGCATATTTATTTACCGGCTAGAATATTTGTTCGGATTGACAAACGTTGCAACTCAGGGAAACCCCCATCAGTGTCCCATCATTTCATTAGCTGGCAGAGGGAACCTTTTCTTTTTCATCCAGACGGTTAGAAGAGTCTTTGAGGCTTCTTGAAATACCTTCACAGCAGCGGTAAGTGCTTAAATGAGCTTCTGGGTTTTTCAAAGATCACTAGCTTTTTTTTTTTTTTTTTTTGTGTGGAAGAACTTAAGTCTAGTTATGTGAATACCATCTAATGGTAAAACATGCACGGCACAAACTGGGGCAACTTGTTCATCAGGTTTAATGAAGGAGTTCCTTCAAAAGAAATCAAAGGATTATGAATACTATTCATTTTTTTACATGTGAAAGTAAAAGGTAGATTACATCCCCCCGCATCCTGTGTCAACGCGAAGAACCTGTAAATGCACATTTCTAAGTGTTTTTGATTATTTTCACTGAAAACCAATGTTCCTGTGTTGTATGGAAGGGGAAACCGTTGTCCCTCATATGCCTCTTCCATTTACCTTTCACATTTCAACGTTAATCCTTCCGTACACAAAACCTTTTGTGCAAATACCTAAGTGTATGCACATGTGAACGTGTGTGTGTGTGTGTGTGTGTGTGTGTGTGTTTATTGCAGTGGTGCTGATGCTGCCTCGAACCCAAAATCCATCACTGAGTCCAGCCATGCGATTACAGCCTGCCATGGGAAACGCTGACTACTGCTGCTACTCTATTAGGCAAAGTGCTTGTGTGTGTGTGTGTGTGTGTGTGTGTGTGTGTGTGTGTGTGTGTGCGTGTGTGTGCGCTTGTTTGTGGAAGAGAGAGAGAGAGACAAAGAGAGAGAGAGAATGGGTATTATCCCAGACCAGGTGCTAAGTGCTTTTCACTACCCTCTTTTCGGCCCAGGACCATTTTCTCACATGCCGCACCGATCCGTCGCCACGGCTGTGAATCAGTGCGTCCTGCAGAAGAGTGAGATTACCGCATGCTGCATTGCAACGAATTGATTTCTGCTCTCCCGCTTTCCATCTTCCGTCACCTCCCGTCCTTTTTGGTGTCTCCTCCTTTAGCTTTGTAGATAAATACTTTGTCCAAGTCAAAGCATCTGCTAGATATGTGGAAACGTCTGCATAGTATCTGTGTGCGCATATTGCATACCACACGTGTGTGCTTATGTGTGTCAGTGTAGGAGGCCAGGCGGGCTGTGAAATAGGGATTGATGTGTCCATTTGAAGACAGGTGTTTAGAGTGTGACTGAGGGCTGCGGCAGCGTCACTCCGCCTCGGTCTGCTGCCTCTGTCGGAGCGGCTCCGCCACTGGCTTTGATTACTTGCTGTTATTGGAGTGTGAAATCTGAATATGCTTTTTCATCACTCAGAGTTCGGCTTGTGTTGGTGCAAGGACGCGCGTGGGCAACAGCACGAGTGCTTGGTTTTATGATGTGAAGCTGAATTTGCGTTCTAAGCTGCGGCGTTGCAGTTTGAACTCTCGGGCTCCTTTTTAAAATAAATATTCTCTTAAAATCAAAGCATTAAAAATCGACTTCAGCTTTGCGAATGTGTTTTTTAGGAATGGCAATTTCAGCCCTTTGGTTGGTCGGTTGGTCCAGACTGAAATTTTGTTCAGACATTTGTCGTCCTCATGAATTCCTCTGAATATGGTGGCCCCCTGAACTTTCCTCTCGCAGTACAATGAGGTTAATGCTGTTTTTAGTGAAATATATCAACAGCTATGGAATGGATTGCGATGAAATTTTGCAGAGGCATTCATGGTCCCCAGATGATGATGATCCCAATGACTTTAGTGATCCCCTGACTTTTTATGCCTCTGTTTTTACTTTCATTCATGGTCCCCTGATGCCTATAGTTTATGACTATAGTGGCTTTTCCTATAGTGCCACCAGCAGGTTGACATTAGTGGTGATAAATTAACTGTTTGACAAGATGAATTGTATGAACTTTGTTGATCCCCTTTACTTTCCTTCTAGTGCCATCAGGTCAATAATTAAATTATGCTCAAAACTAATGAAATTATCATCAGCTGTGCTTTATGTTTTTCCTAATTAGTCAATGCTAGCATGCTAACACGCTTTACTAAGATGGCAAACGTGTTAAACAGTATACCTGCTGAACATCACAATGTTCGCATTTTCATTGTGAGCATGTTCGCATGTTAGCATTTATCTCAACGCATCACTGTGCATGAGTACAGCCTCATATAGCTGCTAGCTTGTTTTTATTTTAAATCAGATATTCAAAATCAAAGATATTACAATTGATTCTTTATTTCTGACTTTACTTTTCTTTCTACTTGTGTCAGATGCTATTTGCCATACCAAGTATATACATGGGCCAAGACTTTCTCTAAATGACCTCATGCTGTAAGCTGACAGCCAGACAGCTGAGCGTTTAAATAGCTGGAGTGTGTTATAAAAAGACAGAGAGCACCTGGTAAAAGTCTATTAATCTTCAGGTGCTTGGAGGAGACATTCGTTATCAGAGCTTGGGAATTAAACATGAGCATGAATTCTTCAGAGGCGCAATATAAAAGAGTTGGATAATTTTAGAAGGGATCACTCCACCTGTAATTTTAGCTCCCCTCAAAGGCCTCTCTGTCTCTGCCGTTTAGAACTAATCCCTTTTGGAATTTGAAAGCTGTGTTCTCCAATATGTATTCACAAAGTGGATTAAAGAGACTCAATAGTTCAGGTTTTGTTTTTCATGTGATTAAGTTAAACCTGTGAGAGTGATTCGATTTTCCACCAAAGGGAAGAATGTGAAAGGTTTAAAAAAAAAGAAGAAGCATGTAAACACTTGCTATTATGCCAGCAGCATTTGAGGAAGGAGCATTTTTTGACTATGAAATGACAAATATTTGGCAGTGTAATGACTGTGGCTGATCTTGAAACAGGTTGCAAAATAAATGCCTGTTAATGACATCAAATGTGGCTGAGATTCAATCTTTGTGTCAGTAAGTGAAACCTGCTGCTGCAGGTTTTTTCAAAATGCACATGAATGCAGCAGGTGTGTTTGTGGGAGGATGATTTCAAAGTGGTGTTTAAAGCATTTGGTGACGCCTGTGATGTAGCAGCGCAGGGAGATTGATTATTCTGACCATGCCATTGACTGGTTTACACCGATTAGCCTTTGACCTTTTAGGTGAGAGATCACGTCAACCGCCGGGAGGATGATAGGTGGGGAAACAGGATGGTCCTAATTTACTGTCCCATTATCACAGGCCTGTCAGGAAGGACTGGAGGGAATGACAGAGGGAGGGACAAAAGGACGGGGAGGAAGAGAGAGAGAGAAAGAGCTAAACAGAGACAAACAGAGGAAGAGAGATAGAAGAGAGGGGTTAATCAACAAGGAAGGCGGATGACACAGAGCGACTGTAAAACGTTGAGAAGCAGGAGCCAAAATGACACCCTAATTCTGATGTTTATTTTATCTGAGGCGGCAGGTGTGCCATGTCCACAACCTCGCCGAGCTGCTCTTGCCCGTTCACGCTGGCTGTGTGGCTCGCTGAGAGATAAGACTGTAATGAAGCCGGATGGGAATAACACAGACCACCAAAGGACGCCTTTGGCCCGGAACTGTTGCTTCCATCCCTCCTCCCTCGGCTACCCATTGTCTCACAACATAAATGTGCTCCTTCATCCCTGTCCTGCTGGCTCTGTTTGTTCAGGGACTGTCGAAAGGGAAATAAGTTGCACTGATTCCAACTGGAACTGTGTTTGTCTTATCAAGCAGGGAGGGTTCGGCAGAGCTGAATGTGGACTTCAAGTGCTAAATGATGAAGTCAGACATCAGTTAGCGTTACATCATCTCAGGCTAATAGATGGCATTCAGGATCACTGGATGTCATTTTTTTCCTTTGAGGAACATAAGAACATAAGGATTTAATTAGCAGAGGTCTAATTAGCTGCAGCCTAATAAGCAGAGGTGTCTTCTGGATTTGACTGTCTCTTGTTAGTGTCATCACACATGTTTGCTTCCCCAGTGTCTTTCATTTGACAAAGCTGCAGAGCATGTACTGCAGTGTCTTTAATGAGTGAATTGCTGAGAATTCAAAAAGTGTAACACCTTAGTGTTTGTGGTTTCCAAACCTTTTGGCTTCACAATTGAAACAATGTCTACTTGTGGCCCCTAATCACAGGTTATGTCTTTTGTGTGGATGGGATTTATGAGCAGTTCAACCAAAGAATAATATTTCATATATGGCTGAGTTTTTAAGGTGAGAAAATAAATATTTCTGTGACAAACTTGTTTATTTTTTCTTTGATCATCCCATCTTCTGGGAACCACTGCCTACAATAATGTGACATGCTCAAAGCCCACTGACGTTATATATATATATTCAGATTTAGAGCTCAACCTTTACTAGCCATTGATATTGATTCTCAGCTTCTTAAATTATAATGTAGCAGGAAATGTTTGAGATGTGTAGTTATCATAGCAATATGCAATATGCTAGCCAACTTTATTTATATGGCGCCTCTCAAAACAATGTAAAAAATGCTTTACAAGGAAAAAACACACGCAAAACAAAGCATCTCCTCTATTAAAGACAAATCCAGCAAATAAAAGTAAAATGAAATACTCTAAATACAAGAAAATAAGATGAAAACAGGGAAATAAACAAATAAATCACATACAACATAGTGGAAAAGGAAAAATAAAACTTGTTATAAAAGATGTTACAGATTCTGCAATTCTCAGCTCTTTAGGCAGTGTGTTCTAAAGCTGAAGGGTCCTGACTGCCAAAGGCTGGTCACTTTAGTCCAAAAAGGACTTCGGCACATCCACAAGAGCCCTGCCTGAAGATCTGAGGCTGCGCACTGGCTGGTAGAGGAACAGCAGCATAACTAAGAGCTAAACCAGGAAGTGCTTTAAACAAGTAGCAGTTATTGTGGCTTTAATATTAAAACCTTCTTTTTTCCTGTTTTCAAGAGCATTTTCAAGAAGAAGATTGAAATGACTCATGAGGACATTGTGATAAACTTCAAGGCTTGACAATTAATGCTTGACCTTGGAAACCAGAGTTGACAAAACACTCACAAACATGGCCCTGGCAATGTTGAACCCACATTCCGACTACAGAGATGTGCAGCTCTGTGTGTGAGCTTCACGCACACTCTTTCAGGTGAACAGAAAAGACAGTTGCTCTGCTTGGTGCAGCAGGTGTAAGCACAGACGCAGTGACGGCGCAGTGTGGTTTGAAAGCTGCCTGGTGTGAGGTTGTGCATGTTGCCGTTTTTTTTAGGGAGAATGGAATTCGCATTAGTGCCCTTGTTTCCTCTTCCTCCCCTCCTTCTCCCTCTTGCCCCTCTATCCTTATTTCTCTCTCCTTCTATTCTATTCTCATTCTGCACTAGAGGGGCCCGTCAGCCAACCCTGAACACATTACGCTGTCTGCTCCATTGTTTGTGCTGTTTCTCTGCTCCTGTGCCCCACTCTCTCCCAATATTTGTTTTCATTAATCACAATGGGTGCCTACTGCGGGTGTCTTGATGGCTTTTTCTTGGTCGTCTTTTGTTCCGCAGCGCAGCTTTTGTCTTTAGGCATTGGCTTTCTGTGTTTTGTTTGCGCGCCTCTGTGTTTGTGTAGGCATGTGTGCAAAAAGCGTTTGTGCACAGGTGCATACGTATGCCCACATGTGGGCGCGTAGACAAAGATGGAAGTTGGGATGGAACGGGACGCCGTGCACACTTCGCTTTCCTCACACACGGTAGCGTATCCCTCCTGCTTTCATGTGTTTCTTTGATCTGGGCTCATTACTGCCGTTTTCAGAGGAACTAGTGGGCACAGAACGGCCGCTTTTGTTCCTGTTACGATGCTGCATGTGCACACACACTTTCTTACAGTTCATTGACATTCTTACACATGTCACACTGACGGTCAATATGATTTATATATGAGGCATTAACTGAAAAAAAAGTCTTTCATTTGGTATATGGTTAATACAACTAATCAAAAGAAGTTCATTATTCCCTGAAGAGTTGATAATGTACAATAAACAGGTGGCTGATTTTCCAACACATTTATTTTCCAACACAACATCCATGAGCTCAAACTAAACATCTCCACCACCTCCATTCTTGTTGGTTTGTTTGTCCCAGACGGGTGGTGTTGCCATAAAGTAGATAAATAAATAATCTCTGAAGAAATATTAAAACTTGTCTGTTGTTTTCCCACCTCCTGCTCTCTGTCCCCGTGATGCCTCTTCCTTTTGCTCTCATTCATCCTTTTTATCGTGTCCCTCCCTTACTCCGCTCGCTTCTCTCCCTCTGATGTGTGACTCAGGGTTTTTGCCCTGTTTCTGTATGTGTGGCAAGGCTCTGTATCTAAACCACAGAACACACACACACACACACACACAAACACACAGGTAGCCCCCCCCACGCCTGAAACATATGGATTTGCCCAGTGTTAAAATTTTCAGCTGCTCCACAGGATCAATTCCAATTAAATATCAAATAGGGTTTCTATTTTCTTCCCATTCTCTGGCTGCTCTGCAGTCGCACAGCAGCGTTCGGTCCAGAATTTCTATGTTCTCTCTCCCCCCCCAACCTTGTCTGACTCTAATACTCCTTCTTTCTATATGCCCTTCAATCTCTATAGTACAGAGTTGACTAATCATGAAGAATCCTGTAGGCGACCACGGAAGGATGCTGTGTTTCTACCGCCAAATGCCAAAATCCCACTTTATAAGCCAAACTTATTGACGGACAATAGCAGAAAAGTTTTACATAGTAAAAACAAAATGTTGTCCTCTGCATCGCATCCCATACCGTTCATAGTAAATGTGTGCTTTTATGGCAAAATCAATGGGAAAATAACCACTGTCACATATCAGCTGCACAGTGAAAGTCAGTAAATAAAGCTTTCACTGACTTTAAGAAAAGCGGATTTGAAAAAGTGGCATCTGGTGACAGCTCTACACTTACCTCTTTTCTTTCACTTTTGCACCTGCGAGTTGCATCATGGTGATGCAGTGTTTGTGTCTATCTGTATTTATGTATGAGAGAGAGTGTGTGTGTGTGTGTGTGTGTGTGTGTGTGTGTGTGTGTGTGTGTCGGTGTACTTGAACCAAAATCTAGTGTGTGTCACAGGATGTGGCAACAGTGGACTAGGCATTGAGAAGCCCTTTTTCATCTTACCGAAGGCATTTCTTCTGGATAATAGTGTGTGAGTGTGTGTGTGTGTGTGTGTGTGTGTGCCTGCAAGTGTGTTGGTGTGTATCATCTGGAAGTGGCACTGATAAGAGCTGTAGGGATATCTCTATCCTCACACCACAGTGTATATTGAACATGGAGGCCTGGACCTTATTACGTCACATAAGTACCTGTTCCGATATTCAGTACAGGAGCGCTTCACCGATAATAAAAACAATTTAGATTCAAATATATTAAAAGTTTGACTCCTTTATCTAAATCCAAGGATTAGGTTGAATACATGGCCAGAAGTATGTGGACACTCAAACATTAGACCTTTATGTGACGTGTTCCTACTCTTCTGGGAGAGCTTTCCACAAGGGTTTGAATTTGGAAACTTTTGGTTACTGGTAGGTAAAGATGGTGGATATGGTTAATAAAAAGGCAAACTTTTAGTTTAATTTCAGGTCTGTGACAGAAGGCACACTCTGGTTTTCTGCATAAATATCTGATTTTCTAAACATCCATCCACCACCCCGACATCCATACATACATATTTCCCGCTTTGTCCCTGAATGTTGGCATCTGATGTAAATTGAGAGGTGCAGATTGGTCCAATGTGGGTCCTCGTGATTCTGGGTGTTATTTGGCCACTCATGTTGGAGATTAGACCTCCAATCCATCCCAAAGCTGTTGGAGTGGGTTGAGGTCAGGACTCTGTGCAAGCCAGTAATGGTCTTCCATACCAAACTGGGAAAACCGTTATTTTTGGACCTTGCTGTGTGCACAAGGGCATCATCGTTTTACGAATAGAAGGGACAGCGAAACCACGACCCACCCCACAGCCATGGAAGCAAATTGTCTAAAATGATCACTGTGCAGTAGCATTGCGATTGTCCTTAATTGAAATTAGGAGGCTTAGCCCAAACCTCAGACAAAAATACACAAAAAGGACCGGGATGACTACACACCTTTGGCCATATAATGCACACCGAATTTGGCTGAGGATTCCCCAAATCAATCTTAATCTGTAATTGATATGTGTCATTTAATTGAGTGAAATTATACACACAACGCTGCAAGCCAAGCCAAAGACCAATCACCCCCTGAACACACACTGTGCATGGCCATGTAAAGTAGTGGACATTCATAAGTCCGTCTGATCCCCCTGATTAAAGAAATCCCTCCGAGCTTCTGAAAACCTGAGAGAGAGTGAGAGGGCGAAAGAGGCAGTGAGCTCATTCATTTGTACATGTTATATAATACCTCAGTGGATTGACCCTTGACTACATGCTCGCTGCCCATCCCACCAACCCCCCCCCACTCTCTCTCTCTCTCTCTCTCTCTCTCTCTCTCTCTCTCTCTCTCTGTCTCCTGGCACATCCTCAATACTAAGCCTCAACCATCGGAGCTACAGAGAATTAATGAATTTTAAATCCCCCTGGATACATTAACTACACCCATTTCATATGCCAGGATTGAAATTACATCAATATACACTTTCTGCATTTGTAAATGCCTATCAATTATTAATGTGATGTCATTCCCTCAGCAATATCTATCATGAATGAATAATATGTGTCATGCAGCAGTGTTGCATAATCTTAAGGTTGTTTCAACAGGTTGGATTTGCTGTATCAGCTTCTTCTTTTTTTTTTGCCACTTGGGGGCAGAAGAACAAGCTGTGAAAACAACATTTACATATCATCACTTTTTACACTGGATGACTGATGTGTTACCAAACAATTTTTTTAAAATTCCCATAACCAGCAGACATGGAGCAACGTGAGAATCAAGCTGTGGTCCATAAAACAAACAAAAAAATTGCTAAAAGATGCCAAAATGCTCTGTGGAGCTGAGGAGAACTGCAGGGTTTGTCACTGCGAACAAGCTCTTTCAGTCATGTGATTGAGCAGCGTTTAAGGGAAATTAGTCATCAGGGAATAATACGGCTAAAAAAAGCAAGAGTATTTGGCGTATCAATAAAAGCAAAAAACAATTAAGTGCAACAGACAGAAATATAGCAAATGTATTTTGACGTCTCCCCTGAAGACATCAGATCTGGCAAAACATCAGATCTGTGTTTGCGGATGAGGAGACGGTAACATAGTAACAAACAAATATATAAATGCCATATTTCCTTCATAGTTTGTCCACCGTTTGAGGTTTGACTGGCGCGCCTTTAATTCAGCCAGTTCGTTGTGCTCTCCTCTTCTGCAATGGTTTGATGGCTCAACTGGAGAATAGTGGCACCAAGCGCTCAACTGCTATTATTCGCACAACGGCAGTGAATGAAAACTGATGATTTTCTTTGACAGATTTCATGAAAATTCTGCTAAAATTTGCATTACATTTGGTCGAAACATTGCTGCTGTGTACTGAGGGTTTTATCCACTGACTCTGGTCACATGGTCATTAAAGTGAGGTAAGGTGAAAGATGAGTTGTTGTTTGGGAAGTGTAGTCCAGGTCGGGATGTTTTGGACTCTGTTGCTTTGATATTTAATTAATTAATTATTTTTTGTCTCTTGCAAGTCCATCGACTTTTATCATTTCTACATCTTAAAAGACAACGTAACAAGGTATCTCAGCCCTTTGTCTTCACAGCAGTTCATATATTTCTAGTTAGTTTGAGAACATTCACTAAAATCGTGCATTGGAATTGCCTCTAAAAATTCCATTTCGCTCGCGCTCTGTCTCACTCACTGTCTCCTCTTTGTCTCTCACTCCTCCCCTCTGATGCAGAAATCCATACTGTTGTAAATGAAGCTGTGCGGATCGATGCTGCAGGCAGGGTAATGCCAGAGCTCTGCCACCAGTGTATTGCTACAATGATCTAGTGGTTAAAAACACATTCACAAACAGAGAGGGGAAGATAGATCTGAGCCAGGAGCACGCCCACATTGCTCTCGCTGGAGACATCATCAAATTAAACAACAACTATGATGTGTTTCTGCTTTGTGCCCCCGTGACCACACCACCAGATTTTCTCCACACACACACACACAAACACACACACACACACACACACACACACACACCCCCCCCTCTGTTTCTCTCCTGCTATTGACAGGAACCTCCACTGGGGTAGATGCATAATGGAATGCATGACATGATTTGTTTCGAGTTTAGGATGAAGGCCAATTAGTTTAACAACTGGGAGACAAATCTTGTTTGACAAAAGTTTATGTCAGGGCATGTGAAACTCGTCCACTGGGAGATATTGTGTTCGCTGCACACACAGACACTGACACACACAAAACAAAAATGTAACAGTATGCTCCTGGGGTCCGCAGTTTTCTAGATTCACATCTAGGAACACGATTATTTTTTTATATCATTCATGAGCAAAACATAAAAGTAGTTTGCAGTTTGGTTATTTTGTTGCTATAGATTCACCTTTTCCTACTGGAAAAAAATAAATAATTATTTTGATAATAATAAATAAATAACATGACTGCATCGTTACACTGTCAACAAGCATACGCAGGAAGCACCAGCAGCACAGTTGCCAGTTTTAAGAAAGTCCTTGGACGGCCTCCAAAAACAGATTCCTAGACAATCTTCTTGACGTTGGATGAGTCTCTTGTTTTGTATCTGTCACCCCGACTCCCTGCTTGTCGGTGACCTTTTTCGTTTCACCTCTTCTTATTTCCTGTGGGATTAACGTCACTCTACCTCTGTTTCCGTGTTGCCACAGCAGCTCTCTGGATTATGGAGACTCCTCATCCCTACAGTAAACAGCACGCAGAGGCACAGATGCTCCCACACAAACACACATCTATCAGTGTGAGTAATCTTCGGTGGGCAAACAGCAGATGAAGGCGACTCCTGTCCCTTCTGCACGGGCACAATTTATTTACCAGCACGATCACATATTCAGCTTCATGCAATTTTCGAGGCTAGTCTGTGGTGATCATGTATTGTGATCTACATGGATTCATTTTATTTTGTCTGGACCATATTGGGGGACATAACAACAGGAATATTGTGTCTATATATAGTAAAGCCAGTGTGCAAAGGGTCAAGATGTCACCCTCTCTCTCTCTCTCTGTGTCCTGCTGGGTGGATTGGATCCATTATCCCTGCTCACATCAGCTTTGATCAAAAGCAAGCAACACATTCATGGCCACACTTTTCCCAGCTAGCTCCGCCAATGAGATGCGATCGCAGGGCCCCAATCACATAACCACCGCAGAGAGAAACAAAGCGCGTTCTTCGCCATCACTGTCATCACCGTCATCACCGCTGTTTGTGAAGTTAAACAGCGGGTTGACCAGCAGGAACTGCGGCCGTCAACAGACCTTATCACAGCCAGTGTCCTATATAGTGTCCGCGAGCATACTGGGTATTATGAACACAAGACTTTGCAGTGAGCCATGGTCTGATCCTTGTCTCAAATCCACTGAGCAGCAGAGTCAACAGGCGATGGGAGCGGAGATAGC
This sequence comes from Anarhichas minor, assembly GCF_050575085.1. Lineage (NCBI taxonomy): Eukaryota > Metazoa > Chordata > Actinopteri > Perciformes > Anarhichadidae > Anarhichas > Anarhichas minor. The sequence continues at coordinate 13,685,643 of NW_027466474.1, forward strand.
CAACTATGGGGAGAGTCAACAGGCCGCTCGGCTCCGGATAAAAGCTGTGTTTGTTTGACGAGGCTGATCCCCTCACTATTCATCTGGTCTTGGCCTTTCTCCTACACCATTTTGGACCCTCGGCTGAGCACGACAGATTATCTCTGATCTCGCAGGTATTTCAGGTCAACATTATCCCACCGCCGGAGTATATAAAGCTCATATTCTCCACGCTCTACCCTTCATCACACTCCCTCTTGCTCTACCACGCTCCCTCATTCAGTGATTTTCATCCCCTTTCCCGTGCCTCGCGCCGACCCCACTGATTAACATTTTCGACACAAATGCATGTTGTACCAACAACGCAGAGTGGCGAGTGCTTGAGATGTAATTAGAATTAAGGATATTGATCACACAGGGCCAGACGATGGCGTTATAAATAATAGCTAGCATGAATAAGTGAAAGCGATAGGTGAGCTTTCTGTGATTTATGTACAGACTGCCGTGGTCCGCAACATAAATCACCATGTTCTTATTGAGTTATGAAGCCCCACAGTCGCAGCAGAATAATAGCCACCTCTATGTCTTCTGTGTGTCTACTCGATCTATAAGACAACACCCATTGACCAATAAGCAGGCGCATGTACTGCATTGTACTGAATAAGTTTGTGGTACAGTATTATATATTCATCTGCTTTTATATCACTATGGAATTAAAGTCCACAAAGGCTGTGTGTGTGTGTGTGTGTGTGTGTGTGTGTGTGTGTGTGTGTGTGTGTGTGTGTGTGTGAGGGCTTTTGTAAGTGAAAACGAGAACAACCCTAATTCATTCTTGACGTTGACTGTGTGTCAGTCCACCACTCTGGTCTTGGCCCGAAACATCTCAACAACGAGATGGATTACCACCGACATGCACGTTCTTCCCGTGTCCGCGTGGGTTTTCTACGGGTTCTCCGGCTTCCTCCCACGGTTGATGACTCTAAATTGCCCATAGGTGTGAATATCAGCGTGAATGCTTGTCTGTCTCTATGTGTCAGACCTGCGATAGTCTGGCGACCTGTCCACGGTGTACCATGCCTTCGCCCAATGTCAGCTGGGATCGGTTCCAGACCCCCCTGCTCTAACCTTAACCAAGTTTCTATAAGTTAGTTTAAACCTCCAGATCACAACACTCCTACGAATCATTTTTGTAACTGTCAAAATTGTTAAGTTTGGAAAAATGTTGCCCTTCCGTGGAAAGTGCCGCTAAAGTCAAAAGTGGACATATGACTCATTTTGCAAGGCTGACAAAGACCTATTTTGTGATTTTAGAATGAAATCTTTCACATATGTGTAATATGTTTTACTCGCTGGAGGTTGAAATGACCATTCAAATCTCGTCATTTCTCTGGGCAGGAGCTTGTCCTTACAGTTGGCAGGTATCTAGTTAGAGTCTCTACAGTTTGAGCTTCATCTTTCACACCCTCCTTCTAAGTGACACTAAGCCTCAGCAACAGGGGAGGGTTTTTAACAGGGCCCACGAACAGCTATTACCCTGAGTCTCTTAAGTGCCGTCTGTATGGTGCGCTGACAGATCAGTATTCCCCCCTCCGCTACTGTGTCGCTGCCATCGGCAGGGAGAGGGAGATTTCATCCAACCTGATCAAGCATAGGATAGGAGAACAAACAGCGCTTCAAGAAAACACACATCACAAGTAAACATGCACCACAACAGAGAAGCGCTTTTGGGCTAGCGTGTCTGCCTGTTAGTGTGTGTTTACTGGTGGGGATGTTATCTGTCTTTAGTATGAAGGACTTACTGGTCTCAAGAAACACAGCCGGGTAGGGCAGCTGAGGTCAGCGTTGACTGCTCTCTTCCATCTCACATTGTGTTCCAATGACACACACACACACACACACACACACACACACACACACACACACACACACACACACACACGCACACACACGTGCACAGAGCTGCCTCCTCCTCAGCACGCCAGCTCTCTGGGGCTGTGCAGAGAAAACCTTTCATCAGACACACTCGGAGCGAAAATATTTTAGCCCAGGAGGAGAACAACAGGGGCTGGGGAAATTGATTTTGATTTGAAAGTGACGGCAAATAATGGGGCTTGGAAACCGTCCCTGAATGTGAATCTGTTTCTCATTCCAGAATGTAAATGGCCCATATCGAGACTTTTGAGGGGTAAACAGGTTTGAATTCTAACACACAGCGACAAGGGCGCGCGGTAACGCATGCAAACACCTGCACACACATGTGTGCATATACTTACATGCACACGCAGATACACAGATGTGGGCTGGCAAACGTGCATGCACACTGACAGTATAAATGGAAACACAATCAGCCAGGTGTGGATTGAAGCATTACTGCATGGTCTCATTGCACAGGTCAGTGAACGCCTCATTGTCTTTTAGGCCTACAGTACACAGTGTGCATTCCATACAGTAAAGGTCACAACAAGGACATTTAAAGATCATGTTCAGGCAGAACAGCACTTCCACGGCGCTTCCAGAAAGATTCTGAGCTCTGGTTTGTTTCCAGTTGCTGCATGATGGGTAATTTGTGTTGAGGACATCCGCTTGTGTTTCACATTCTTTTCACAACCGGGTTTTAAGCCAGTCTGAGCTGTGGTTGTGTTCAGGCTTTGGCTCCAAAAATAGGCACACACACACACACACACACACACACACACACACACACGCACAGTCTCACTCACAAAACCATACCAAGTGAACACATACACCTGTCTTCAGAGGAATCCAGCTAAAAACCTTGGATAAAACAACATTTCTGGTAGTATCTGTCAGTGGCTCGTTTGCAATAATTGAATTGTTAAAAAGCAATTTCAGCAACCGAATCACAGTTAGTAAACCCAAAACCACTCTCCCTCTAAAGCCCACCTTCAAAAGGATCTCTCCAGTGCTGTCAAGTTGACAGCTATAAAAAAAAAAAAAAAATGGAGTTGCCAAATTATACATCATTAAATTCGACAAATTAATCATGATTTTCACTGACAATGGTGTGGTGTAATAAAGAAAGACTGTCAAACAAAGCCGGGCACATTAACACTTCCAAATTAATAGTGACTGACACCAACACCCCCACGCTTAATTAATGGGAAACAAAACACAACAAGAACATCCATCTAGATACGAGAAAACAAAGAATGGGTCGGCTTGTGTCATTCCACGTTTGCTGCCCGTTGACAGTGAAATGTAACACTGAGATTGATAGTGTTTGCGTGTGTGCGTGCACGGGCCCGCTCAAATGTTGTTTTTCTAGCTTGCGTTCTCTTAAGCAGACACCCAACACACCCCGAGCCGCTGACATTGACTTTATAAGCAGGCATTATTTTTAGCGACGCTGTCATGTTTCTCGGAGTGACAGCTCCTAAAAGATTCCACAGTCAAACCCATCTCCTTTTTGCACTCTAAAGCCATGTCTTCTTAACTGCGACAACTGGGCTATTATCTTACAAGATGAAAGCTGACGCGTTGCTATGCTTTTCATTTCTGCAAAGAACATCGCTTTATAGCCGAGCTTTTTGATGTTTGATTTGTCCTCTCGCTCCTGCCCAGTGTGGCCACGGTCAATATTCGGCGATCATAATAATATCCGGCCGTCGGATGTCAAGATACTTTATTTATTTATTTATTTTTACCCCATTTAAACCGCACTTGGCCATGAAAGGAATAGCGTACAAAAGGACAGAGAGAGGGGAGAAAGAGGTCGCCGTGGCATTTTAGAAAACCACTCCGGAGAAACGGGACACTCCCAGGCACTTTGTCACATCAATTAGGAATTCTATCTGGGCAATGGGATCATGGCCTGCAGGGCAGTGGATGGGACAGCCATTATATATCTGGCTGCTGTGTGTGTGTGTGTGTGTGTGTGCATGTCTGTTTGTTTTTGTGTATATGTTTGACAGAGAGGAAGAAAGCGGAGTCATCCTTTGAACTCGACTTTTGCCTCACTGACCCGGAGGAGAGCTAATTTTAGCTGGCGTTTCGCAGTAGTTTTAATTGCTTCGCGCTGCTAATTTCCTCCTCACTGACGATGAACGGAGGCGGTAGGCGTCCTCTCTTTCTATCTCTGCCTCTTCCTCTCACCAACAGTCAGTCAGGCAGTCAGGCCTCGGGGCTGTCAGAGGGGGAACAAAGTGACTGGGTGATGAGCCAGACGCCCGTTATCTGATCACATGGACTGATGCTTTGCCAGACACCGCAGCCACTGGCTCACTCAACAAGGTTCCTCTCACAACAGAGGAACATACTTCCGACCTGGGCCTTTTACACTTTTCCTGTCTTCTTCTTTTTTTTTTTCTCCACATCTCTGCCTGTTTCAATCTTTCCCATCTGCTGGTTCCTCTTTTCCTCCCATCTGTCCCTCTCGAGGCTTACTCTCTTCCTTTTCATTTCCAAACACTTGCTTGTTGTTTCTCTTCTCGTTATTTTAATGCGAGGGGAAAGATGCACGTCTGCAGTCGCCCCTCTCTTCCTCTCTCACCTTCTCTTCTTAATTGTTCTCTGAGTGAGAAGGTGGGTTTCCTGCTGTGTGCAGCATTACTGCGACACACACGAAGACAAGTGTACTACCTTTATAGGGTATCAGCATTTAAAAAAAAAGGCAAAATGTGAATGTAGACAACTGTGCGGAGCATCACCCTCTATCTCTAATGATACAGACACACACTCGGAGGGAATGTCATCAACTGGCAATGTTTGGAACCCACTGCTACAGACTGCTCCGACAGCCCTCATCTATACCGAATCGAATCCTCTGAGATGTGTGTACGAAACAACTATATTTTTGTTCTATGAATAAGCTGACTTCCCCTCAGATTTGTAGCTCCCAGTTGCAGCGTTCTATGTATAAATCAATGCCTTGGTGGGTGAGAGAGGGAGCAGTTATATTTACCCTGTTTCCTAGCTAGCAGCACTAGTTGTACTAGGGGGTAAAGGAATTCGATACACGCCACTGGAAGGCGAAGGCTTTTTCACTCACATACAGGATTGGCAGTTCTGCTGAAAGCAATAGACTAATGACAGAATACCAGGCCAGTCAAGCAAGAAAACACACTCTGTAACACATCAACAGAAAATAAAACTGATTCCTGTCATGCACCACAGGAGGAAAAGTCAGAAAACTGAATTGTATACATTCAAGTAAGGCTAAACACACACACGCAAGCACACACACACACACACACACACACACACACACACACACACACACACACACACACACACACACACACCAGTATCAGTATCAGATACATATTTGTCCTCACAAATGCCCCCAAATTCTACAATTATGTATATAAAAAAAGCTATCGGATTGAGTGGAATCTGTTGTAGTTTATTGATTCAGATAATGCACTTGTGTTTCTGCTCTTCATTTGCAGTCTGTGTCTGCAGCACTGAGTAGTGGATTAAGGTTGATGGCAATGAATTATACATGCAGTCTGAAATGTAATTCTCTTCATTAGATGACAAATCTCGTGTTTGAATATTGCATACTGTGGTAATAATACTGCTTTCATCATTGGCCACTGGAGTAGTGGGACTGAGGAAAAATAGTCCTGTCATCACTGTAACGCACCGCTGCTAATTCGTTAATTCAGCTACCAAATTAAAGTTAAATCAAATGTAGTTGTTGCTACATTAATTCTAAGATAGGAAAACATGCAATGTCTGCTTATCTCTGGTGAAGAATTGAATGAAGTGGCTGTGTGTGTTTCAAGTGTGTGTGTCTTTATCTGGACTTTTTTTGTGAGTGTGTGTGTGTGTGTGTGTGTGTGTGTCTGTGCGTGTATGTTTCTGTAGGCCGTGAGAAATGAGAGCTGGGCCTGGTTAATAATAGTGGCCGAGAGGGTCTGTTAGCGTAGCCCACTACATCACTCCTTAGCAGGGAGACATCTCCAGGGCTCCGTGCTGCTGTGATGGAGTGTTGGAAGGGGAACAGACTGGTACAGAGAGCCGGTGATGGAAAGAGGATCGGAGGATGGAGGCTGGAGGACAGATGAGATTTCAGGCAGCGGGGAAGCAAGGAAGTGAACAGTAGGACACTTTTCTTTGTTCTCTATTGTTTCATCACTTTTACAAACACACCGGATCTGATGTACCACCAAATATCCTTGGGTAGATCGAGGGTTATGGGTTTTTTACCGACCATCACAGAAGCCTTTAGAACTCTCTAGACTTACCTCTAGCTTTCTTGTCAAGAGTTAGATGAGGGGATTGACACCACTCTCGTATTTGTAGGCTAAATATGAAGCTGGACAAGGCAACTATTAGCTTAGCTTAGCATAAAACCTAGTAAATGGGGATAACAACTAGTCTGGCTCTGTCCAAGGTAACGTAACTTAGCTTAGCATCAAGAAATGGTCAGGTACACAATCCCCTGTAAAATGATGGAACTGTTGGTTATTGGTTTCATTTTAGATAAAAAAACAAGATGCAAAGCGTTACTTTAGGAGCTTTTGTGTTGCTAGTGGTTAGATGTTGTTACCTTTGGACTGAGCCAGCTGTTCCCCCCTGCTTCCATGCTTTTCGCTGTTATCCAGCTGCTGGTGGTAGCTTCATATTTACGTACAGAAATGTGGTGTCCAGTGGTGTACACTAAGTAGATTTACTTAAGTACTTTACTTAAGTACAATTTTGAGTTACTTGTACTTGGCTTGAATATGTCCATTTCATGTTACTTTATACTTCAACTCCACTACATTTCAGAGGTACATTCTGGGTGTAATCTCAACAATAGTAAAAAGGGATGGGGAGGTCGGAGTTGAAGCAGGTTGTCTTCTTAACCCCAAACTGCCCACCAAGGCTGCACTACTAATGTAAGAGAGTGTGTGAATGATTAGATTATCTCCTGATGAGCAGGTTGAATGGCAGTCTCTGCCATCAATGTCTGAGTGTGTGTGTTAGTGGGCTAAAGGTTGGCATGTAGTGTGAAGAGATTTGAGTGGTTGTAAGACTGGCTATATAAATGCAAGTCAATTCAACATTTACTGAATTCCTCCTCACAGATACTAGTGCTGGCCCTTCACTTAGTAGGATTCTCTCTCCCTGTGGAAAAGGAGCAGAATCATTTCACCTCAGTACAAGCTTTCACCAAAAAAATGATTTAGATTTGATGAATTTTAAGGATGTACAGTATTTCTCTTTTGCTGTCTAAAGTTAAACATTGAGTTTTTTATGTTAGAATATATTCCACTACATTTAAATGTAACATTTTTAAAAGGGTGTATTGAAATAAATGTTAGTTCTAGTATCGCAGCTCCTCAGTAAATATATTTATTTCTTATAATATACTGTGTATTCTGTAATATTATTATAATATTAGATATTGATAGAAAGAGTGAACAATATATATGTCTGCAAAAAGCAATGAATTTACTGTCTATTTAGTGGTTTGATTGTATAAGACCCAGCAACGCCAATAAGGATGATTGGTTTACTTGTAGGAAATACACATATTATTATTTCAGAACAGATACGTTCGACTTGATTCGAACCCAGGGAGGGGGATGGGGGACGCAGTCACAACCAATGTTCGATAGTGCAGCCAATGACATTGCAGAGGGAAAGTCAGTAAGGACAGCAGCAAAGTCATATGGCGACTGTCATGAGACTTTACATTGATTTATTAAGAAGAAAGAGAGGTTGGCAGTACCATATTGTCAGAGGACCTTCTCATGATTCTCATGGTTTAAGAGGTAAGATAACAGATTGATGATTTATTCATGCTTAATGATTATTTTTAATATTTTTAATTGAAGTTAATGCTTTCACACAGGTTCGAAAACTATGCCAATGAGCTGGCAAAGGCTCACAACTTCAAGCACCATTAGTCATGGGATGAGCATGGAGTGGTGGCAACTGACTGTTTGGATGGTTTCCTGAAAAGGCACCCAAGCCTTTCCCCGAGACAACCACAAACCACAATTTATCAGGGGCAACAAACTTTAATAAAACAAATTTTTAACAATATGGCAGAGGTAATACATAAACACTATGTCACTGCCAAGGCTACCTGGAATAGGGATAAGAGAGATCTCCACTGTCCAGAATTCGGAGAAGGTTCTTGCCAGAAGAGGCCAAAAGCAAGTGAGGGCAATAATGTGTGGAGAGCGTGTCACTGTTGCACGCTCAGTGAATGCACTGGCGAATGCAATCCTTCCACGCTTTGTAAAAACCTCCACCGTCATTTAATCAGGGATTCCCCCACTGGGTGTAAAAGAACAGCAAAATAACGAGAATGGATGCAGGATGAAGATTATCTAGATTTCTTTTAGCACCTCCAAACTCATACAGGAGCCTCTCTAACACAGAAGGTCTAGCTGATCCTCCACAAACATCACACCCACATGTCCTTGTGAGGAATTGACTTCTATAGTGGAGCTGGCATTATTCTCTTCTCCTACCACCCCCATACTGTTCCCACAAGTTGCTGCCACTGGACCGTAGTGTGTTTGACCCTTCCAAGAAGAGATCATCGTGGAATGACCGTGTTTATTTATGACATAAGTTACCAGCAATTGTAAGGGATTCTTTACCGATGGCTGCTACATCAGCAAATGTCCAGGCTGGCTTCCTGTGCACAGGCATTTAGCCTGACCGTCCACACAAATGCGGAGACACTGGATCAGCTTCACCTTTTGTCCAACACCTCCACTGTGCCTGCAAATGGGCAATCATCCATCATCTACACCTTCCTTGCAGCTGAGACATGCCTCTTTGCCTTCATTGCCTCCATCTCTGGGACCCCCGTCACTGTTCCTTCACTGTTCCTTCCTGATTGGTCGACATTATCTGCCACATAATCTATATTTGGGCCTTAAACGTACCTACTGGTGGTCCTTTCTCCACCACTGCCCACTGTGCCTCCTGCTGGAACATTTTCCCTGATGACTATTCGCCTGACTTGGTGAAGCCATTCCCAAAAGCAGGGCCCCATAAGACAACTAAGACCAGGAGAACCACTGCATTTCTTACAGACATAGTCCTAAATTCCCTTGAGGAAGGTATCCTTGTACAGAGAAAAACAAAGGTCTTTGCAGGAAAGGAGAAAATGGTGAAGAGGAAAAGAAAGAGCTATTCAAAACCAAAGGATGTATGGCTGTCTTGTGTGACTTGCCAATTCAATTTAGTTTTAAAATGTATTTATGGAAAATCATGGCGTCAATGTTTCTGCAAATTATTATAGTTACACATTTAAGAGATCATCTTTCACAGTTTTGGAACATTAATAGTATTAGCTCAATAAATATCATGATCATGATTTCCTGCTTGACGTTTTATACGCTTTTTAGCAAATGTGATGTCATTATCATCATTATACTTTTTAGTTGTTTTAAAATCTTTTTCAACATATAAGGACGACGTGATCTTAATGTGTTTCTGTTCATGTCTATCTTCTACCATTTCATTAACATTTGGTAAAGACTGTTTATCAGCCGATTAATGTATTTGAGTCAAATATACTTTTAGCTCAATTCAAATAATTAAAATGTGGTTACCACTAGCATAGTTGCCTCGTCTTCTGCAAAAATAGAAATGGACTTTTGCTTTAAATGCATATGATGCCTGACATCTTAAAGACTTTGGACCATTATGCAAAAAAATCTTAATTACCATATTCGATACTACAGCAGTTATGTGATTATATGAGGTGTGCTTGTATTTGAGATACAGTTCGTTGATATAACTTATTTTTCATGCTACAATTAAGGACCGTCAAGTTTGATTCATTGATTTGCTGGGATTTAAAGAGAATTTCAACAAATGTAAAATGTTGTTGAGGATTACCAACTCTAGCTTTAAGGCTTTAACAGCATTAAAAAACACACAGTACTCAGTCAAATACTGACAAACAAATACAACATAAACATTATAGCCTTAGACTATAAATGTATGTAACATATTGACATTAACAGTTCGACCCTGCAGATGTGTATTCTGGAGAAACAAAAGTAATGTCTTCATTAAAAAAATCTGCAGATGGAGGCACCACTGTAAACTTGTTTATAGATAGAAGTGCTTTATGGATGCTCTCTGCATATCTATGAAAATGAATTTCTGCCCCAGAGGTGCAGACTGGAATGCACAGATTGTACAGGTATACAGAAATGGGTGTTGATTAAAAAGACTGCAAGATATTAGAGTAATCCACAGCAAATATGATTACATTTTCCAGTATTTTGAAGCACATTCTAATTCACATCAATGCACATTCTGCTAGTTCCCCCCCCCCCTCACCTACTGTCAAGAGTATCTGTACTTCTGGAATAATGTTGCTGTACTGTAACCAGTTACTTGACATAGTGGGGTCCTTCTGATCGTCAGTAAAACCGCCTGTTTTGTCTTTGTTGCGCTTTATTCATTTGAATCCTTTTTCTTAAGACGTGAATATAAAGGCTTTAAGTCTGGTTGAAAGGGAACAGGACGAGTGTCCTGTAAAGGATGACTACAACAGACCGGAGACAGAGAGCGAGGCCAGGCACAGAGACTTAACAGAGGAAAACACTGAATAGAATTATGTGCTAGAGAGAATGAAGAGATTTGTATGGGTGGGACTGAATGCGAGGAATTATGTGAGGTTTTGAATAGATTCCTCTAAACGAGGACTGCAGTGGGGGGGGAGGACTGAGGAGCCGCAATGATTTGATTTTTCTTGACACTGACTGAACACTGTAGTTGTCTGAGTCACTTTTTTTTTTTAATACTCTCCAAATGCAGCTCATGTAATTTCTCTTTATCAGCCGAGAGCTGATGGTGATGGATAATATCATTTGATGGATATGCGGAGACCTCAGCGCCGAGGTGTGGCAGGAGACGTGAATGTGACCCACTCACACAAATCTCCCCAACCCCACCCCAGCCCACCGCTGGCCTGCTCCACCTTGGTTGCCCCCCTTCAATATGCTCTCATTTTAGATAATGAAAGAAGTCTGGAGGGGGAAGCCACTGCAGAGATCACTGATCCACTCTAAGTGAAAACCTATACTCAAGTTAATGTGAATACCCTCAGGGGACGAGGACTTGTAATTGATTAACCACATTACCCGGATAAGAGTTGAACTCACCCCGTATGAGAGCAGCTCAATGTGGGCATCCACGAGGCTTTCGGGAGATATAGATAATGAACATTTCTTCACTGCAGCATCTGTACTGCAGGTGTTCGTGGCATCTCTGGAAGTACCGACTCAGTCCACTAGAGGCAGTGTTGATTACTAAATGTCCCTCCAGCTCCTGCCAGGTTGTCACAGCAGTTGGAGCATGCAAAAAGAAAAAGCATCATGGGAACAACACCGTAGCACCGAATGGGTTCAAGATTAACTCTTTTTTTTTAGTGGAGGCAGCTGCATGTGCATGATGATCACACGCTTTACTGTGCTAAGGAATAAAACCACTTCACAAGAACACAATGAGCAGAGCTGCCGCTGAATGTTGCCTCAGCCTTATTTATTAGGAGTTTAAAATACAATCCTTTCATTCACCTCCAACATTTGTGGCTCATGAGGGTTTTTTTTTTTTTTTTGGAGGTTTACATATTTGTCTGTGAATATTGCATAATCAAAGTTGGGAGCCAATATTTCCCTCTTCACTGTTAAGCTTCAAATGTATTCCTTTCACTTCAGTGTTGACATAGACGCCGCAGTGATTATTAAAACTTGTCCTCCTTTGAAGGTGCTCATGCAACCGTCCTCACTGCTTTGAAAGAAGGTGCCACGGTTCAAAATGCTCTTTGATCTTCCAGTGCGACTCTAAAATGACAATGCGGCGGCTTTGTGAAGAGGAAGACACAGAGAACTGGCGGGAGATACTTTGGCCCTTAAAATCCAATGGAGACGTTTTACGCTGCTTGAGTTATAATACAACTAACCGCAGTGTATTCAATCAGACCTGTATGCCAATGTGGTGTCCTTGGGAAGGATATAGTATGTACTCAGGGTGTCGTCAGAAATGCTGCTTTGAAATACAGGAAATTACCTTGGGGTTTTTTTGCAACATTCTAAACGCAGTTAGGTGGCAAAGAGTCGGCTGGAGTTCTTTGAAGATGAAGTCTTTTGAGTATGAAACACCTTTCGTCTTGAAATTTGGCTGTGATAAGTTTGTCAATTGCTTTTGGAGGATTGGGATTGTGGTCAGCTTGGGTTCGGTGTTTTTTTTTGATGCAAACCGCCTTTGGCAGCAGTTTTGCACGACATGTTAATTTCTATTTACTCACATGTTTTGGCAAATAAGCTACTTCCATTTAAATCCTGAACTTGTTTTTGTTAGCGGTAGAAGTGATGGAAAGCCATTGATTAAACTAACTCCAGTACTTTATTTTAGGAACATTTTGAGTAAGTTGTAGATCTATCTATCTTTCTATTCTCTTATATCTACTTCATGCTTCTCCTACAAATACTGTACTATTTACTCTACCACATGTATCTGACAGTTTGGTTTGATTAAATGATTCATCATTTACTTTAAACATATCAGCATCTTAACAAATACAATTCATTATTGTAATTTAACTGCCTCAGGAGTACGTAATATTAATTCAATAATCCAATAATAAAATATGTAATAAAATACATGCGCCACTCTGCTGCATAATGAAAACTTTTAATTTTGACTGTCTGTTAAATAAGAAGCTGGAACCCCGGATACACTTAGCTTAGCTTTGCATAGCTTAAGACTGGGAGCAGGGGGAACATGCTAGCCGTGCTCTGTCCAAAGGTGACAAAATATCAGCCAATTAGGTTTTCGTATAGATCATACAAACCAGATTCAACATGTCACTTAGTAACAGCTTTAGAGGTGCTGGTAAACTTTTTTCTTTGTTTACCTTTGAACAGAAGGTGCTTTCCCCGTTTCCAGCCATGTTGGGTTTTACTAAGCTAACCGGCTGCTGGCTGTAGCTTTCAATTTACCACATGAGAGTGGTATTGATCCTCTAGTGGCAAGATAGCGAGAAAAGAGTATCTTCTAAAATGTTTTCAAAACTATTCAAGGCAAAAACACTGGTTTTTATGCACTGATTAGTTTTCAGGTTTTGGGCTATTTTGCTTCCATAACATATCTTTATTCAGACCAGCGGAAAGAAAACATCCAAAACATACATTTAGGTTTTTATTTTACTACTTTGTCGATTTGCATCAGTAGATCTCGTCTGAACTCAAAAAGTTAGCATTAGGTTGTCCTGATTTGCATATTTAAACATGACGTTTCAGAAAACTTGTAATAAAAAAATCAAAAAAAAGTGATCAACTGGGGAGGTTCAAAGTAATGGTGATATGTTTTTCTCGAATACAGTAGCACTTAAACACCATACTTTCCACTTTCATTCCTATCTATATTCTGAAGCTTTTTACAGAGGGGTTTGTTTGAACATTTTATTCCTAAAAACACGGCAGAAATGATTATTTGATGGCGTCTGACAGTATTTTCAGAATTGTGGAGTAACACCAAAATAGTTCAAAACAAGTGTCTTTAGTTGCAGTTCCATAAACCATCTGCTGCTTGCTTACAGTTTGATCAATAAGTGGTGCAACTTGTAATTTCTTTAAAAACATATAATCAACTTATGAAAGGTAGTTGTGATATAAATATGTGCTGCTGCTTATCATTTTGCAGCATTTAGCGTCACAATCCTGCAGGGCTTTTCTGCTTTCAATGCGCTCCTTCTCCTCTCAGCTCCAACTTTTCTCTTTCTCCTTTTTTTCTCTTTTCTTTCCACCAGTGACGACTCTCTTCGTCCTGCTCTCCACACACTGAATGGACATTTTCTTGACGCGTATGTGAACGCAACCAATCAATGATGTCAATGCAAAACTAATAATAACAGGGAGAGATCATGCCATCAGGGTGGGCTGACGGTCTATAATTGTGATTGACTTGATCTGCCTCCTGTCGTTTCACTCTGGGTCGATCAGCTGACCTGGCCACCAGGAATTATATTCTTTTATTTTTTTGTAAACAAAATAAAACATCATTTTGAACCTGGCTTTATCAAATGTTGAGATTTTGGTTCTATAAATGTATGGAAATTATATTTAATACGATTAGGCCTCATTTGGACATTTCCCCCTTTTCAAAAAACATGGCATACAAAAAGGGTCATGGTTATATGTTATATTGTTAAAACGTAGATAATCTGAGTGTTGGATTGCATTAAACTGTATTTACAAAATAAGTGTGACTGAATATAAGCTTGATAAAGAAAGGTAAACCAAATTTATCGAGAGGCAGTAAAGCCTTTGATATTATAAAAAAATAATGTTTTGAATGGAATTGCTTAGGCAGTTAATAAAATAGGAATTCAACCGACAAATGAGCTGGAGGCATAGTTTGCCAAGCTTGCCGATGGCTGAGCAGGAAACTCTTAAGTGCACACAAACCAATAGTTTAACACTTCAAAGCCAGACCCGTGGACACAATGTGAAAAGGATTTGTATTTATTTTGACAGCCTGTCCGCAGAGAGGGCAGCTTCTGCATACAACAGAGAACAACAAGGTGACAGAATGTTTGACATTTTTCAGCGGGAGTACGTTTTTGTTGCAAATGCACATCTGTTTAGACCCACTGTAAATGAAATAAACATTTTAGCTCTCATATGTCACAGTTGAGTAGAAAAAAGCTGCCCTACCTGTGAAGCCGTTGGGTTATGTTGTCATGCTGCAGTGTTATGACAGTGCCAGATGAACTTTTGTCCACCAATTCCCTGGTTGCTTTTTAAGCTTGCCCACAGACCGTGCCCTTTTTTATAGGCTCGTAGATTGCTGGGAAACACATCAATCTCCTGCGGGTGCGATGCTGTATGTCTTCCCCCTCCGTGCCGTGTGACCCCATTGCCCTTCTTCTAGTGTCCACTGGGTTGCTCATGTCTGGTTCCTGAACCTCCGCTGCCCTGGTTATTAAAGAGCACTGGGCGATATCCACCCTCGTCTTTCTTTCTCTCTCCATCCGCCCTCGCTCACTTTGTCTCTGCCTCTTCCTCCCTCGATTTCTCAATTTCTCTGTTCATTCACCTAGAATAGCACTGGAGATTGCTGTTGTTCTATTCCTGTGCCACTGCTGCCATCTCACTGTGTTGCACAGAAATCCCAATATTCACCAGCGACACGCCTACTACCTTGCAAAACCTGTACGACAATTACCAATGGGAGGCTTTATTAATTGAAATGTATTTATAATCCTCATCAGTAATCATGGTCCCTTTCCTTTGTTCTTGTTCTATCAATCACAGCAGAGTATGGCAGGCTGGCCCACAGGTAGAGAGGTTGACTAATTAATGAGTGAGAGGTTGCTTGTTCATTCCAGACAGAAGGATGTGCTCCAGCAATGAACTCGAGTAAAGTAGATTTTTCTCTCTCTGCGGTGTTTTTCCTCAGGTAGGTGAATTCATGATGGCACTCACAAATGTTCCCGGGGCCCAGTTTTTTACTAGCTTTCTCTCTCGATAGGTAGCAGAAAAGGAATGGTGCACTTAGCTCAGTCACCAGTTACCTATTCAGTTACCAGTTCCATGCCAAATTCTACTACCCCACCCCCCCACCACACTAATTATATAAAGGTAACTGTGCTGAGTATTCGATATCTGACCGACAAGTCATTTTTAAATAATGATTGTATCACCACCTGTAATCTTGAAACTGAAACCTGACTCGAAAATAGTACTGTACCATTTATCAATGGGCCCCATCCATTGTGCGTAGAAATGTTATTTCTTTGCGCAAAAATAATCAACAATAGTTTAGTTTTTTGAATCAATAGTTTTTGAATCATCATCATTCTAAATGTACAGGCTGGTGCCCTGCTATATGCAATCAGCATATACTACCACGCCCCCATTTCTCTATATAAGGTAATATGTTTGCCGAGAGGAAGCATAGTCCCAAAATAGAAAAAACAACAACTAATGACGCATTTGAGAGAATAGTTTTCCGGGGCGGAAGGCAAAGGCGGCACACTTTTTTCGAAGTGTTTCCACAGGTGTGACGATGATTAAAAAAAGAGGCTCGGTCTTCGAGGTGGTGAATGTTGTGTCCCTTGAGATATGGACTGTGTCTCAGGTAAAAATAAGGAAACAGCTGGAGGAGGAGAACAAGAACCATCTGATCCGTCAGCCCGAGATGTGAGACTTGCCGGCAAACATTCATAAGTGGGATATGTCCCAAAAAATGGGAGTGAAAGTTATGAGGACCTTCACCCAGGGGTAATTTATTTTCTCAATTGTATTAGGGCTGTACCGTATAGTTAGAAATTGCATTCATAACGTTGACATTCCAACTCTAAATCAACCTTTTAATGCTGCACGGCTTCTTTCACACCACTGTTTCCTGCACTGTTGTCAGGAACAAAGGCCTTTCTGACCATAATGTGTTTTGTGATCAGTTTCTGTCCAACAAAAGGTACGTACATGAGCATACTAGCTGCCTTGTCATGTCCATGACAAACAGACTCTGTTGATTAGCTGTATTATTATAGCGACTGTACAATTCTGAAAGTTACTGATGCCATTGCACCTAAAAAGTCAAGTCGCAAGCAAGAATAGATCAAACAGGAAAGCTGACTGCAAATGGAGAAAGAGTCATCTTAAGATCACTACAACATCTGTAAAGACAGGCTTCGTGATTGAAATAAATAAGAACGTGTAAGCCTTTACCTGGAACATCATCAAGAGGAATCTAATCATGTGCCTTGTTTACTATTGAGAAGCTAACCAATCCCCCAACATGTTTATACCCTGACTTTTTATATCTCCAAAAAAATGAGTTTGCAACTTTTTTTGTGAAAAGAAATTCGAAAATATTAGAGTGGCCATGAATTTCTCCACGTAAAAGAATGGACCCAGACCACTGCTGCAACTGCTATCAGTACTAAAAGTCTAAAGGATTATTGAAGCACCTTGGTTCATCCACCTGCTGCATTGACACCCTGCCAACCAGCTTTTTCAAAATTGTTTTCAGTTGCTTGGAAATGGATGTGCTTAAAATTGTCAATTGCTCACTCCGATCGGGCATTTCTCCAAAATCACAGAAAAATGCAGTTAATAAGCCCTTTCTAAAGAAAGCCAACCTGGATCCTTCAATATTCAATAACTATAGACCCGTCTCTAATCTTCCAGCTTTTGGGAAATATTGAGAAAGCTGTTTTGATTCAACTCAATAACTTTTTAAATGGCCTATTTTGAAAGATTTCATTCTGACGTAAGACGACATCCCGGCACTGATAAAAGTGTCAAATGACATTTGTCTGAAAACAAATTTATGTAAAACCGACATGTTGGTGCTGCTCGGTCTTAGTACATCCTTTGATACTGTTGGCCAAAAAAATAATGCTGGACAGACTGGTACAATGGGATTACTTGGCGCAGTGCACAG
The DNA here is from genome assembly GCF_050575085.1 of Anarhichas minor. Classification (NCBI taxonomy): domain Eukaryota; kingdom Metazoa; phylum Chordata; class Actinopteri; order Perciformes; family Anarhichadidae; genus Anarhichas; species Anarhichas minor. The sequence goes on from NW_027466474.1 coordinate 13,703,007, forward strand.
TTGGTTCAGATCATATGTCAAAGGCAGGGGATATGTTGCCATGGGTGATCATAAATCTGAGTGCAAAACCTTGGCATGAGGTGTCCCCCAGGGTTCGATTCTTAGGCCGCTATTATTCAACCTGCACTTGGTCCCTCTAGGTTAAGTCATACATGACAGTAACATTGCTTATCACAGCTATGCAGACAACACTCAGATGTACTTAGCGCTTTCACCAAATGCCCCTTAGACTCGCAATAACATGTCCTTCAATTCAAACAAAGACAAGAAGGAAAACGTTGTATTTGGGAACAAGACGAAAGAATGAACGTAATCGCCCGTCTCCATTCCAGAGCTGTTAAGGTAAAAAACCTAAGTTAGAAATCTTGCTGTTTTAACAGAATCAGATCTAAGCTTCAAGACAATGATTTAGAGCAACTCATCCACGCATCCTTGTAGTCTGGACTTCCCAGAAAGACAGTTCAGCTCGTTCAGAATGCTGCTGCCAGAGCTCTTACACGAGCCAACGATAAATAAGCATATTACTTCCGTCCTTAAATCTTTAAACTGGCTTCTAGTTACTTATAGAACAGATAATAAAGTGCTGCCGCTTCCTAAATCTCATTTTATTCTATTCTAATTGACTGCGTTCTGTTTTATATTGCTTATTGTTTTTGAATGTCAGTCCTGTGCTCTGTTGTGTTTGTTGCTATGTAAAGCCCTTTTAATTGCATGTGTGTGAAACACAGCGTGTAAAGGGATTGTTACTTTATTGACTGAATTATAACAGTATACAATATGGAATGCTCTTTTATAGCTGCTCTATTCAATATTTTGATATTAACAATGGATCACATGACAAACCCACAAAGAATTATCACCCAACTCTCCAGTTATCCTTCATCAGGTGGACATCACCACTGTTTTCCAACCTATAAATAGTTATTTTAAAGAGATCAAGGACATGATACAGATTATTACATTTGTGAGACACGTGTTGTATGATACCAGTTTTCTTTTACTAATTTAAAGGCCTGACATGCATAAACGCACCGTATATTGGCAATTTTTGTTCTATGAATCTCATGCATAAATATAAATTTGAGTAACCTTGTGGAAACAGTCTATATTAAACCATCTAGACAATCAGGTCAGCAGCATCCTCTCAAAATTCAAAACATGTTTTCATGTAAGAAAAAAATTAAGCTTCAACCTTATTTGTTGGCATTTAGCCTTTCATAAACAACGTTTTCACTGCCGGGGCTTCACCCTTTGTAAACACACATAAGGAAAAGCAGTGCATTCCCTCATTTGGCAGCATCACCATGATAACAGTTAAGCAGTAACAACAATATGCAAGAATAACCAAAAACAAATGTACGCATGGTGCATACAGGAGTACAGCTGTGGGTGCAACTGCACCACAGTACCACTACGAGTTCTAAAAACACCCTTATAGCTCTGTGATAACCAATGACAAAGAACAATATTTGGGAATTATGTCGCCTTTTAATTACTTTCCCCATATTTTCCTGGCTACTGTGTGCTTGGTGCCCGAAGCTGCTACCAACACTGCCAAGGTATTGGTGCAAAGTTGTGTCATTTTGTCATTTAGTGCCTAATTTGCTTACAAACTGTTGATTGCTATGTCATGAAAGTCGCAATTACTGTTGCTGTTCTGGCGGATTTCATCCTGAAAGCTGTTGGCATTAAGGGATGTTTAAAGTTTAGTGCCAGGCTTAACAAGTGCGATGAGCTGGAACAGTTAGTTCCATAGAAGACAATGTGTGTGGCTGTGGTTTACAGTGTTGCTGTGCTCAAGTCACAATGACCCTGCTCAGACACTCGGGCATTAAAAAACATTTTCAGGTGATCTAATAACAACCAGACTGCAAAATAATAATAAATAACGGGCATAAAAACACCCGGAACGCAGCAAAAATCCGATAACCCAAATCTTGTTTGGAACCGAGTGTGTGACCTCTTTGTTAGTGTAGTGTGAACACACAGTATATGCATTCTATGTTCTATTAGGCTACTTCTGCGGTCCGCTTGCTGATAATATGCGCTTGTAAAATCAGCCGTTGGTATCTAGATTGTATGTTGTGTAAAGTCCTCCCTTTAATGTCCACTCGTACAGTTCTCTTTTTGCAGACTAGCTACCAAAGCGTTGTTAATAATAATAATAATACATTTGAAAAAGTATCGTGAACCACCAGTGGTCCTCGCCGGCTTCCCCCTAACCCCTTGACATTTGGTTGAATGGAGCAGCTTTTGATTTTATCAGGCCCTCAGTGTCACCTGCGTTCGATTAGGCAAAACATTGCCTAAACTGGGCCGTTGGCAAACCTGCTGCTTCAGAGCAATCTCTCTCTCTCAGTCAGTACCTTTTAATGAAGATCCTCCCGTCCTAATAGAGTTCTCCTGAACTCCCATCACTTCAGCTGCTCTTAACCCCTCCTCCTTATTCTGCAACCCCTCCCCCCCTCGGCCTCTCTCTTTTACTCCTCTACTGTTTTAATTGCTTGAAGGTCATCGACAATAATGTGACAACTTATTAGAAACCCCATCTGATGCCACTGATTTTATACCTCACTTTGCCACAGCGCTTGGTTTCCAGGCAATTACTGAGCATGCTATTTATTAATTTCACGGTTCACGGAGCATCACACGCTATAAATAGTGAAGGATGATAGCTCAGTCATTCACAATGTCGGTGGCTCTCATCGATTTTGAGTGAGATGCTCTGGCGGGACGAAGCCTTCATCTTTCAGGGCCTTAAATGCTGGAACATGGAAATGCACAGTGTGAGAACAGAAACAAGAAGAACCTGTTTAAACTCCCATTTCGCTGCTACACGCTTTAAAAAAAATGTCATAATTGTAATTACATGGGGGGGGGGGGGGGGGGGGGGGAAAGAAAAATCAAACTGGTGTGCCCTTTGCATTTCCACTGGAATCCATTCATCTCCAAAGACAGCTGACATCCCCATACAAGCGTTGTACGGCACTAACAGTACAAGTGTCGAGGCCAATTATGTGTTGCTTCCTTGAAGCACGACAAGAGACTAGCAGCTCTGCAGTCCGCCATGCTGTTCCTCCACAATAATCTCTCCGTGCCAAAGTAATGTGTCTCTGTGTTACGGCAACCGTTTAACCTGTCAAGGCAAGAGTTCCGTGTGTTGGGAAACAATCCAGTAAATTAAGGAGAGACAAAGCCTCAGCCAAGAAGTTTGACTCAGACATCTTTTGCCAAACAAACAAAAATGGTCCTTCCCTTTGTTTGCAACAAAAATGAAAAAATAATCAATGTCCTATACGTGTTTGAATATTCTGTATGTTTCAGACGTTCAAACACCAGTCCATATAGAATTTTTTAAAACCTTTTTGGACATATTTTGAATTAGCAAGCCACACCAATAGACATGTTTGTTTTCACCCCCAAAGAGTCCTCAAATGCTAATTCCACACAGCCTCCAGCTTACTCTTTTCAAGTCTCACTTCACATGAGTGGCTCTCTCACATCCGCAGCCCGTGCTCCTGCCTGAAGGTGTGAAAAAAGGCGAGGGAACATGCACAAGACTTTGACCTTTTTTAAAGTCAACAGCATAAATGTTGACTCTGGCTGTCACTGTTGTCTTGTTATCATTTCTGAGCCACAACACGGAAAACCACAAATGTCTCCCCATTCACGCCAATATACGGGTTTGATCACCAAAGGGCGTCAAGCTTATATATTCAAAAAGGTAGCAAACGGTGCTTGCGCATGACAAGAAAAACAGAAATTAAGCCAGTAAAAGGTTCACAGTCCAAGGTTATTTGCATGTCTCCCCCCAATCAGGATACAGCCCCATGTTTTACATTGCAGCATCGAGGTACAGTGTAGCACACAGTCGTGTAAATCAGGCCCACGAGCACTTAGTGTGTTGACAGTGTGCGGGGAGACACTCGTGCTTCAAAATCCCACTTTAATGGCTTTCTATATGAGGCTATATATCTGTGGTGTTAAAGTCCTGCTCGAGGGCATGTGTGTGTGCGAGGTTTCCTGTGTGTTTTCATCACATTGCTCCAGCTGTAAAGGCCTCCCTGCCAGAGGCTTTCCTGATTGAGAAGGCGGCTCTTTTTTTTACGGTCCGGAGCGCTCTGAACTTTACGAGAGCGACAGCGGCCCTTCCGTCCCGTAGCTCCCAGCTGAAATATCATGTTTGTTTATCTCTGGAGAGAATTTATTCTGCTGATTCATTGGCGGGCACTCCTGCAACGGCTGAAGGAATTCGATTTTCTCTTTATTTATTCGCTTCATTTTTTCCTCCTTGTGGAAGAATAGTCTCTCGTGCGATACCACAGGAAAAGTTCCTTCCTCCCCGCCGTTCGTCCCTTGTGAAATGAGATTAGAAAGAGGAGGGGGAAACCAGAGATAGAGGACAAGCGACATAATCGAGTTGTTATTCATTGTAATCTCCCTTCTCCCGTTGTTGCTTTTTGCTTTCACCTTCAAAATAGCCTATTATATCAAATAAACATGTCAATGTAGGAATTCATCAGTGATCATATTTGAAAAACAGAACAGCTAAAAGTGTGTTTAACAGAGCACTTTGGACTTTTAGGACTGTATATATTGACTATGCTTCTCGAAAGGACAAAAATATCCAGCTGTTACTGGGCAGGGGTTGATGCATATAACTCAAATGGATTGCCCAATATATTACAATTACAGAGCTGCTAACAGGCAGAGCGAAGCCCTACTACCATGAACGATCTATTCCAACTTATTACGGAGGTTTATGATTTGAAACGGATACGACTTGATGTGGTCTCACATTCATTAAAAATGACATTGAGAAATGATAAACCGCTTGGGAAATGGCTTCGGAGGGGAGTTAGCCTAGCTGTGAAGCGGCCAACAGACCTGTGAAATAAAATAAGTACGGGATACTAAAGCAGGCGGCCTGCTTTAGTTCACCATGCAAACACACTTCAAACACAGGCTTCTCTAAATCCCTCTGTCTGGTTTCTGTCGACTAAAGGGACACCGAAGCAGTCTGGATGTACAATCAATAACCCCGGCCTGTTTTCCTGAAACGGTTCGGTTCATCGGTAGGACAGGCCCAAAGTGTTGGTGTCGGGGCCGCGGGGGAGCGCGCGACACACCTTTGCCATCTTCGAACTCCCCCTGCAGTTTTTTTCACGCATCCGATGTGCAGTCAGCTTGACGTGTGACCGCTTGGCATCACGTGTCACACGGATGGCCCTCCAACCACAGGGAAGAGACCCCTTGCATGACACGCTCCTCTGGAAGCATGAGGTCACATGGACTTTTACATGTAGGTCACATGGTCCCTGCATGTTTCCTGCTCTGGTTCAATTCCACCAGGAGCGACAAATGACTGCATCGGAGGATGAGCCAGATTGAGGCTTTTTTTTTTTTCTTTTTTTGTGTGTGTGTGTGCTGGCACAGAATGAGCACACAGTCTTTGGTTTCAGGCAGATTTTTCTTCTCACCTGCCCACACAGACATTGTGTTCTTACCTGGCTACAACTACCGTTTGTACAGGTGATGCATTGGCTGCTTACGGCAAATAAACTCAGTTTGCAAAAAACACATGAATTTGCTTCATATTCGCTTCAAAGCTTATTCGGCAATTTTCTGTGGGCAACCAAAATATCTACAAAATAAATGCCATAGTCATTTAACCAAAGTTATTATCAGGTGTTATTTTATATAATTATGTAAATAAGCAGAATTATGAACTCATTCTAACTTTGGCTTTGTCAGTGGCTCTACGCTTTAAACAGGGACGCTCCAACTACTGCTCTACTGTTTTTGACGTTGCAGGGAAGGCGTGTCAGTTTACGCTCGTTACACGCGAAGTGTCTTTTCAAAATTAATTTCCATGGTCACAGAAAACGTACAGTTTCTGCTTGTTTCAGCCAGGCATAGTCTCTTAACTAAATAAACTTCCAATGTAGACTTAGATTTAGGTAGTACATGGTTAGGCTTAGGAAGATATTGTGGTTTAGGTAAAATAAGTACCTTTGTTACGTCAAATCAGTATGTTTGTTACCTATCTGGAGTGAGCTAAGTACTCAAGTTAAGTAACAAAACTAACCCTGACTTGTTTCACACGGGACATGAACAGCGGTCTCCTGGGTCCTGTGTTTGTTTGACCCGTCCAACCTCCCCATCATGGACTTTCTGGCTCTTTCAACTTTGACATTTGCTCTGGATCTCCATTGCAGTTAATTGAAAGCGCGGTGCGTCTCAAACAGATTCTAAAGGGGGCCCTCCGAGAGTCAGTATTTGGCGCGAGAACAGGTTGGAATTACATTTCTTGTAATGTTGTCAACAACGGCTTTTGCGAACACATTTGATTATGCGTCCCTTCGCATCTCTAATGTGAGACACACGAAAAACAATTAACAAAATGTCTGCGAGTGAGTAACCGCAGTTGCGACTTGCATGTGCAATTAATTTCTGACTCATTGACTTTGCCTTCAGAAAACCTGAAGAACTCATTTAACACGGTGAGTGGGTTTTCAATATCTCTACAAGCGTGACATAAACTTGCGAAGTGCCACCATTCACTCCTGGTGACTTATTTATGCCGTTAAATAATGATGGTGTGCGACTCACCTCGCTGGTATTGCTTTTGTCCTGAAGGAGTTCAGAATGTCCTTCCCCAAAAATAAATAAATGTCACGGTTTGTTTACCAGACAGAGAACAAACTGCTTGTTACAGGGATGAGAGAGAACTGTACCGCTTTTCTATTAAGTCGCCCTTTTGCACAACTTCACTGCTACACCCCCTCCAGTCAAGAAAACACCATCCGCCGTGTGCCATGTGGAAATGGAACAGTAAGTGCTTTAGTATTAGAATTTGTGCTGTTTTTCTGGCTGTCTCCAGCAGGAGTGCAACAGATTAATCAGTGTGTCCTCTGCAATTTTTTGGAGCAGCAGGGTTTATTGAGAAATCTGGCTCTCGGAATAGATTCTGTCACAAAGTTATTATACTGCTCAGAAAATGAAAAAGTCATTGCAGCTCCAAGGTGTTTTCTTGTCCATACCGTTGTTATACAAATGAGCATTAATATGCGTTTATTTACTATGGGGGTGCTGAAAAAAAAATTAGTTTACTCTCATTATTTCCGGAGAGGCGTATGAATTACCAGAAATGGTGAAATAGCACAGGTGCAATATAATGGTCTCCTGCTGATCCTACAGGACAGAAATAAAACCATGTTGTTTGGTCAGGATTTTAGCAACACTCCTACACTGAAGTGAAACAAGCCGAAATAAAAACAGAATTTGAAACTTCACCTTTTGCTCCTGTGCTTTTCCCTACTTATTTAGATCGTCTTCATTCCGTTGTACATCCAGTGGCAGGAGATGCTGGTTATTTAATGTACCTACAGTACCTGTAGCTAGACTCTAATTGTCCCCCAGGGGCACTTCCACTGTTTCAGCTAGGTAAACGCTTTGTGGCTGTAAGCCTATTGTGAATTATATCAAAGCAAATTAGATTAAAGCAATTGGATTTTCATGGTAAATTAGTCTTTAGCCCTCAAATGACCCAATGAATGAGAGAACGGCACCACAGGCTGATCTAAGTAACTGTAAACTACTGTGCCGTGCTGTGTGTTTTTCACCAGCCGACATGGGAGAGAGAGAGACACGAGATTATTCTAATGACATTCTTCAACATCTGTATTTAGAAACAAACGAAAACAGTACATTTCAGGGCTGTGTGTTTTAAAGAAAGTTATCACAGTTTTTTCAAAAAATTCTTTGTGTCGTATACGCAAGACACCGGAAAGTTTACGCCTCAAAAAAAAAAGCCTCTTCTGTTTGTTTGTCTCAGGATGATGCGGTGGAAAGGGATGCGCCACTTGATCAGCGCACGACATGAGAAAATAATATGCCATGAAAGTGACTTTTCATTTGCCGGCAGCACACATAACCACATTACACGCTAAACACAAGAAAAGCAGAAGGACAAAATTAAGGGTTGTTTTCTCTGATAGCTGCGTATCTAATTTGCATGACTTTGCATAATATAGTCCATAAAGGCAACAATATTGGTAATGCGACAGCCAAATCATATTTACCTTGATAGGGCATCAACATTAATTTCACTTCGGATGCAGGGTGAAGAAAAAGGGCCCCAGTTTGGGATGGAGCGCCGGGAAGAGAGAGAGAGGGAGAGAGAGGGGGGTGGGAGTTAGAGACAAAGAAAGACTTAGCACTTCTCTTGAGGTGTCATCATATCTTTAGCACCTCTCTCTGAGGGTCTGCTTAATGAATAACTGAAGTTAGTAATGTTTGTTGCCATCAAGTCAGACAGTTGATGTGAGATAGGAAAATGGGTGATGGGATTATTTTACTGTGACGGACAACTGTGGTTCTTTTTAGCATTTCATTATGTACTTGCAAGATAAATTGAACGTTTTCTGAACACCTATACCATCCTCTGCTTGTGGATGAATCCCTCCCTCTCTATCTATACTGCAGGTCTATCTGACATGGGCGACATGGGTGTGTGCGCGAGAGCACGAGATCGAGAGCGTTTGGCATCTTGGTTAAAAAACAGGAGACTAATTACCTCCTGAAATAATTTAATGTCAGCCCTGGTGCGGGCTCCCCTCAGCGGGACAGCTGAACAGGCCCAGCCCTCTGCTGGGAGATTCATCTCTGTCAGCTTAGATAAACCTGCCGGCCATCACGGTGTTGGCACACACACACACACACACACACACACACCTTGCTCCTGGACCCGAAAAAAAAAAGAAAAAGCCTGATGAAGCCTTCCTGTCCTGTCCCCGCTGGAAAAAGACAGGAGGCCTAAATGAACACGAGCTTTCATTACCGCTCCCCTTTTTAGCACTTAGGAGGTGCATCTGTTTGTATGTTGTTTTTTTTCGCAAATCACCTTTATCCTCCGCAGGCATAACCAGCTGCCATCACTGTGTGCAATGGTCATTGGAGCTGTCACATTGTGGGTAAATGGGAGTGAATATATGCAATGCATGCTCACTTGAGGAATTTTTCTGATCACAAATGTCAATCGCAAAATGCCGTCTTCATTCACTTTTACATGTTGACAAGCTTGAAACACATTGATGGTCATTATTAAGTGACTGTGAATTACAAGTGTGTGAAAGAGGGGGGGGGGGGGGCATTATGTTTCACTCGTTAAAACAACAGTATTATTCATATTTTCTTCACGCTTTGCTTGGTGAAGGAAGAATCTGAACACCCTCCTCCCAAAATCTCAAAAATAAAAAACTTTGATTAAACCATGACATGTTAATGAATCAATAATTTTCACTTAGCCAAATTGCACATAAGAACCTTACAAAATGGTGAACCCCATTTACTGAAAAAGAGACTGCTCTTTAATGCTGCCGAAGAGAATTATGAATAATAAATGTAAAGATTATTTTGTATGAGATGACGTTATGGCCTCACATGCCTTGTAAATACATCTAATAAAAAAATACTGCAAATATCAAAACAGGGAAGTAATAAGTCAGTAAACGGTTGAAGTCCATTGCTCATCAAAGTGCAGGAGAGAGGGAGACAGCTGAGGACAGCTCATGCCTTCACGGCACAGATAACCTTTGGTTTCTCATAAAGACGATGTTCTTGAGATAGTTCTTGAGAGATGGACTGAAGGACACGTGTCGGCATTAATGAACGGAATAATGTTCAGAACCGTCAACGTGTTTCTTTTTGACTTCACATATTAATCCAAAGGGTTCCCGATGAGTGATGCTCAACATTCATTGAAGGCAAACTTTGCTGATAGAGAATGAAGATGTTGTGGAAACACTTTTGAAAGATGATGCTCTGTCTCTAATAAGAGCCTTGATGCAACTATACTGACTTTTTCTGTTGTTCAAAATGAATTTCACTCTACAAATAAGAAAAATAACCTTCCTTCTAGCCCAAAACAATGCTATTGCCCGCCCCTCGTCTAAAAGATGCGGGGACTGTGGCTCCTCTCGGCTGTGTCCTTGTGGTCCAATCAAACCGCACCTTATGTGTCGGTCACAGTCCGGTGATGGATGGCTGCTTAATGATCAGCCATCCTTTGAAAATGAATGCTGAAATATCTTTCCAATATTGGCATACTATTAAAGCTATTAAATTTAACGTGTTTGTCGGACACAAACAAGGCGTTGGTCCCTCATCATCACCGGCATCACCTGACCTGTTCAGTGTTGCTCTCTGATCCTGGCTGTTTCGATAAAGCAGCGGCGTGAAGTGGCGCCTTTGAAAAGATGAGATTCATATGTATTCAAGACATAAAGAGAATGCTTAAGTGATATGTCAATAAAAACACATTCACTGTTTTTGTGTTTGTTTTTTGCCAAGCAGGCAAATGGATTAACTTGTTGGCAACATAATGAAAGGGATGCAGACGAGTACTCTTTGTTATTTGATGGGCATGAAAAGCACACACAAAAAGCGATTCTTGACGGTGCCCCAATGGCTCTTTGTTTGGTGAAAAAATGGACATAAAGGGCAACACTGAAAAGCATCAGCGGTTATATTTGTCCATGCAGACTTGGGATTTTGTTTCTGATTGATGGAGCAAGAAATTCAGATACGCAGGTTTAACAGCGTTTTGAATGAGGAGGCTGTCATTGTATATTCATTTAAGATCATTTCATCTGGCTTCTCCTTCTTTCTCCTCGCCATCGTTCTTTCTCTCTCTTTTTCACACTTTTGTCTTCTTGGATCCATTTCTTAAAGGTCAGACGGACTACAGCGTCCCCGTACTTGCAGACACTTTCGTCAGATGCAGGGACAGCAGCCGTCTATGAAAACGTAGAGCCATGACATCGTGACAGCTTTGTTGTTCTCAAAAAAAAAAAAAAAAATGAAGTCCTTGGGACTTTTATTCGATGACATTCCAGTTTCCATCTTACAGTAAGTTTTCTCTCTCAGATCCGGTTATTTGGCACCTTTGGCACCACTTTTGCGCTTTATGAATTCCTTTTTATCGAGCACTGAGACAGTGGTCTTCAAGGGTAAACAAACAGTTATACTATCAATATATTCAAGTCAACAGAGGTAATTATGTTTGGTTTTTTTCAGATCTGAATATTTCACACACTCGCCCTCAGCTCGGAAGTTAGATCTCAAAACATTATTTCCCCGGTGAGTGTTTCAAACTCTTCTAAAGGATCCTCGTGGAAGCTCGGAGGCCGAGACAATAACCTGGATTACATTTCACAACACAAATTAATTTACCCTTTCTTTCCCTCAGCACTTCTTAGCATGTTAACGTCAGACGGATGCGAGAAACTTGCCCCCGAGACTCGATCTCTGCGGTGAAATTGAATTCTCAAACTGAGTGAGCGAAAAAAAAACGGCTTGGAGCAGATGTCATTCAAACGCGAGGAGGCCAGAAAAGGAGTTTGAAATAACACCCCGAGTCAAAACACGGGCATATTCATCGACCCCTCACCTCTTCAGCCATTTATCCCGTTTCTCTTTCTTTTTTTCTTTCATCCCACCAATGAATCCCTTCATGAAACGGCACAAAGAGGTAAAGAAATGAAGAAGAATTGTGAGAGTGAAGGATGATAGAATCCTAAAGCTTTAAGGTGAACGGTACTACAGTATCTAGGTGGTGTAGAATGAGCTCCATTATTGCTCTCAGGGCTCAAATTGAAAACATTACCGCTCCCATTCAGAGTCCTCAGACACAGAGGATGGTCTTTATTTCCAATCTCAGTCTCCTTTCTGGTTGAGGGAGCGCCCATCCTGTGTGAGTGTGTCTATATGTGTGTGTGTGTGGGTGGGGGGGGGATGTGTGTTTTTTTGTCTCCACAAGAGTGTCTCGATAAAGTCCTCACTGCTGATGCCGGGCATATACGTGACCTCCCCCGAGCTTTTTTCTCATTACCCCCCCCCCCCCCCCACCACCACCACTCGCAGACGGAGACCTCAGTGCATCTTTAAAGACTGCCTTTACATCGCCAAAGCTGTGGCATTAGCCGGCGGCGCTGCGGTGTTGACCTTGGCGAGCCCCGGACACATCATCAGTATGCATTGTGTTGCACTCAAAAGGACACACCGCTATATTCTGGTGAGGATGGAAACGGGTGAAAATCACAAGTTACTTAAGAAAATAAATAAATAAAAGATAGTTCTTATAGCCTTTGCTGTCAAGTTCAAGCGTTTCACATTCCTGTGTCGCTTCTCAGTTTGATTCTTAGAGAAAAAAAACCAAGGCCTGAAAGCTTGGAAACATCATGTACCAAAGATGCAAAGCTAAAGATGGCTTGCTTCATCATATTCATGATTATATTGCGGAGCAACACTGTTGCATTCAATACGAGATTTTCCATCAAGCACATGAAATATTGAGACATTTAATGAAAACAACTGAATATAATGCATGAAAAAGTCTGGAGCATACTCATATCAGGCTCTCCTTCTGTAGTGCAGTACGTACCAACCTGGCTCATTTCTGAAAGGCTGTTTACCTAAAAACAATTCTCTGCAAGTAGAAAGGTCACATCTCCCTCATCCCTCCTCCACCCTTGTTTCTGCTGCCACCCCTCCCCTTTATCCGGGGGAGGCTGCCAGATTGCTTTAGCCTTTTTAGTGCTGCTAGCTGACAGACAGACAAGGCGCCGACAAGGTCACCGCCAGGAAAAGCATTCATGATGGAAGCACCAGCTTTAAGGGAAGACGCCAGCACAAACCCATGAGTCGAGCACACGCACTGTGTGGCTTTAAAGTCAATTAAATGGGAACAACTGTATGCTGAATCTAAAATCATACTGTTATGCCACAAGGATGAGTTGCTGAGAACTAGCAAACTATTCGGAATTTTGTAGTCGAAAGACGCGGTCTTATTTCTCCTCTCTTCTCCGTTGTCTTTGGATGCTGACACTCACCGTCAGTGTAACAGCAATTAGCAAATGAAATTAGAATCCCTTACTTTTTGCAGGAAATTTATTTTTTTACGAGTTAAATCATACACCCACAAGTATGGATGGGCGGCTAGTTATAGTTGAAAGCGGCGGTGCGAGATTAGTGACAGACGAGGTATGGCAGGAAATCTTTCATATAATTTAACACCTGAAAGTGCCGTTTCCTGCCATATAGAGCCCTCCATCATGACCCATAAAGCTGCTCTTTCACTATAAAGCTCAGTTTATATTGCACTCTATATTACAGTGTTCCCACTCATAATTGCGTGAGACTGTGGTGGGTGGACCTCGGATCTTTCTAGGGGTGTTTGGGGACATGCTCTCCGGGAATTTGTTTTGCACAATTTAAATGAAAGGGTGCATTAATCTGACGCACTCTAAGGGGAACATTTAGAGGATCTAGATCGATAAAGAACTTTGTGCTTTTGTAAATAATGTTGTGCTCTAGTAAATAAAATAATCATAAACAAAGTGGTTTTATAGATATAAATGGGGATGACACAGCAAAAAAGTCACACCCACAAAGCATTGTAAACGAGACGGGGTACTTGTTTCAAGCTGGGATCGGGTGGGTTGCTGACAGACCCTATATATCCCTGACGCACTGACGACAGTCCCCCCCCGGTTGAAGGTCGTGCCGGAAGCAGGGGGGCCACGTACGGCCCTGCAGGGAGAGAGGACACCCTGCGAGCACTAAAGTCCACAGACCCGGGAAGCGTGGAGGTCTAGGTGAGGGGTGTCCCGAGTTCATGAGAAAAGGATTTAAGAACGTAAAATGTAATTTTTAAATAACAGACAGATATACTGTAACTATGATCCTAGCTAGCTCAAATGTGTGTAAAATATCAATGTTGCATGATCAGAAAGTGGGGATGCAAAAACACACTTTTTGCTCTGCAAGTATAACAGCGGAGGGTGCAGCTGCTCCACTTGCTCCATCGCTCAGGCACATATGCACGTAACACAACACTAAATGCACCTCCATTAACTTTTGAAACTTAGACACCTCAAGCATTTCTTTGTGACATTTTGGCTTCTTTTTTTTTGTCATATCTGTCACTCCTCAGTCCCCCCAGGTACTCCTCATCATTTTGAAACCCTTCATGCTTGTCTGGCAGTCAATAGCCAGGGCTAAAAGAAGCACTTCCCTTTGGGGCCTCGAGCACAAACACAGGTTGCGAAGGCTAATGCTCCTTCCGCCTGACAGCTCCAATAGAAGCGTGCGCTCTGGAAGAAAGGCTAATTGGGCTGAATGGGGTATTTGCATTAAGGAATGGTGAAGGTGTCGAATTGCCTAATCGCTTTTCATTAAGAAAGAAAGGTTGAATTATGCTGTTAAGTGGTCTTTTCCACATCAACAGAATGACCTCAAACCCTCAACCATCATTCTTACTTTATAACACTGTCGAACTGTGGTTGATTGCGAAAGTGCCATCACCTTAAGTTTAAAATAACCTTACTGCCATTGTAATCCGATTCAGAACGGTCTCTTATGCTCAGCACAACTACAAGAAGGAGAAATACTGTAAACCAGTCAACACCTGAGAAAAGTTAGAAGGGTTCATCTCTTATGTCCTTTACAAAGTTAGACTTCTCCTTGTAGGGGGGAATGTTTCCAACAATGAAAAATGATGTTAACAGCTATCTGTGGGCAGTGGCTAAGACCCTTTGGAACGCTCCTAAGAATATATTCTCTTTTATTGTCCTGCTTTTTTAGCTTCTCTGATGTCGCAGGGCTTAAGGCAACATCGCTCACTGCACAAACGTGGTGGTGAAAGGACTGAACAGATGTGTCCGCGCCGTAAAAAAGAAAAGGGAGAAAGCTGACGCAAAGATAAATGAGATGAGAGGGGGAAAGAGAATGATACAGTAAAGACGGAGAGAGAGAGAGAGAGAGAGATTGGAAGAAGACGGGGAGTGAAAGATGAAGTGGCGTGATGCCAGTCCATTGCCTTACCTTGTTATCTTCATCCCACTCAGTTTTTGACTTGTCTACGTGTCTGACAGGAAGTATCAAATGGATCAGGGTTCCCAGAATTTCGCCCTCTTGCCGATGCACACGGCCACAGACAGAATCGAATAACGACGGTTGTTTATTAGTATGTGGTGTGTTATACTTCATAAGGTCATTAGGGAGCAGAGTCTTAACAGGAAATCAATCCATCTAATCAACTGTTCGCTCTGAATCTCATCTCATTTCTCTCCAGACTTGAGCGTGTAAAACCGGACACAATTACAGCACCAAAAGTGTTTTTGATTTTGGGAGCAGGTATTGCATCTGCATAATTCTTTTATGAAATGAGTGTATATTTTGGGCATGTAGAAAGAAACGTACCACGTCAAAATGTCACACAACACAGTGGCATTCTTTCTTTTTTACAGCTTGAACAATCCTTCCCAACACCCAAGCTGAACTTGGTATACATGTCATGTAGATTGCCCCCGTATCACTGCAGTGATGCAAATAAATTGTGAATCTGCAATGTTCATGAGTTCCCATACATTATTGTGAGCGGGAGGTGAAGCGTGATGTTCCTATATAGCGATGTCAAAGTGCATTAGTGAAACTCTCACTCTCCCGGCGGGGAACGAGTGCCTGATGAAACATTAGTTTAGCAACAGTGTCAAACCCTGTTTACCGTGAGGCAAATGCATTGCCACGCAGGTTGAGAGAGACAATCGTTATGATCAGAGGTTGAGCCCTCATGGGTCTCTGTAGGTCTGGCTCCATTATTTGGATGTCTGTTTCCCAGTGAAAATGTGCATGAGCAGGCCGCAAGGGCCTTTGGGGGACCGCTTGTCGCACCAATCCAGACCTGCTGATTCTTTGGTGATCAGTATTAACAGTAGGGTGTATCCTTAAATAACTCTGCAACCATTTCCAGTGAACTGTCCCTTCATGTTGGGGTCACACTAAAAATTGTTATTTATCCATTTCAATGAAAAAGTGCATTTTGACTGAAGGTTGACCTGCCAAAATAGCCAGACTGACCGACGAGAGCATGGGAGCTCGGGTTTTCTCGTCAAGTTCAAAGATATCCTGTTTAAGTGAATCGGACACTGAACGCTGTTCATGTTGCATTTCACAGGCTCCACCTCCACTCCAACCATCCACCTGTAGGCTCTGATTCTATGTTCTATGTAGGGGGAATGTACATATTCAACATTTACACAGTAAATAGTTAGCTGACTGCTAAATCAGATGTTTTTATTTCACCATGGAGAGCCAAAACTTGTGTTTTGTGGTTCTGCTAAACATGACTCCGATATACTGTCGGTTGTTTCTATTATTTAGTCCACCACATTTATATCATTGCAGATAGGTTGGTTAATAAAACACCTCCCTGCATTATGCAATACACTTCGACAGCACCACACTCTGCATCCATTCAAAAGAATCATGAAGTTGAACCCACACATTATGACCTTCATGATGGAAAGATGTATTCCAGGACTGTTGTGTTAGATTCGTTTGTGCTGGTGTACCTAATAAACTAGAAAGTGAGTGAATAATGATATTAATAGTTGAAAAATTGATAAAAGCGGCCAGTAAAAGGCAAAGTATTGGCCTAAAGACCCCGCCAGCAGGCTGTAATTATGATGGTGCTGAGTACCCGACATCTCCAGAATCAGCACTCTAGACAGCGGCAGTGACACAAACAGCAAAATAAACGATCTCTGTAAAGTGCATTAAACTTCCTTGAAACCTTTTACTCTATTATATGTAGTTCCTGTTAAATGGACTAAACAACACTACTGATGATTTAAGTTCCCTGAAAATTGTGAAATAAGTACTGCGCATGTAAGCTTGTGCAGAGATTGTAAAGGCCTCCCCGCTGAATGATAAAATTCCCACCCAGGTGCCACTTTTATCTGTTGCATTGCTCTTCAAGGTTATCTCAAACGTGCGGCACAAAGTACTCTCACCCGGCAAAGAGAGGAAGCAAGGAAAATAACCAAAACCATCAGTCACTAATTCTATTTCCCAGCTCGGGGAGGTGGTACAGCCGGAGGGGAGGAACACTGACTTACACACCTCCACTTAGCCCCAGCTGAGGGCCCCCCACCACCCCTGAGATAGAGTTACCACAGGGGGCCACTTGGAGGCTAAACGCCCTTCTACAGCAGGCCCCTCGGGGCCCCATTGTACATTCGTCCCTCAGTGGGAACCCTTGCCACTGCAATCTCTAGCCAATCACCTTCCCGAGAGACGATCTCATTTGTGTAGAACCTGAGTGAACTTTATGTGACTGTGAAGCAAAATTCACACTCCAAGGACTCGTTCAATAGAGGCTGTTCATTTTTTTTTTTTACCTGTCTACAAAACAGTGTGATATCCTACTACAGTACGCCACAGCTTTGTAGAGGAATGAACGGCATCTGTGTTTATATCTAAAAGCTGGGGCTTGTTGATGACTTCAATACTGCAGATTCATGAACATCGTTGCCTCACCTGTGCCAATTCAAATGTTTCATTGCCTGCAGCCCATGCCTGTCTCCTGTTTTGTCATTCGATGTACGATTCACATTCAGCCATGGGAAAAGAGCTGCAAAGCAATATCTTTCTCAAGGGAATGCAGCTTTGTGAAAGAATTTCCCTTCAGAAGATAGCTTTTCCTTTTTAAAGCAGATCTGGTCCTGTACCATGTGGCCTCCAGCGAAAGGCCAAGCCTGTGTGGCTTTGCCCCAGAGATAGGGTCTCGAGGCAGGGGATGGATCAGGCCCATCCCATCCTCCCCGTGCTGGCTCACACTAGTGAGAACACCTGGTGTAAGTCCTCAAAGTCCGGGGCAGGATCGCTGCTCCGCAAAGCGTAATAAGCCAATATAGCAGCTTTTCTTTGCTTTCAGCTCCCTTATCATGAGTAGATGGGAGTCCTTTCTTCTGGTCTGGCTTTGTCACGGCAGGAAACCAAACAAGACAGCAATGGGGGCTTAAACTTAACTTATTGGAGACCAGGCTACTTCAATTCACATCCATTCTATTTATAATTCAAAGTTACTGACTTGAAGAACAGTTGAAAAGGTCAAATGTATCACTCCTCCTTCCAGAGGGTCATGTTTGGCAGTACTACATCATCGTATATATACGTCCTGTCTGAATGGATGTATCCAATATAGTGATTGGAGGACTGTGATACGCTGTCATGTGCTTTCTTGGTTTTGCAGTCTAATATTCCCACATGTGCTGCCCATACATCCAATATGAATTCAGTTGTCACTGTAGACAGGGAATGTATACGCACTTTTTTCCAATTCAAGCCCCAAACTGCTGTCGTAGGTCTATTGAACATTATATTCCAGCGGGATCATGCTGTTTCATCTCCCCCGTGTCTGGTTTTCCCAGACTGTAATGGTCTCTCTGACTCTCTGTCAAACTGTATGTGGTGTATATGTGAGCGCGCCGGTCTCAAAGACACAAGAGTACCGATCTGTCAGCGTCACCGCAACAACACTCCCTCACAAACTCGATCACTAACTAGGCTTCCACGGATCACTTCTTTCGCTAGAAATCCTTTCATATTTGTCCGACTATCCTTTTATCCCTCTGCGTGTAAGTGAAGTGCTTACACATGCACAAAAAAAAGTCTCGAAAACACCAGCGTAGTACTTATACAAACAATAAATCCTTCATATTTTAATCTCCACAAGCATTACTGTTTTTGCCACATCATGGAAACAAAACGCCTCGTGGCTGCAGTCCATACTGTAAATCTGGTGAGTGTTTCTGACAGATTGAACAGTCCTTGGAATATATGTGTACGAATAGGTTTTGAGAGCCCTAGTTATCTGCTCTGTAATATTTGCTAAGATAAGCATTGTGTCGACTAGCTGCGGGCCCTGGTTTGGCGTAAAAGGTTAGCAAAGTCATTGGGCTGCAACACGTGCAATGTTGCTGCGGCAGCATCCATCTCTGCGAGAATAATGTGAGCGCCGTGACATTCTCCCGGTTTTAGTGGGGGCGCGGAGAAAGATATGGTCTGTCAGCATGACGCAGATTGGTTGCAAGATGCTAAAGGTGAGACGCCGTAGAATGTGTGGCTCTGCACTCAGTGCCCCTAATTTGCATGGAATAGTTTGTATTCCAGAGCAGTTTGTAACAAGATGTGCGAGCGGGAGATCTGTGTGTGTGTGTGTGCATGTGTGTGTCTTTGCAAGCTACTGTAAGGCAACCATTTACTCGCTTACATGCAAAAAAAAAAGAAGCTTTTAAACCATCCCCTCCCCTTGCCTCTTACTAATTTCTCTCTCTTTCCCCGAAAGAAACAAGAAACAGATGTCCAGGTGACCTGGCTCCATTTACCAGAGCTCCTCCGGAGTATAACTCAACGCTTCTCCAGAACCCTGCCCAGCCTCCAGACACCAGGCACAGCCTCACCATCCTTCTGCCCCGACGTGGGACTTGCGAAGTGGACTCGGAGACGGTGATGGCAAGGGCAGCGAGCCAAGACTGGCTCTATCTTCATATAACTCCTGCTGGAGGTGGGAGAGTGCGAGCTGGTCTCTGCCCATCCCTCTGCTGTAAGTGGTCATTAAAGAGCCGGCTGACAGCGCTTTCATGAGTAGTGGTGGAGGTGTCCTGTTCGCTGCACCAGCTACTCCACTCAACAAATTTAATGGTGTCCGCTGGTTAGTACTGATCCATCTGTCAATGTGTTAGTGTGTTAGCTATCATCATGCCGTGCAGAATGTGTCTTCTCTGACTGTACTAAACTTCAGGTTTGAATGCGTATAAGAGAAGGACAGATACGCGAGAAGATGAAGGAGGAGAAGTGGTTTCTTCTCTCCTTTTTTTGTAAACCTTTTTGTTGTTGTTTCAATTTCCCTCAAATGAACCTGATTAGTATCAAAGATCAAGAAACAGAGCTGGTTGACAGGTTGATCCTGAGGTAATCTCAGTCAGGGCCTCTCTGTCTGATTGCTGTGGACTGAATGTGAAGCATATTTGAAATGTTTTATCCAAGAGGCCTGTAGATTGCTGCAGATAAAGCTTTGAACAGCACTCGTTTCACAGGAAAGACTCATCGACTTCACATGCGTGCGGCCCTCCAATTACCATCATTACATGTGACAGGCTACAAGTACTGTGGATATTTATGCGGGGATGGGAGCAGGTTGCATTCCCAGAAAAATAGATCGTAGTTTGGGAACTGCAAATCTGGTGTCAAATCTAATGCGATGTCATTTCAAGCAAAAGTCACAGTTTGTATATCAAAAAAACAAGGCTCTTACGCATCACGCCCCAATACTGATGAGGCATCGTTTGATTCGCATGCTAGTATTATCCTCCGAGTTAATGGCAGATGTAATACCCATCAACTACTACATAACGTTCCATTTCTTTTTCATCTTTCAATTCCAACGCATTGTTCTCGCTCCAGGTATTCCAGCAAATGGTGAATAAATTACTTGGAGACGCCCAGAAGCCTTTATGGTTTTTCATTGTTATTTGTTCAGTATGGTTCTGGGTTTTATTTATCTGCCTTTATTTTATGTTGGGAAATCGTGGCAGATAATCTCAGGGAGCAGGCATGGGAGAATTAAGCTGCGTGGTGCAGTGGTTGCCCCCCCCCCCCGCCCCACATTCTATTTCCCTCTACCCCTTTCTCTCCCCATGCCTGCCTCCCAATCCAATCTACCCCATTCATCAGATGGAAGTGATAAGCTTGGGGAGCACATGCAGAGGCACAATGTCGGCTAAGCTCTCTGTGCGACTGTGTTGTATTGCAGTAACTGTCTCATATGTGTTGCCACCTTGAAGTGAAACATTTTTAGCAACTTCTGCTTGTGTGTGTGTGTGTGTGTACAGGTTTGGAGTAAACAGTGGCAGAGGTCAATATAGGACATAAGCATTCATCACGGACGAGGAAATGTATGTCATCAACGCAACCTGTCATGTTCCAAAGATGTTTATTTAAATAAGTGTTAAACTGGATGTTATGTGACACTCTTAAGGGCTATCTATACAGGATTCAGAGCATTAGGAGCAGACATCAATTTGCTATGTAGATATAAGATATAGTGGAGTGATGTCTACCTGAACAGTTAATAAAGTAACTGTCCGTCTGTGTGTGCTGTAATCCGAGCTTCTCTGTGCTTCTGGCCGGCCGTGCGTGCCTTTTAGTGCATGTTTGTGCTCTGCTAATGGTTAGCTCTCATGCGGACCCATGCCGTCATCGCGGAAACATAGCTCCCACACTCCAGTTCCCTGTCAGCTAAACACTGTTAGCTCTGTCAGCGCTGTTGCCGTTGTTTGCAGGGTTAGCACTGTTAGCGCTGTTAGCTACAAGCTGTAGGCTCAGCCGCTGCCATGTTGACAGCAATGGAAATGACAATGGAAATGCTCTCTATTCTTTATTTAGCACCTTTTAATTAATTATAAGTGGATATTGTTACAATAACAGTTGTTCCAGTAATTTCAAATGAGTTGAGCTAGAATACTTGTACCCGCTAGCAACTGCAGAAGTACCCTCTCGGGCACAAGAACCTCTGGTTGGGAATTACTGCTGTACAGTATGCGTGCCTGCATCTGAATGTGCAGGTGTGGTGAGAGAGAGAGAGAGACAAAGACAATGAAAGACAAAGACAGAGCGATTTAATCTCACTAGCATAGCGAGTATATCTTTCCTACTGTTCAATTCTCCATGTTAGACTTATCTCAGTCGATGGACATACAATAAATCAAACGAGACCTTCGCTCTGCAGATAGAAAATGAATTGCCTTCATCCTTTCATTAGACACTTTATCTAACTTCCATTCTTCTATTTATCTATCTGGGAGAGCATTCATGTGTCACTTTCTCTTATCCTTGGAGACGAGCGTGGAGACAATGGTTCCACTGCAGCATTTCCTCCCGTTCTGTCTCTGCTCAGCAAAACATGACGGAACAAATGAACCAATTAAGTGTGCTGGTGGCTGTGCTGTCCCTGGGGGGGCATCTAAGGAACTGAGACGGCCTGATTAGCTCCAAGGTAGGCCTGACTGGAGACAGCCTGCTAAGAGTGAGAAAAGCTCCCATAATGTGAACACACACCACTTGACAGTGCACCTGTGTGTATCGCCCTCTGTGCTCTCGGCATTTTGATTGGTGTTGATTGGTGCCTAAGCTGTTTTTAACATGGAATTCTTACAGAGACAAACACATGTGTGTGTCAGATTAGCACTGGGTGCAGGCTTGACAAATGTGCTGTGGATTGTAACTGCATTTTACAACAGAGACAGACCTTATAGCCAGCAATATAACCTAAAATGTGGGATACATGAAACGACAACAAATCACCTCCATGAGTGACTTCTCCAGTTGGGGAGTGGAGGAATGTCTTAGGCACTCTAACTTTATTTCCATTGATCCCATGTGCTTCAGGAACACCTAGATGGGTTCCACTTGACTGTAAACAAGAATGATCAGTTAATACCTGCAGTATTGATCTGACTTGACCCTCTAACATTGAATCTCTTTGAAGGCACTGTTCAATCTTTCTGTTATCACACAGTTGAAACTTGTGAGCTCTCTAGGGCTGCTGTAAGGAAACATTGCTTACAGAGACACATCTATAGCCCCCAGTAAACAGAGTAGGCGAAGTAGAGGTTGCAAAAACGGAAACAAAACAAGTCGCCTTGGCCATCTAACCAATCTACAAGAGAAAAATGGAGAGAGGTCTTCAGGAATTAGTTTCAATTGTTATTTCCTGTCAGGTAGTATTGGCCATGTTTCATGTTGACAAAGACAAGTATTCACATGTGATGGGAATATCCGAGAAGACGCAGCTGATTAGTTATGCCATTTCAACTTTTTTTTTGCTTTATCGAATTTTGCCACTTCCATAAAGATTTTCTCAAGTGATACTTCAAAATGCGCATGGAAATTTGTGAATGAAATCACGGCTTATATGTTTTACATACATACATACATTTTGCTGTCATGGTCGGATTCAGAAAATATAAACCCGTTCCCACTCCCAGCTGGTTAAACACTGCCCCTTGGTCAGTGTCCCTTGGCATCGAGATTGACGGACAGAATGGCACTTTAGTTACTGAGTCTGCTTGGGGTGGGCGGGAGGGGTGACAGATGGGTCAAACAAACACAGGACTTTCAACCAAGAGACTGCTGTTCGTGGTTCCTGTAAAGCTTAAATTAAGCGTTGACGTATTTAGTCATGTTCATCTCTATCACATAAATCGCTACTCAAGTGAGTCGTTAGTATCCCGAGTCACGTGAGTCACGTGATCCGCTAGTTACATGCGTGGTTCATCACTCTGTGGTCACGGTAGTCAACCACGATCGTTTCCTAAACCTAACCAAGTGATTGCGTTGCTTAAATCGAACTTCCTGTCAAAATGGAAGTTAATTTTGAAAGGACACTATGCATGGAAGTAGTGTATATTGACAAGCCGTCCCGACACGTTCAAAACTAACGCTAAAGGGTTCCCTAGTGTGTCAATCTCCAATACCGTGGGACACTGAGCAAGCGGTGATATTTGACGAGCTGGGAGAAAATATCTGTGTTTAGGAAATGCTTAAGTTGCACCCAGATTTGTGATTTTGAATGAATCCATACCCCATAGAGGTAAACTGTACTGCATTTTAGCTGAGCTACTCACAAGTCATGGAGGGATTCATCCTTTGGCCTATGATGCACAACATGCTGAATGGGTGACTATGTCACCTCAGTTGTTCAACACAGGCTTTTTACTTTTCTATCAATCCTAGAGCCACTCAGCTCTGATATTGGCCCTGCCTACCTCTCCTATCCTATTTTGCTTATTTTCTGACATTGTGACATTCCCCCTCTCTTTCCCGTCATCGCCATTCTGACGAGATCTGCAGTTTCCGGTCCTAGGGGGAGAATGGAACATTCAAAACCTCTTCATCTCCGAGGCAATTTTGAGGCACCTTGTCCCCCTTGGTCAATTTGTCACCTTGCTGAACGCCAGGAGGTGTCCTTGGGGTAGACCACTGGTCATTGCTCTACCTGACACTCGGAGAGGGAGAGAAAGAAGGAAACAGAGAGAGGCAGAGGGAGAGAGGGAGAGGAGCAGAGGGAGAATGAACCTGACAAAGGCCCTGCAACAGATCCGTCCCACTCAGCAGAGCCAAGGGAGTATGCAGCCAGGCTGTCAGCACCTCTCATTAGTCAAAGGCAGCCTCCCTGACAATGTGACACTGATTACTGAAAACCCTGATTCAGAGTTTCTCCCCTTCTCTGTGTAGCCGCAAACAGTGTCAGCTAAAGCTGCATGCACATGTTCACTCACATGCGCACACACACGCACACACGCTCGTTCAATCCACTCTCTTTTCTCACCCGAAATGCTTGAAGTGTGTTTCATTTCCTTTCAACATTCCCCTTCCATTTCCAAAGGGACTAAAGCCTTCATTAAAAAGAGTGATAAAGGGCAAACGGGTGCCTTCAAGCTCTATTTAGAATCTATGTATTGATTTCAAAAAGGTGTAAATAAATATGAAATGGCATTATTGTATACAGAGGCCTTGACACTGGCAGCGGTGGTGGAATTAAAAGGGCTGAAGAGTGGCATTCATTAAGAGTTCATCATTTTTATCGATCTAGCTGACATGTCTCCGCACTGAGGAGGATCTGATTGCTTTTAGTTAATCACTGCACAGTTGAAGGGAGGATTGAAATGAAGTTTTCGGGGGGGTGCAAAGAAAAATGGGAATTGTCTCCAAATATCAAATAGAACAGTGTCAGTTCTGACTCTCTCTGCGGAGAGACCCTTGCTTTCCACTCCCTTTGCTAGAAACTTTAGTTCCTAAGCATGCAGATAGATGTCAAACACACTCCACCGTTTATTGAACACTGGTACAGCCAAATGCATCCATGATTGTAAAATCATTGTTCTTCAACAACAAAGTGCCCATGATGTAGTTTTCCCCTCTGTTATTTGATCATTTAGTGTCATTTGGATGATGTCTTGAATATCTGTGATCCATACCAGCAGGGAAAAACAGAGCATTATTTGTATAGGTCTGTGGTAACAGTGCATCCAAGATAAGGTATAAATGCTTGATATTTGATGGTCTGGGATTAGTTAACTAGGAATTCCTATATTTGATCAAAGAATGCCCTATTTCCTTGATCTAAAAGCACAAGTTGATCATCTTATTTATCACGGACATACAGTATTTGTGAAAAAACTAATGAATCACCATTTTGTTTTTCAGGCTTACGTGACCACGCATGCACAACTACACAGCTCCATGGTGATTAAATACAAATTATTATGCTTGCAGTCTTGAGAAGTGAACAATAAGCCCTGTGTCAAAATAGCACACTAGAAGAGGTTCTAAATTACCATGCACAACATTTCAAATGAAAACAAAACATCTATACACTGATCTTAGATAAGAGTCATTTGTTTGTGCTTGTAAAAAGAAGGCATTCAGCAGCACTTTGTACCCCAACAGCTTAGAGAAAATGTCCTACATAAGAAAGAAGAAAGTAGGGATAAAAATAAAAAAACAACTGAAAGGTTATGCTAATGTCTATATCTAAATACAGATACAGATGGAAGAAAATAGATTTCGTCTCTGTTAGCGCAACAGAGATGAACATCTGTCCTCTTGCAATTCTCGAGGTACCGGTGGATCAGTCACTCTCAGGACAAAATAGATCTTTACTGGGTTGTTCTTATTGGTGTATACAAGATTAGCTCATCCTTACACAGGAGAGGTTAGTTGATCTGTAAGTTAGCGCATCAATTGGAGCATTTCGGATGTACAATACATGTCATCGTGGCAAATCATCATTTATATTTTCTAACTTTACAAAGTTACGGTTAGATTGGACATTTCAAACTGATGCTGCACCCATTGGCAATTTGTGTGGAGAAAATGGAGTGCTGAGAGTTGTAAGACATCATTACATGTGCTCTTTTGTTTCTGTTCTAAATATCTTATACTTTGTGCTAAGCGATCAGTAAGTAGACAGTGGGCTGTCCTCTTGATCCATGAGAAGACGACACGTTATGCCTAAAACAATGGTTGATTATCTTATGTACGTTGTGAACTTGTTGTGTGGTTACACCTAGGAACTTTTTCATCTTTGCATTTATTCCTTTTCAGCAGAAAATCTATATTTTTGGAGCGCATATATTTCATGTCTTGAAATAGTTACCTTTACATTGCCGATGACGCACACTCAAAATAAATAGTTGTAGTCAATAAAAATGGATAGCTACAGTAAGTTTGTCTTATTGTTTCTGGAATGCTTGGCCAGTTTTAAGCCACTGGGACAACAGAGCATGTGGCTAACATGAGTAGAAGCAAGAGGAATGGGCACTACTAATGGGAAAGGTAATTTCTAACAGTGGTTGACAGGGTAGCAGTAGTGTCATAGCACCTCACCCACATGTCCAGGAAATAAACCTCCTCTCTGCTCATTCCCATTATAAACCTAAAGATGCTGTAAAGAAATATTTTCAAGAGTGTGATGGCCGCCGTACTTGCTGCCACACATCTGATTTCAATGTTGGTAACCGTCCCCCAATCTTTTCTTTATAGTTTACGCTCAAGGGTTAATTTCCTCCTCATTGAAACAGTTGACCTTTTGACCTCATGCATGGTGTCTTTGCGTTGTCTCCTTTTGCTTCAAAAATGGTCTGATCAGACATTTTATTTGTTCCTAATTGTGTTAAATTTGGTCTGTTGATTCATGTTAAGTTATCAAAGCCTGACATAAAGTTATGCTATGACCACTTCTATGGGTCCAAAACATTGGTCCCAATGTATTATGAATATTCTGCTGACAGCGTTTATTTCTGATTGGAGTATTAACACAATCAGCCAAATGAAAATGTCTTCTCTTTGAGTTGGACAACCTAGATGGATATAACCTTTGGACACACAGATTGAGTTGGCCAAAAAAAAATGCAACGTAATCCAAGAGGAAATGCTCATTTTCAATGAAACCCATCCTTATAATATCATAATGATACCATTTGAAAAAACACAATAGGCTCACTAGGATATATTACTATACATATACACTATTTCCAAAGAAGATTAGCAAAGTTGAAATGAAACAAGTCCTCTAGAAAGAGCTAAAACTTGCCAAAAGTCTTGAAATAACTTCACTTAGGAGTTGAGTTCCATGAAGACAACAGCAGTAAGGGCTGTGAGAGGTGTCTCTGCAAAAGGCTCTTTTCATGTGAGTGCTTTGAGGGCAGGCGGCAGGAAGCTTGACCCCTGTGAGAAGAGTGTCCACCCTGCCCTTCAAGCACAGATACTGCTGTTAGCCTAGCCGGAGCAAGGATTAAAGGGAATTTGTAGGGAGTCCTTGGCTCTGCAATTCTGACTTCCACACTGTGTTTCCTAGTTTGTGCCACCTGTGGACTTGCCAAGGGGGAGCATGGTCTGTGTGCCTTTGATTGATCCACATGGCATTTTGACCTGGGAGGGTTCCATAGGCTCCTATCTTTATTAGAAAGCCTGCAGCTAGCTCCCACCGAAAGCTGAGAGTCTTTCCCTCCAAGTCTCCTGTGTTTCAGCCTCCCTGACATGAATACTAAGTAATCTCTCTATGGCGCTCTTCATTTATCCACACTTAACCCTTTGACCAATTGACTGCTTCGCTTGTTTGTCAATCTGCCTTCACAGTGATGCAAGTGGTATGCATGCATTCCTCTCATTAGAGTGCTGCTATTGTAACTGCAATGCATCGCACACTGTCTGCTTGTCAGTATACAGGGGGTATGTTATGTATCAGAGGCTGCAGCCCTCCCCTCTCACTATCTGGGTTCTAACAAGGCCAGGATAGCAGCCAGATTGACAGCTGCTGGGGCATTTTAACAGGCTTGGTGTTAAACTGCTAAACTCTGAGGAGGCATATGAATGATTGGCTGCCAAACCACACAGGACACAAGCCCACTGCCTTCGCTATTACCATTTTCCAACTGACCATAAGCTTTCACAATGAAGAAAAAACTAACATTTCTATAGGCAACAGACTATTTGTGTTTTAGACTGGTCTGATTAAAGAGCAAGTTTAACTGTGTTTAAGATTCTTGAGGGACGTGAGTATCCAAGCAGGTGATTATATCTTACAAGTAATTATGAACAAATAGTTTGAACATTATTAATGCATATAAGTTATTATTTTCAGACCGGGTGAAGTATGAGTTCATTTTTACCTTGACATTGATTGACAAAACAATCCAGAGTAAAAGTCCACTTTCTATCTTTTTGTGGAGCTTTCAGGTGTATCACACAGTCTGGAGTTTGCTCCAATCAAATACCTAATTCGTAATTTAGAAGCCAACATGGACGGGAAGTCTTCAAAGTGCTTTGGATGAAATCAGTACTGAGCTTGGATGTCCACATCCATCTTCATGACAACTGAACAAAGCACATGTTGATGTGATACAGTTGAAAGCTCCAGACAGGGCTGATAAACGAACCTCAAATTGGGCTGTTTGGTACAACTAAGAATTACCATTGACTGTCGATGTCTAAACAATGGCTGCTTACCTTAAACGGCAGTTGGGTCGCATTATTTTCTCTCATTTAACTTTTTGTTCCAGTAGTGTGCTTAGTTCTATCTTTAAAGGTGTTGCATAAGAAAATGTTGCTGAGAAATATTTTCTATAATTGACAATTTACAAAAAAAGCTCCTCTGTGGTAGTCTGGCACATGTTGTGTGGCGAGTCAATTCAGAAGGAAATGCGAACACTAATGCTACGGTAGAATTTGCCAGTTCTTTTTTCTGTCACCTCCCTGTCTTTCCAAAAAACACCATTTGTCAGCGCACATTACATCTCTGCTGTTATAGTCCCAAAATGAAAGCCCAGTATGTGGCGCCTTTTAACAGAGCATGGTAACAGGCCTTGTTAATTGGACTTGGCTTGGTTCTCCATGAAGCCTTATTGTCAGTATGACTGACTGAGGATTACTGGGCCAGAATGGCACCATATTAACATACATAGAGACACGTGCACTTTCTTAACGCAGAGTGTGTTCCCAATGTATGTCTTCAATGGAGATTACGTCAATTAAAAATAAAATGAATGTCACCGAAAACACAGGATAGTTTCTCTTAAAACAGCCATGCTTGAACTATATGTGCAGAGTTTAAGAGTGAAAGTGTTTGTATGCGGGCTACAACCGGATACTGTTTTGCATGATTTATAAGTGCAGGAAAATTGCAGTCACTTTGAAGTGTCTATTGGATCAGAGGTGATTTAAAGGGACAGTTCTTCCCAAAATCCAAAATATACATGTTCCCTTCTACCAGCAGTGCTATTTATCCATCTAGAGTGTTTTGGTGTGAGTTAATTAGTTATATAGTCATATAGTCATATAGCCATATATAGTCCCAATATATTGGGACTATATATATAGTCCCAATATATTGGGACTATATATGGCCATATAGTCCCAATATATTGGGACTATATGGCCCTCAGCTTGTGGTGCTCAAAAGATAAATTTGAATCACTTAACAGCAATGTCTCATTCCAGAAATCATGACCAGGTAACTCAAGATAATCCACACATCATTGTTGTGAGCAATTTCATGTACAAAGTATTTTCTGTTCTGACATGAAAAAAAGTGAGGCAGCGACTCTACCGCTCTCCAAAGCTAGGTAACTCACATCAAAACAATGTGGATTGATAAATAGCACTACAGGTAAAAGGAAAAATATGTATTTTTGATTTTGGGGTGAACTGTCCCTTTAATAATTGCAATTCCATCAGGACATCAGGACATGAAGAGAAATGCTCTTTTGTCTTTTAAAGAGTGATTGTTTGTTCGAAGCATCACCAAAGCAAGTGTTTTTTTTCTCAACAGGATTGTCTTTGATACTAAATTAACTTTTAATACGTTGACATAATTGCAGATCTATTAATGAGTCAATTTCAGAAATAATAATAAAGCAGTGGGATTTGTTTTCAGTGGACTAATCAGCTTTTCACATGAACTGTTTGTCTTTGTCAAACAGAAAAAGAATGCAGAAAGACACCAACACACAAGACACACAAGATAACGCTCTCCTTAAGTGCTCCATGCACTGTGCCGCAGACACTATTAAACGAACCATATACTAACACAAATCATCTTCAGCACAACTCAAGCCGATGCGGCATATCGAACGCATTTTCGGTACAATTCTGCATGGCTTGCTTTCCACCCGTGTTCAGCGCGTTACAGTATTAGCGACTGAGCCAGGATAGTCCTGCGCGGCTGCAGCGAGTGAACGCCGTTCACTGCGATGATTGGATTGAGGCAGACCTAAGCGCAGCTCGAGCTGCACTTATCAGCTAGCTGGCAGATAGGACTTGTCATACCGCCTGTCAGATCTGATGAGGGGAGCACGAGCTTCACAATGGAGCTAAAATGCAATCTCCTCCTGTGCAGCTGCATCGCCTGCCTTGGGGACACGCTTATTAGACATTGTAAACAGCCAAATGTGAGCGCTAAACTGTAAGAGCTACTGTCAGGCAGGCTGCGTCAGCCAGTTAGCCGGGGCTGGGAGCAATTCCATTCAAAACTACTGTTTTAATAAAAGGACTTAGAAGAAATCAGTGACTAAAGTGAATGGTAGGGCTATGTGAAGAACATACATGGTCAGGGGAAGTCTTCAAGAGGCCTGACGCTGTACAGGCTAAGGTCAAAGTTAGTTGCACTCTATTTTAAGTCCACCTAACTAGTCAATAAATGTCAACTAATATGGTGTTGGAAGCAAATGAAAGGGCAATTTAAGTATTTTAGTACATCTATCAACAAGTATAATTTGTGTAATCATCATAATGAATGTATATCACATTCTCACATGTGAAATACGTGTTTAATATTCGTCACAGTCATCATGCGTTTACATTTAAAAGTGCTCAGTCCTACCTGCTTACAACTACATTTCAGTGTCTCTCACATCTCCATTAGAAATGGCCTTTTCAGATTTAGAGTTTCTTGAACTTCCAAGATTAACATTACATTACAAATCTCACATTTGAGAAAGGTGCTTACCGCGCAGCACTATTCTGATATAGCTCTGCCACGTTGACACGTCTACAAAGGAAATAATGAGGGTCGGAGTAAGAAATAGAGGTCTCCACAAAGAAGGGCTGATTACCTTTCATTAGCCCGTTCCTGCTCTTTTAACTCTCACACCCTACCACCAGGTACAGAGCCCTCGGCTGGATGTCAATGCCATTGAGACCAGCCTTGCTCTCTTTATTTTTTCCTCTTTCTTTCTTTCTTCCTTCCTTTCTTTATTTGTTCCCCGTCTCAAACTCACTGCCCTCTTTTTATATAATCCCTCTTTCTTCTGATTATGGCCCTTTCACCAAACGCCTCCCAGTCCCCCTGAAATAATGGTATTTAAACAGGCGGATATGCATAGGATTGCCAGAGGAGGCTCACAGACGTTTAATATCTGGCTGAGTACAAAGAGCGAAGGAAAAAGAGACCAGGTTGACAGGAGACCACGGAGCACACTGTCTCTGTTCTGCTTTCCTGAGATCATTAATTTCTCCGAAAGAGATCTCCCCGGGTGAGAGTCATTCACATGCAGATGGTACTATTCCTCGGGAGCCTCTATCGCTCTTTCTCTCTCTCTCCATCAGGCCATTTAGTGCTCCCTTTCTCTCACTTTTGCTGCGTCGCTCCCTCCTATATTAAGCAAGCGGTTAGCTTGGCAGCCTTAGGTGACATAGCACTCATATTTCAGCACTGGGGTACAGGAGTAATGCAATGTGCCGCTATGGATACATTACATGAGAATTTGTCTCTTTTAAAGCGAGCAAATTCGGGGAGGGCGTCGCTTAGTGATACAGGCATTTATCTATGGAGATCATTTCTCTTGTCCTCTGTTGCTCTCCAACCAAAACGCCCTGCTTTTTTCTTTTTTTCTTCCTCGCGCTTGACACACGACTCAATATCTGGCATCTATGTTCTGATATGTAATGCTGGTGCATGTTACACTTGTCAAGCCGCCAGTGCCGTTTGTGTTGGATTAAAGAGTGGATGTTGCCCAACAGAGAGGACAGCTCTCTGCCCTTTGCTGCTGTCATGCCCATTTCAATTGTCAATCTCCCATGCCGATGGAGTTAAAAGGCTGTGTGGAACCTGTTTAGTTTGCATCTTCTCGCCGTCTAACAGCAGCCCCTGCGTTGGCGTGTGCCGCGGTAGTAATTAGTAATTAGTGACCCGTTACTTTTGCCGCATTTGTGCCGTAACCCAGAGGCGTTAGCTCCAATCTCTCCCACCCACTCTCCTCCTCCCTCTCTTTTCGCAGTTCATATCTAACCTGATAGACTTTGATGACACACTTCTTTGAAGACCTGATGAAAGACGCGAGCCTTTGATGAAAGTGATGTTTGCTGTTGGTGAGGAGGTAAGGAGGAATACCAATCGTCTTTTTAAGGGAGGGACAGAAAGAGAGAGAGAGAGAGAGAGAGAGAGAGAGAGAGAGGGAGTATGAGGAACAGAGCATACATAAGTTTCACTCTCTTTACAAAATGTCAAGTTTATTATGAATGTTATAGATTTGAACTTACTGTCTGTTTATTTGCCAAAAATACATGAATTAGTCAGTTTATTTAGATTTATACGAGAAGTGGACAAAAATACAAATAATATATTTTAACCATGTACCTGAATGAATCACATAATAAAGCAATAATTACACCTTAAACCTAAGTAAAAAGTCTCAACTGAATCTAAATAAAAAAATGTCTCACTGTTAGCATGAAAGCATGTTAACATTTGCAAATTTGCACCAAACAAAGTACTGTACAGATTTGGTTGATGGGATTGTGTTTTGCAGGTATTTAGTTAAATCTCAAAGTGCTGGATGAATTAGAGTTTTTACCTGATGTTGGTGTTAAATGAAAAGTGAAGGGATTACCAAAGTGATACCAATTGATCCTGATGGGGGACATCAATTCATCCAATATTTGTTGAGATACTTCACTAGGAACCTAACAACGTCATAGTGGCACTACATAATAAGGCAAGATATCACCAAAGTCACTGGTATTTATCCTCTGGGAACCATGAATGTCTGTGCCAAATTCCGTGCCAATCCATCCAGTAGATGCTGACATATTTTACATGATAAGAGAAGACTTTGACCTTTGTAGTGGCGCTAGAAAGAAAAATCAGAGCAACACCAAAGTCAATAAGATGCGTCTGGGAACCATAAGTGTCTGTACCCAATTTTATGGCAATCTGCTCATGAGTGATATTTCAGTCCGACCCAAAGTGGTGCACCAACCAACAGACAGACTGAGATTGCCTTCCTTGTTGCTGCACCACTGGCATGTTTAAAATAACACCTGTGCAACATAACTCAAACCCGGCAATGTCATGTGTGGCTTTGGCTATTTGCAGTTTCTGTTTACACTCCACAGACCACAGCCACCTGGATTACTTTTGAAACTAAAGAAAATATCTGAATCAAGAGTGCCTGTTTTTTTCTTTTGGATGTCAGATAGACATTGTTATTTGGGGGGGGGGGGGGTTACATCTCTAATCTGTCGCATGTGCAGTGTACGTACACTCTTTATGTTGCCGTGTACAGTATGAACACCTTCAGTTCTCCGTATTTTGTTTCAGGTATCACAAGAATAATTGAAGTTGTAGTGGCCTCTAAAAGGACAACTGAACACATGAAAATGGACACAGACAGGAACAAGGACTGAGAGGTGGAAGAAGAAATGACACAGCAAAGTGACATGATGTGAAACAGGTGGAAAATGAATTTCGTCAAGATGCAGCAAACAACACCAGCGTACAATCTCCCTGCTTGTCACATGGCTTTGTGTCAGATTTTTTTTTATTGTTGTTGTGTTTCCCCTTTCCTACCCGTTGTACTTTGTCTGTTGCATTTTTTTTTTTGCACTGGTGTCCTCTTGTGCCAGGTGGGAACAAAGCAGAGGAGCGAGCTCTGCATCTGTATTCAGGTGCACTAATGGAATCACTGAGGCTAAAATGGCAGGAGGTGAAAGGTGAGTGCACAGCAGACAGCTCCACACCACCGCTGCTGCTGTCGCTCTGCCAAACCACTCGACTGTGATGGTATGGGAAGTGTGTGCGCTTCGGCCTGCCTGCGTATGTGTGTGTGCATACGTCAGAGTAAGAGGTTTTTTGTGTTCGAATGGTTGTGGAAGGACTTTTGCGATCAATTCTTTTTGTTCACAGGCATTCATCTTTTGTTAGTTATGCTCTGCTGTGGGTTTTGCTATTAGGGCTGTGTGCTGGGAGTTACTAACAAAATAGCTATTGACTTTTATGAATATACTTGAAGGCTTTTCTGACATTTATCAATATAGTTAAGCTCTACTGAAGATGTGGTTTAGGGCAATGCACCGTTTGATATAATAATAAATCAGTTTTTTCTCCTCACTTTTTTCTTTTTTTCTTTCTTTTAGATAACACAGAATAGTTTATACAATGCTCATGCGTTGTATGTACATTGCGAGAGTTATTGGTTGCTGTAATAATTCCTCCTCTTCATTCTGGCCATGAAAAGATCCCTTTCAGCCGCAACTGCACTTGGAGGGCAAGATCCACTTGTTTGCCAAAGCTGAAGACAAAACAGCAATGGTGAAGGCCTCCCATCTTTTACAGTGTAGTCAATATGAAGTGTGGAATGATAACTGCAACCAACAACTCAACAAAACACGTGGCATGTGAGTGTTGCATTAAGGTGAAAAAACACACCCAAACTTCATCAGGGGTAGTGGAGGATTAGGAGCTAGCTGTTTTTAGACAACACTAGACAACAGCCGCTATGCTTCATAAAATACCACTGACATCGACGAGTCAGTCATATCTGGAAGTTTTGTTCGATACTTTTAGAACACACCAGTGGCTGTAACTCCTGCTGAAAAACAAACTATTTGCTGGATCGCTTCCTGGAAGAAATTACACAGTACTCTAAAATCTATCCTTGCATGTTCCAGCCGGAGCAACAAGAATAGGAGGCTGAAGAATTGGCATCCGCCAATTAGATGTAGACTTGTGAAGCGGCGGCAGAGGCAGCATATTGGGTAGATGCGCAACAATTTGAGAAGTTGCAGGAAGAGGCCCGGGCAGCACGTGAAACACGGTTCAGCAGTTGTTTTGCCACAGCGTGTCCGGAGTACAACAAATCACCAGCTCGTCTATTTATGTTTGAGGTAGCCGGGGCTAGCTTGAATAATAAAGAAAGAGCCAGCATTCTGCCACACAGCTGGGGACGATAAAGACTTTGCCGAGGGGAGCCGACTATTGTAACGAACAGAACAGAGCAATTACACTGCAGTGATTTCACTGAGAACAGTTGTGGACTGACTTGATTCTGCTTTAGACAGCAGCGCAGAGGGACTGGCTATGTATGTGACAAAGGGGTTTGTAATAATGGGCTTTCTTCTTCAAAGATAAATTGAGAAAAATAACCAGTGCCAACAGAATCAAGACTTTCTGTGGTTGTGGGTTCTAAAAGTTGTTGAAATATCAGAACAGATTAGCACGTGATATACTTTGGAAAACACATGAAAAGATAGTGTAAAATATCACCAAAAGAGGGGTTTTATTACAGCAATGACAGTAGAAAAGAAGTATGTGATTTACTCTAAACTAAATGGATAGACCATATGTTTTTCGCAGCCAGCTGCCACCAGGTCTCTCACTGCGGCTATACTGACATACACATACCGACCAGCAAAATGCTGATCTGAATGGCTGACTGACATCTCATTAATCCTGCAATCGAACAATAAACATGCAGTGTCAGTATGAGCGGACCTTACTGAAATGAGGTTTTCCTTCCAATTTTTGGGCAACCTACACCCTTAATGTCAGTTTCTGTCTTTACTTTCTGTGCCGGGATCACTCGGGTATGCTTCAAACTCATGGTCAGAGTAGTACCGGAGAGAAATTGGGAGAGGGCCGGAGCGGGAGATAAGACAACACTCGAACTTTGTAAAAGATCCGCTCTGCGCTCCATCTGAAATGGAATCTAACTAAGTTGAAGATCCTTAGTATGGATGGCACATATCTAAGCTGAATGGCTTCATATTTGTTAGGAAGGGACCAGCAGGCTGAGGTTGGTGGGCAGTTGTTGTAGGCCACACCAATCACCTGTGAGGTGCCAAGAACAGTGTACAAGGGTCCTCTGCTCCTTTTGCTCTTCATAAGAGACATGACAGCAGCTTGCACTTGTTCTTTACTCTTATATACAGACAACTAAGCCATACTTGTAAGTAACACATTAAAATAAAGATAGAATAGAGGCAATACTAGCTGACAAGCGACTGAAGACCTGGCGAGACAACAGGTTTCTACTTCACTTTGGCAAGAGATCTAGGTTCAAAGCCTTGGTTAAATAAGGAATCAGCCATGTGTATTAAGAATGAAGGGGGATCTATTACATGAAAGCTCTCAGGTCTGCTACCTGGGCTGCTTTCTTGATGGGAACTTAAAGGGAGCTTCCATGACATTGAAGATTTTGGGCAAGCTAAATGGCAGAACTAGATACCCAACCAGGGGGGCTAGATTACTGGACAGGGAATCCCTAAAACTGCTGCCCTCATGCTTGTCCCCATCTTGTTATGGATGGACTAAACATCAGGAACCACTTTGGAAATAAATGCTGATATTGCCATGTCATCCCGACGCTTATACTTTACTACTCTATTTGTTATTTTGTCAAATGAACAGAAAAACATTCATAATCGTCATAGGATGAAGCTTTCTCAATCCCTAGACTTTTCCAGCAACAACTCAAAGTTTTTGTCAGACGTGATATCTCAACTTGTAATTGATTAGTATTGGCACACACTATTGAACAGACCATCCATGTTTCCCAGAGGATGAATCCTCACAACTATGGTGACACCCTGGCATTTCTTCTAGCAGCAACAACAGGTCAAAGTTTTCACTTATCCCATGAAATATCGACAAGATGGATTGACACAAGACATGCATGGTACCCAGACAATGAATCCTACTTACTTGATTGATTAGTAGACGTTTTTAGCCCACAGGCAAATCGGTTTGCAGTGTGGCCACAGATCATAACCACATACATGATAACAGAGAAAGAAAAGTCTCAACGTGTCTGGATGGATTGCCATGAAATTTGGTGCACACATTCCTGTCTCCCTCTGGATGAATTTATCGTGATTGTGGATTGTAAACAAGCCAACAGTTTATCTTAACCACTTCAGTGGGAGGTGAAACTGAAAGTCAGTGCACTGATAATGTTGGTAATCTTTCATGGACATTTACAACGAAACAGTTTGGGTTGTAACTTTACTGCTGGCCTTCCTTTCCTCTTTTAAATTTGGCATATTCGCTGCCTTGTGTGTTCACATGATTGTCTGCTGCTGCACATACTTGCTACCCCATTGAACTTAATTTAAGCAATAGCATTCCAAGATCTCTGCAATTAACAGAGCTAAGTACAATGTTTTCAGTGGAGATAGTACAGATTGCCGGAACTATTAAAAAAGAAATAAAAGTGCAATAAACCGCTGTTTTTCTTTCAGCAATCTTGCTAAATTAGCATAGAATGAAATGACTCGAAGTGTTGTGAAAGGGTTGCTAATGCCAAAGTCACACATTAAGCCAAGACCACGTTGTCTCAGTCATTGACATCAAACAGGGCTAATACACCAATAAATACTGGGCTAACATTTGAGCGATGGAACAAAAAAAAGAACTTGAGTGATTGTGTTGTGTATTTGTCATAGATCGTTTTGATCATTTATCATTACAGCCAACGTTGTACTTCCCCTTTATTCTATATACATCACTCAGGATTTTCAAAGCCCCAACTGAGTCAGGCTACCGTGTGTCACACTTGTAGCACAAATGTAACACTGAAGTACCTGTGCCCCACTCTGGTCCGCGTATTGTGGCGCTCAGAATGGGGACATGATGACAGCCTTAGCATCACTGTTATTTTAAGTGGCAAAAAAGCACAAGAGGGACATAGTAGAAGTCCCTGTGAAACAAATCAGACAGTTTTCCTTTTCTACCTTTCTATCTTTGCTCTCTCTCTCTCTCTCTCTCTCTCTCTCTCTCTCTCTCTCTCTCTCTCTCTCTGCAGTTTGAATTTAAAGTCTGACTTCATTATTAATGTTGGAAATTAATTTCATCAGCAACGTAGATTTGTAAACAGTATGAACAGCAACCGAAACAATGCACTGCAGCTACACGGTAAACAAATTATATATAGAAATCTGAAATGTGTTCTACATGTTTGTTGGACCTCAAGACACACACATACACACAATGTGTTTTGGTGAGAAACACTGAATATAAACATGTTTGTTTGTGTAGAAAACTGCCTTTAAAAGGTACCCTGTGGAGGACATCTTACCGTGTTTCTTACCACTCCCTGTAGTCTGCTTCCACCCCGCCCAGACACATCAACAACAACAACAACAACATACACACACACACACATGCACAGGAAACAAGAACAGCTGTAAAAGTTTAATCCACTTAAACACGGACACATGCAGTGTAAACAAACTCTGTAATATATGAATATATTCATTATGTGACAGTTAGACATATGAGACAGTAATACGTAACACCATCACACGGCACAGATGTAGTGCCAGCTGTTAAACATATTAATAGCAACAGGAGCGAAGGATTGCTTGAACCTAATTGTTGTGCAGCGTTCAGCCCCTCTGACTCAGCCGAAATATCCACAGCACTAGGCGAGCTTTGGTCATGTAGATGCTGCTGTGAATCTTATATCAATTCAGATCACTGCACAATTGTCTATAATGTTTAAAAGGCTAAATGACAGAACACAGTGAGCTAGCTAAAATGTTGTGTTACTGTGGCTAATGCTGAATGCTCACGTTCCAAACATGAAGTCAGAAAAGGCTGGAACAGCTTTTCTGCCTGAGAGCGAGGAGGAAATTGGACTTTGGGAAAATTGAGAAAGGAAATGTAACGCATTGTGCGGCTCAGATGCCCTACAAATACAGGTTTATGAATCTGTAGCTATCCGACTCGTATGCTTGTACAATGTTTACCAGAATGAAAGTCCGGATGCATTACGCTGTCCTTTTGAAGCGCATTGCTGTTGGGTGAAAAGAAGCAGGTCAGGCCATGGGGGAGACAGATGACTGTGAACACCATCTCCAGGCTGACGGTGGGAGTGAGCCGTTCAAGAGGATTTGTCCATTCTGAATCGGAGGAAAACCGGCAACAATACATGAAAAAAAAGAAGAAAAGTGATACGGGAGTTTACTTCTTGCGCACATGCATTTAAAAGCTCCATTGGTTGTATTCAGAAGGTTTTATATAACAGAATAATCCAACAACAAATACAACTTTTCCCCCATCATCAATTTTATTTTCAAATATATCTAATAAGACAACAAGCAACATTTAAATTCCAGAACCACTGATGAGTTGCAGTATTAGGAGAAAGCAAAGCCAAATAAGATCGATTAAAAAAAATCTTATCTTGTAATTATGACTTACTATCTCATAATTACTTCTACAGATCTCATTATTACGAGATGTGGATCTCACAATTATGGGAATTATTTCTCTGACCCATCCGATTCTGTGATCTGATATGAATTTCAGCTACATTGCCACTGCAATTGTTTGTTTTTTGATCATACTTCTTTGCATGGTTTATTTTGATAGTTGTCACTAAATAGTACCAGAAATTGTGATAGATTGGATGCATTTCTGATTCACGATGTCATCATGAATGCATCACCTACTGGTTTAGCTGCTCTTGAACAAACCGAGCCCCTTCCAGCATGTCAGAGGGCTTTCTGCCTGAACTATCCCAGCTACTTTGGACGCTCAATGAAAACGTACAGTTTATACAGATACATGCATAGTCTCTTTTTAGAATTAACTTCCAGTCTTACTTACTTAGTTTTTACTTTTACTTAGCAACAACACTTCCTGGTTTGGTTTAGGCAACGAAAGGACTTGGTTGGGCTCAGGAAAAGATTGTTAGTTAGGTTGGAATAAGTACGTTTCTTACGTAAAATAACCATGTTTGTAACTGGTGTAACAAAACGTTGACTTGATTTCACACGGGACATGAACTGCAGTCTCTTGGGTGAAAATCATGTTTGTTTTACGAGATGAGGACCTGATATCTATGAGAAAACGATCTGCTACACAGTCATTGCTGTACAGTGTGGTCGAGTACCCAGTGTTAGATAAAGGAAAAACTGTGATGATTGCACTATTATTTACTTCATAATGACCTTATGAAGAAAGCAAACATTGGCAAATCTTGCCAAAAGCACAGTTGCAATATTGTTACTGATTACAGTATTCACAGTCAAACTAATTTGTAGATAGACATGGATGGCGATGTAATAAAACTGTGTGTCACTCTAAAAATGAAAAACAAAACATCGTTCTTAAGAAACAGACGACACGATAAACAAGAGCAGCAAGAGGCACTAACAAATGCAGTGAAATAAATAAAAATACAAAACGTTACAATTCAGTCCCTCCTGTTATGAAAATCAAACTTGGCCACTGAGGTTTGGCGACTCAGTGTGACGTTACACTGTAGTGGACTGCGAGGCCGACCAGCTGCTGCCAAGGGGAGATGCAGGGACCGTCCAGCCGAGGAAAAGTCAGCAGGGTGTTTTCTGTCCCACAGCTCTGACACCGCTGTGGCCACTTCAAAGCCAGTGGAAAAGAAGCGATAAGAATTTCCAGGACTCTTTTTCAATCTAAATTCAACACTGACTGACCAGGTGTAGCAAGTAAGATTAAAGGGAAACTTCACCGACTTTGTACATACAGGCCTGTTTGCTCACCATGGAGTTTCCTATTCAGCCTGTGAGACAGCTATGGTGTCGTATGCGTCGCTGGAGAGCAAGAGATTTGTCAAGTCGGAGGAAATAACCCCCGAGGATGTTATAGCGCAGTCTTGAGGGCTATAAAAGTTTGATGGTGGAGAAAAGACATTACTAATGCATGGCGTGGAGTTTGAAAGTCAGGGAGGGTCTAAGGGAATGCTATGCTATTGGTTGCATTATTAAAAAATGCAGGATCCAGTACAATTGTGTGTGTCCATTTTTTGTGGGTCTCCAGCTGCAAAGCAATAGAATCATTAATTAAAATAAAAAAATGTATAGAAGAAATACAGTATTGCCAATTGTGTCTTATGCTATTATCAGATTTGCATAATAAGTTAGGCAGTAAGTTCATCACAACTACGGCTTCAGTGCAGCATGAATTGGAATGTTAAGCTTATACAAATCGCTTCATTTCTGTTGGTCTTTGGTCGAAACAAATACTTTGTGTGGAATACAAATCAGGGATTCAAAAAACACAATAGGATTCTGATATCATACCCAAAAAAAAAAAAAGGTTTTAATTGATTCAACTGTCCCGTGTAATTGTAGTCAAAATCCACCCGACTCTGTCGATCTGACCGGTGGTGACAAGCTTCCCCACAGATCCCACAGAGGATTGCTCTCCCTCACACATACGCATTTTCTTTCTACCTGCCTCACTGTCTATGACTGTCATTTCCCTTTCTCTTTCTGACATGCACTTATTCACACACACAGACACACACGCGCGCACACACACACACACACCTGTGTCCCCTGTGGGTCCTGTGTGGCGCGTTACTTTCTTTCCCAGTGAGGCGCCATTGTGAAGCCGCCGAGCCTGAGGGGAAAGAGGCCAATTTAACACTCCCTCCATCACTCCTTCTCTCTGTCTCTCTCCCTCGTCCTCTCTCCCTACGTCTCCCCCTCTCTCTTGCCCCTGCTGACTTGTTTGTCCCACTGGTGTTTACCTCCTCCTCTCCCTCTGTTTGGCTCAGCATCCGCCCTGACAGCGTAAGGCCATTATTTTTCCTTTC
Organism: Anarhichas minor; assembly: GCF_050575085.1. Classification (NCBI taxonomy): domain Eukaryota; kingdom Metazoa; phylum Chordata; class Actinopteri; order Perciformes; family Anarhichadidae; genus Anarhichas; species Anarhichas minor. Next base: position 13,744,769 of record NW_027466474.1, read on the forward strand.
TCACCCTCTGCCTCTCTTCTCCTCGCCCTCCACCGCACCCACCACCTTTCCTCTTTCTCTCTCGGTACCCTAATTGGCACAGCACTTTTTCCCCTGTCATCTCCAGTGTTGCTTTGAAAGCTGCAGTCAGCCCAGCAGGAGACAGGACAATGCCCCCCCTTGTACCGACGAAGTCCAAACCACTGTTTTAGTATTATCATTATTCAAGTCTTTATTTACACCACATGCACCCTCACTCATCCCTAAAGATACCCATTCATGCAGGGGTGTAAACACAGACGTGCATGCATTCAGACATGCATATATACATGCATACATTCAATGTGTGCACACAAACTGCTGCTACCGCCTGGAAATGGAGGCAAAGTACGGCATATTATTTCAGCAGAGAGAGAAGACGAGTGTGATAGACGATGCATTACACTGAAGGAATCCTCTGTACATTTAAGGGTGTAAATATTTGAGTGGCTCTTGCAGTTGTGTATATGCGTGCTATTACCCATGCTGCAGGCTGTCTTAGGTAATGCTTGTCAGTTCTCCAGGGGTGAGACCTCGCAGCTTAGCACAAGCTAAACCATTACACGGCCTCCTCGGGAGAAGCCCCCGCGTTGAAAATGGCAGATCGTCTTTAGTTATTCATGACATGTTGCATTAGACCCACTGCCGAGGCTTTTCTTTTTATATCCCCGGTAGCCCGGTGTACCACGTGTGCCAAACCTCAGCGTCGGACATTCAGTGACAAAACAATATGCGAGGTGCGTCAGTAGACGCGATAACACCACACCCTTTCCACTTTGGGCCCTCATAGTGAGCGAATGCGTTCCCCTGGTATTACCCTGACTGTACTTTATGATTTTTTGTTTTAAAAACACATTTAAAAGACAATTATGATATCAAAGATGGGTTTTAGATAAAGAGATACAGCGTGGGAAAAAAAAAAAGAGAGTATCCGAAGTGGTGCAAACCGCTCTTCACAACCCCGCAGGTCTCATTAGTTAATTAGTCTCGTTAGCCGGCTTAAAAGTGGAATCTCCCCAAAGCCTTACGCAAGATTTATTAGCAGTAATTGAAAGGTAATTCCAACCCCTGCAGGTGTAACTCAGCCAGTGCCTCCGAAAGTGAAGCTAAAAGGGGCCAAGTGGAGGAGAGGCGTGTCAGGGCTGCAGTGTTACAACACGGCCATAGAGACTTTGCTCCTCCTGTGCTCTCCGTCTACATGTCTCGGCCCTTTGTACTTCCTCCTCTCGCTCTCGACAGTGCTTATTCCCACACCGCCCGTTCTCACCACTCCCGTTTAGCACCTCCCATCTTCCTCCTCCGAGCTCTCTCTAGATTCGGCTTAATAATTCATTTCGGCTCTTGCTAAAGAGAACACAAACCCCTGCAAAGAGAGGACTACCCCTCATACAACACCTCTCTGCATTGCCACTGCAGTCAGGAGCCCCAGGCTTTTCTCTCTCTCTCTTTCTCCGTTCCCCCCCCCCCCCTCCCCCTCCCACTCACACACCCATTTTTCACGGCACGCTCTCTTCCATCCCCTCCCCTCAACAGGAACACATTATTTTCTAGCCCCGAGCATGCCCAAGATGCCCCCAGCTGTGAGAAAATGTCAGACGTTTACCACCCACCACCCTCCTCACCAAATATGCACACTCGCACAAACACACACACACAAACAAACACACACACACACTCACACACACATGCCCACGCCCTCTCTTGACACACAACACAAAAGAGGAAATCTCATTAGTCAGAGGGTGTGTGCCATTGATGTTTGCTTCTCTCTGGTCTTGGTGGTGGGATCTGGTTTGGCACTGTCTGGCTCATGCTAGAGAACCCACAGCAACACCACGGGTTAAGCCGATTACATTTTTTCGGGGAGTGGGGAGACCTGAGGGGTAGAAGGATCCGGTTTTGTTCCTCTCCACCCTCTACACCCCCCCCCCCTTTTTTTTTTCTCCCCCCTTTTTTTTCTCTCTGCTGATTTATTCATATGCTCCTGAGGTTTAGCCACCACGGGCTTATGGTTGCATTCAATGGCTTCAGCTGGAAACTATTTCAAATTCAGTGGATTACATTTGTGGATATTGAATAAAAAGACAAACGGGGAGGGCGGGGGGGCGAGTTGGAGGGGGGGAAACGGCACAATGGTCTCTCTAATATGGCCTTGCGAAAATAGGCTTCGCAGCGGACCAAACTGATAGCAATGGCCAGGTTGATGAGTGGATATTACCGTGCTGTTGATTATATCTAAACAACTAGCTGGCAAACTGGCATACATTTGATTAGAAGCTCCCCATATCTGTCACTTCCCTGCCCTTCATCACCGAGCTGTGATCCGGCATCAGGTGTAGTTTGATAGAAATGCTTGGGGTATCACATTTCACACAAAGTCGGGCTGAATACATATTGCTTTTTTTTTTTAAGCAGCTTTGGTGTAAAAAAAGATGAATGAATAAAAGGTGTACTATTAAGATTAAAAAAAAAAAAAAAGTGAGTATAGCCAATGTCATTATGTTGCGTAGTGTCTGGTCATTTCATGCTTGTGTCCACTGCCAGATGGTGGAATGTGGGCCAGCATATGTGAGTCAAACTGGGAGAGAACAGAGTTCTCTCTGGCGTTGGCAACGTCGTCCCCGTCGATTGAATCCTCATTACCATCCTCTCATAATTGTGTTTTTTTTCTTTCCTTTATCGGATATTCTAATGGCTGCTGTTGCATGTAATTATGTAGCAATTATCTGCTTCCTTGCCTCGAACTGGTGTTCCATCGGTGTAATGCAAAGTCAGATTGTGTCCGTTACACTCCCGCTGGCATGGCAGGTTCAGTTAGAGCACTGTAAGGCCACTTGACGGAGGACATATCGACCTGAATTTATCTTAAAAGTCCAAATAACCTCCTTTTCGGTACGTTCGTCGGTTCAGTCCCAGCGCTGCCCGGCCCACTCTGCGATACAGAAGGATAATTAGTCCGCAATCTCACAGAGAAGAAATCATTGATATGTATTTTTCTCGCCCTATTTTCCTCCCCTCGAGTCAAGATCATTCTTTGAAGTCGGCATGTATGAAATCACTTGATCTTTATTTCTTTAAGTTCATTACTTATTTTCTAGTTGTGTGCATGTCATGCATTTTTAACAAACCCTTTGAGTTGACTTTGTGATGTGTTGTAGCGGAGGGAACATCAAAGGGATCTCTCCCTTTCTCTCTGTCTCCCTCTCTCTTATTCTTTCGCCTTTTCATCTCCCCTTTTACAGTCTGAACTGCACGCTCATAGAGCTTTTCTTTTCAGGCAGAATGGTGAGAGAAAGGTAGAGGAAGGAGAGGTAGAGGATTGACTTTTTTTTTTAACTCAGTTAAACTTTCTTTCATTCTCGTTCAGACCACAAAATATCGCATGCCAGCGATTAGGTAATGAACACTATACTCCTTGAGGCAGGTTTCTTGTAGGCTGCGTAAAACACTAAATTGCATTTTTCCTGCACTTGTTTACCAAAAAATAGCAACACGGAGTCGGGCGACTTATTCTCAAGCATTTTATTAATACCCGTAGTTACATTTGAATCTGAGCTTTCTATTTCTAGAGATGATACGCTAATCCCATTCTTCCCACAGACAACACACCATGCAGGGAACATAACTATATTGCATACCGTATGTGTGCAAGGATTTGCTGCTTTTTCTTTGTTTTGAGTGATTCTTTAACTTTTCATTTTACATTCATTTTATTCTCATATATTATTTTCATATACATTTAACTGCAAAGTAGTAATGCGTGTTTGATACCTTAATTTTCTTGCATTAATTAATACTGGGATGTTTGGGATGTGGCACAGCCCTACCTAGAACATGTTCCACCAGCCGCCACTGTTTGGCATCACTGAAGACTTTTAGTCTGGTTTTAGGCTAAAACAATGTTGCCCACTCCTAGTCTTGGAGACCCTGTTAGTGCTGCACATTTCCCATCTCTCCCTGCCCTGCCTGCACCTAATTAGCTCTAGATTGGCTGAGCACACCTGACCCAGATAATCAGGTGAAGAGCAGGATAACACAGTGCCATGGCCCTCCAAGAATGGAAACCACTGACGAAGACATATAAGGAAAAATGTCCCAACCCATAAAGAAGGATCACCAAACACAGTTATACATGGTTTTTACTTGACACCAGTGAATAGTGTTGTTAACACACTAATAATCATCTAAAGAGACATGAAGACAAATTCTACCTCAGAGAGTACAATCATTTAATTATTGTCCTGAGAGTGCGCTCTGCGTATGTGAAACACAGGCAAACATGCCCAACGTCCTCTCCCTTATTGAAATATTTACGCACCTTGCACTTGTCATATCCAAAAATCAGCATTGACACACACACACACACACACACACACACACACACACACACACACACACGCACACACACACACACACACACACACTCCTCCATCTGTGCCCTGCTCTTGCCAGACATCTTGTGGCCTGTAGGGCAGCAGCGGGGTGTGGTCTGCCCTCGAGGCACCAGAGGGGTGCCCTCTCGCCTCAAGGCTCACAACGAGCCCAGCTGCGCCATGGATGGTCCCTGCGCCCCCCCCCCCCCCCCCCCCCCACCCACCCCCCGGGGTACCAAGAAAGTGTGTCGCTCGCCTTTTGATTTCTTTTTCAAACACTTCTGGGCACTGGCCACCAAAAGTTTTCTTGATAAACTCTTGCTGACAAGCATATACAAGCTAGCAGGGCTTCAAGATACGATCTGTGCATGCTTCACACCACTTCTGCTCTCAGAATGCATAAAGCATTGCAGTCAACATAGAGATAGAAAGTTGACGCTGAAAATGCGTAAATATTTTTAAATTCATCTTTTATCCTTGGAGTTGCTAAATGGGCCACACTCATAAAGCCAGACAGTCACCTCTCTGCTACCTTATACATTCCATTGAATAAAGGTTTGAAGGGGAAACAGATGTTCAACCAGTTCTGTGTCTCTACAGCGCGGGCAGTGGCCTACATGCAGATGAACTGCATCCGCTCTGCTCCTCCATGCAGCAGTGCACGAAGCCCCCCCCCCCCCCCCTCCTGCATCGAGTGACCTGAAAAGTCCGTTGTGTTCTGTGCGGGTGAACCGAAGTCCGGGTGCTGTTCATCTGCATGGAGGCTATGCTGCCAGAGTTGCTTGCACTGCAGTGACACAGAGCAGGTGTGTTATGAAGATTTATGCAGCCTTGTCGGAAAATGCTATCGATCGTGACTACAAACAGGGTTAAGTCCACTGTAAGAATATGGGGAGCATATCTTGACACCCAATACAATATCTCTATCTCAGATTTAGTTTTTTTCATTATACAATGACATAGCCTCCAGTTTGTCAAAATGAACTTAAATGAAATGTTCACTTTGATGGCGCCCCTGGAAAGCAATGTAACTATAGTGATCTTCCACAGTGCAAAGCGTGTTCATCTTTCTTTTTTTTCTGTAAGTTGCTGCATGTATTTACCTCCACACTTTCACATAAACTTCTGAAAAGCGGCCCTTTCCTGGCTCAACAATTTGCCTCACCCTTGGGGTCCTCTCCCACATAATGCTCAGTGGACCAGCCAAAGCCTATAATCATCGTAATAAGCATATCCCTCAGCGCATGCACTTTGCGAGAGATGTGCATGTTCGAAATGAAAAGGCTAGATCTCAGACTTCAGCTTTTTTCTTTTCCCCCGTCCTCTTCCATTTTTACTGTCTCTGCTTTTCCTTATTGAATTCAAAGTCAAAAGGATTTTTCAGAGGAGAGGTGCAGGCGATCTCCAATTAGAGGAGAAGGTAGGCGGAAAGTGTTAATTCTGGAATTTTAACAATAGACTTCTGGACTAAAATGCTCATTAGTTTTACTTTTGAGTCATTCAATCCAGTCTTATGGGAGTGACTAAAGGACAGCTAAGCTTTTGGCAAGTCAGAGTGAAACAATAGCCAGTCGTTGGCTTTATATAGCTGTGTGTCATTGTGGGGTGTGAGTGAGGGAGTCAGACACATTACATACACTGTACAACGAGCTTTCTTGGAATAAAAATAGGGTTAGAAAAAGGGTCAAGTTAGTCTGTCTGTGAAGTCTCTTCTCTGTATTTGATCATGGTGTCCTTCCATTCTTATCGTCACATCTTTTTAAATGACTGGTGACAAAACACAGAACATTATCAGTGTCCAACCAATCTCGATCGAGTGTTCAACGGAGCCACTGGAAAATCAGAGGAGCGCTTACTTCTGCACGGAGCCGCAGCAGCTGTTGCTATAGAGACTGGGGGAGTTGTGGGCAGAAGTTTCTTTTGGATTCCTCTCCGTCTTATCAGGTCCTCGCTTTCCTTCAGCCCTTTTGTTTCTTTTGTTCATGTTTCGCAATGTAATATTATTACGGTTTAATATTTTTATGATTGTATTTGCTGCAAAAAATAAATAAATAAACAACACATGAAATGATCAGGAAGATATCGTATGGCTCTCCAATAAATATTACCTTTATGCAGCTTATATTGTTGAAACCTTTTTATTGCATTGTCATTGTATCCCCTTTGTATGTAACCTGCATGTATAATATGTCAGCTAGCCGCTCTCAAATCCCATTTGATTGGATTGATGCATCTATAAGCGCCTGAGTTCAGAATGACGTTAACGTTTTACACTAAAACAGGAGCAAATATCCCCAAAAAAAGTTGAAAGATTAACACAGGGGCAGATTTGGAAATTGGATCTTTTATTTTGCAGCATACAAATAACATGTACGTATATCACCATACATGCGCATGTACATCGACAGCAGCGGCAAAATGGCGGCTGGATTCGGCACAGTTGCGGGATTTACTCCTATAGTTAAAGAGCGGGGACTCCGACTATGAGACTTCACAAAAAACATCTCTGAATGTTCATTCACTTGACACTTTAAACGTAGTGAGCAAGTTATTAACAGTGTATAAATATATTTACTACATGTGAGACAAACTTTTCTACTCAAACAAGGATAATAACGCGATTTCCTCAGCAGAAGCAATCTCAGGCTAACAGATTGAGACCGGCAGGTGACTGATTTAAATTAAACAACAAAGCATTAGATGAACAACTAACAAATTACAGACTTTTACATACTTTTACCCACTATACCATATAATGAATTTGCACAGTTTAAATCCAAATAAAACTCTTAAAAGTTGTTGACTGTATGATCTTTTTAACCTTATTAGGGTAAGAAAAAAGTGTGATTTGTGTTCAGTCAGAACACAGACTGTACAGAGAGATTATTTGTTTTGACGAGAGGAGGAAACTCTACTACTAAACAACTCTCTGTGGTTTTCTAATCTGCAGGAATTGCTATACATTTAGTTTTACTTATCTCCTAAGGGTGAAAATCGATCAATTTAAACTATTTATATTACTATGGATTTAATTGTAGAGCCCAAAAATAAGAGAAGATACAAAAAGAAGAGGGAGAAAACAACCTGGGAGGAGGTGTCAGGGAGGTTTTTAATTACCACGGTGAACTTCTTTTTATTTCTGAAGATTGTGAACTACTCTATAGGATTCTTTGCTTTTGCACCGGACGTGAGAAGACATGAAAGCCCTGAAAATTGTCAGAAGTGGTGTAGTCCAATTCCACTTCCGAAAAGATATCCTTTTCTGAAGGGCTGTGCGAACATCCGTCAAAAGGAAGACTGGGAGCTACAGTGGTGTTGGACTAAAGTAGGGCAGCGTGTGCAACTGGGAGTAAATGTGTTCTTAGCCTATCCCACTCTGAAGTACTTGCGCTGAAGTGGAAGAGAGAGGCACATCTATCAGAAAACACTCAGCCAGATCCATAGCCCAAGGCAGCGCAGTATGAAACCTCCAACACCACAAAACACATCCATATTCCTGCCGGCCCAGAAGTCATTTCTTTCATGGTACGTACAGTAAGTACAGTCACTTATCCTCGTGAAGCTCAGCTCATTGTCGAGACGCTTTAGTCCACTCACATTCACCCTGGTTTGTAACAATAGTCTTATTCCGTTCAGTGTGTCTGACTCCACATTTTGAAAGTGAAAATTATAATTCCACAAATTACCACAGTGTGATTAATACAAATACATCAGAAGCAACAAAATCCAGAGAAACTGCTACTTAAGTTACCGTTTGTGTTTCCTTGAAAGGAAAGAAAGCAAGAGCTAATTGCGCTATTCTTATTGTGTAATTACAGTAAAGTATAGTGGATGTAAGAATCTCACTAATCACATCAGATGCCGCCAGCTCTCTGCTTCCATTGTTGTAATTTAGCAACAAAGGTAGGAAAGAGAAAAAAAAGGCTTTTATTATATGATGTGGAATACTATTGAGAGACAATGTTCATGCACCAAAGTAGGTTTATTGAAAGACGTAGCCACAGTGGAATTAATTTCTTTGGGGGCGAAAAAAAAACGAGTGAAGAGTATAAGACAGAGATCATCGTCCTGTGAATATCATAAAAAAGAAAGAAAATTATAAGTTTTCTGGAATTGCAGAGATATACAGGTACCAGTGACAGTGAAGAAAGAGGAAATGGGATTTTGGGGAGGTTCCTCAGAGGCGCTCCAATTTCACACTATCAAATTAAAGTGTCTATGTATCAGAGGATGGATGAGTGATATTCCTGCTAGGTGCGAGGTGGTGTGCAATTCCCATGAATAATTTGAGTGTGTCACTGTGGGCGGTCCTTCTAAAGGAGATTGTGCGGGCAGGGGGCCGGGTAATGATAGATATACCAGGCTTCCCTTTCATCCCCCCTCTTCACCTTTACCGTGGGTTAACAGATGTGGATTCTAGGCGCGGGACAAAGCTGGTGACTGGCTCTGAAAGTTTATTTTAGTAAATCTTTAGAAGTAGCCCTCAGACTTTTGCCCGTCCTTTAGTTTTTGTCCTCATTTTGCATGCAGATTGTGGTATTCGGGGTCAAGCTAGCAGCATTCGGGTGTTTGATATTTACTTCCGTAATCCAGATCTGAAAGCCTCGCTGGTGGAGAAGAAAATAGCCTGGAACAGCTTCGGCAGCGCAGAGAACTCCCACACAGCTTCACACTATCACTTGCTGCCAAGGTGGCAGCCATGGTGACAGGGGCTAAGAGGGGAGCCTGTCATTTGAACAGAGAGGCATGGGGGGGTGACGACACGGGGAGCAGGGACTCAATAAATTGTGAGAGGGAGCCGCCAGACAAAATAAAATGAAAAAAGGGGTGTGAGAGGCGAAGTGTTGGTTTAGAGAGGAACAGACAGATTAGTAAAAGAGGTGCTGTTTTTTTCCTTTCCTCTCAAAGTCACGTTTAAAAACAACGTACACACAGACGAGCCAGCTCCTTGCAGTACTTGTACACATATATGCATGTACAATGTATAAGGGCTGCAAGATTATGGCAAAGATTATTGTGATCAATATTGAGATCACTATTATTTATCAAAATAATGCATTGATTGCACATTTAATAAACAGAGCACTGCTTTCACTTCCATGTTGTGCTACATTCCTGCTAATGGACCAATTAGGGCTCCATGATATTTGGAAAAATAAACTGGCAATGCAATGTTTTTTTCCGCGATGTATATTGCAAACAATGCAGGAATATTTACCCTACGTTTTGTAGGCTACATTTTTAAGTTAAATGCATCAATCTGGAGCAAAATGAAGATGCTATACAACCAATTTTGTTTGTGTGTGCTAGTAAACACAATCATAAATCATAATAATTTAATCATAAACACATTGCTTGTTTTGAAATGAATGGTAATGACAGGGCAAAAAAGTCCCACGCACGCACAAAGTACGGTCAGGCTCAGTGTGTCAAAACGGGTTGGGTGGGCTGCGAAAATGCCACAGACCCATCAAAATATGTTGACTGCCATGTCACGTCTTGACTGGCTGTTAAATTAGGAAGCGCTTGATTTGAGATGCCACAGAAGTTTCTGTAGGGAGCAGGCATTGTAGACGTCAATATTGCAGGCCATCGTGTTCCTCTGATAGCGGGAATCCCAAATCATGATCGTGATCAATACTCGGGTAACTGTGCAGCCCTAACATGTAGTGATCGATATGCGTGAGCAGAAATGTGTGCACACCACTCAGACGTCCATCCCATGGTGAGCATGCTCCTCCTCCTCCCTCCGCCCTGCTCTGTTTGTCCCCCAAGGCTGAGAGGTGATGTGCGACTGACGGACAGCCTCGGACAGCTTGGTTAGACACACCGCACTCTGGGGAGGCCAGCAACACTGAAACCGAATAGAGGGGGGTAGGATGAGTGGGATGAGCGAGGGGGGGGGGGGCCGGCGACAGGGGGTTTTAGCAGTGGAGGGAATGAAAGGAATCAGTGGAGATTGAGTTAGAATGAAGCAAATGCATTCTTCAGGTATGATTAATACCGAATGTGTCACTCCTCTTTCATTCCGTGCCAACTAGGTTCACACATGCCCCCCTCGCACCCCATCAAGGTCATATTCAGATCTGTTCTCTGTGATAAACATTGATTAAAAAGTCGGCACAGTCGGCACAGCCGTTTGTACTGTGTGGAGAAATAATGGTTCATGGACGTAGCCTCGATACAGTGTGTGTCGAATCCTGACAAAGTGATTAAGACTCCATTCAGCATTGGTCAGGAGGCTATTCAACACTCACAGATCTGAAAATCAGAAATTTCTTTCTTTGAAAGGAATAAATAATTCAAAGGACCTTACATTGAGGTATCAAGGCTGCAGTTTGATTCAACTGAACGTCTTTTTTTTTCTAGCTGCTTTTTACGTCTTTGAAGTTTTTTTCTATGTGTGCACTTGTAAAGGTGTGCAGGACTTTTTTGTGTGTTTATTAAAGCTGGGTATTGTTTCAAAAAAATTACGAGGTCCAATACCAGTGCCCCTAAAGTGATACCGACACCAATAGAGTACTTAATTCGATACCCCTCTAGTGAATTGAAGCTGTGTGTGCGCGTGTGTCCCACTGAGCACTGCACAGCGCTCATACTGCGGTTGTCGCTGATAACGCAGACCCACGGTGGCAGGACCGCGTTGTGTAAAGTCATTCTCCGGATTAAATGAGTCAGTCTTATTTTTTTTTTCATTCAATCAACTCTCTTTAATGACTATAACACTTTGGTTTTGTTTGATTGCTGCTTAATAGTCCAGTTATTTAAATGTATTAATCATTATTTGTGTGCGGCGATGGGAGAGCAAATGGTTTTTGAAGGCTAAACACCAGCAAATATGGATTGAATTAGAATATTTGATTAGATAAAAACATGGAAATGATTACATCTCTCTTATTTTTGCAATAACTGTTGACTGACTTTTGGACTTTACAGCACTCTGTCTCAAACAATCATTAGCAATACACAGAAACATTCTGGGTCAGATGCGGAGATGCTTCAAACTCATGGTGTGAGCTGTACCGGAGGGAAATTAGAGCTGGATGGAGCAAGAGATAAGGTGATGCTGCAACCTTTTACCGTCCATTCCACTCACATACTTGACAAAAAGTTGTTGTTGTTTCCTTTAGATCTGGTCACAGAAAGGATCGATTGCAGATTTCGTTGGACTGTTGAAATCTTAAAACTACCTGATACTGTGTTATTCCGTTCAAGGCCCTGAAGGTAGAGTCCCAACACCCAGCCCTAGTGTTTAGGATTGCTTATGTGTAGGGATGCAACAATACCACTATATTTCACACCAAGTACATCTACAAGTACCTACATTTGAGTGTGTGCTGATACAGAGTACCGATCTGAGTACAAAATAGTACCATTACAGTGCTAACAATGATTTAAAAACATGTTCAATTTTCATCTTCAAGCGTTCCTCACTTTCTGACAGAACCAGGCAGGCACACAACTGATAACAAACTGATTGGGAAAGTGGCTGCATGTGTCCACGGCAATGCACACAGCGGTATTGGGTGCAGTTGTATCAGTCTAGTACATGAGCACGGTATCGGACCGATACTGGATACTGGTTTCTTCTTATCGGTGTATCCCTACTTATGTATGCTTTAGGGCTGGTTCAACATTTTGGGAAATTGTTGCAAATTAGATAAGAAGAACGATACCATCAACACATCTGTCTGGTAAATAAGAGCCAGAATATCAGCCAGAAGTCAGTGAGCTTAGCTTAGCACAAAGACTGGGAACAAGGGGAAACAGCTAAACCTCATTAATTATAACGTATCATGTAATCAAGATAACAAATAACTTGAGGTTTTGTAGGGGGGTTATGTGCCGGACTATTTTGTTACCTTTGTACAGAGCCCTGTTTCAAGTCTAGGTGCTGAACCAAGCTAACCAGCTGCTGTTGGTAACCTTCCCCAGACAGGTATGAGAGTGGCATCCATCTCCTCATTCAACTATGGAAACACAAATATGCGCCTTTCTCAAAATGGTGACAATTCTTCTAAACAAGTTGACAAAGTTTGACATACTTTACTTAAACTCAGGCATCTTATTGCCACAGGTTTGGGCATTTTTCAAATGATACGTTATGCATTATGTGTGCTGTTCATGGGATGTGGCCGTGTATCTATAAACCTATCTCGTACACTCACATTAACCAAATACACTCATCTGTTCCTTCATTCAACAATATACATCAGTTTGATTCACACCTCCACGTATCACTCTGCCTGAACAACATCATTCTCTGCATCCTCAGATGCCGGAGCCATAAATCACCCTTCAGAAATGTGCCATCTTTACAGCCACTCTCAGCCCTTGCCCTCTAATCACCTTTCTCCACATCTCCCGTTGCTCTCCTTCATCTCCTTTATCAAAGACCCGGCCTTTTATAATCCAGCATGCCTCCGTGGTCACATTCAGTCATGAGTGTCCTGGAAATCCACCCCTTCTCCTCTTCAAATCCATGCAAATCACAACATCTAAGAGCAGCAGAGCTTCCTCTGAGACAGAATTATGTATATGTGGGGATTGGACAAGTGAAGTGAGAGAGGGGGGGGCATGTACACCCTCCACTTCTCTCTCATCCTTAGCTCTGTTTATGTCATGCTTCTCTTCAAAAGATCTCACCCGTTCTTATAAGTTGGTTAAATTTGGCACCGTTTGGCGATGTTAAGCGAGCTGGAGACAGTGAGGGGGAGAAAAAGAAAAGTCCCGGGCATCTTGGAAAGATAAAATATTGTGTCTGTGATCCAGGGGGTTGACTAAGTGCTGGGGTTTACACAGTGTGAGCAGAGGGGTGGTATGGGTGCAGAGAGGATGAAGGATAAGTGTAGGATGACTAGAGCGGATTGACATTACACACGCATATTGTATGAATGGAAGCACACACACGCGGTTTAGAGTGAGGGCTGAGGTCACATCTGGGTTTGAGTTGAGCTCTTTCTAAAGAAATACCGATATGTATGATATTCCAAGATGATATTGTGATTGCTGACATGTTTGGCACTGAAGTGGCAATGCGATTATCTGACATTGAGGATGCCTGTGAACTCCTTTGCAGCTACATAAAAAAAAAAAAAACTCTGCAGCATGACTCAGTGAGGCAGTGTTGCTCTAAATTTAAAGCTCTCACACATGCCGCCACGTGACTTTCATCAGTTCTCTGACAGTTTGAGGTGTGAATTTAGAATAAATCATGTCACCTCAAAATCTCAGGTCAATTTAATTCTGTAAATAACCACTGTAGAGTTAAAAAATAGTTCTACGGTGGTTTGTAACACCTCCCAATGCTTCAATGTCAGTCAGACACTGGTAATGTTTATGCCTCGTCCTTCCTTTTGCGTCTTTGTCTGTAAGAAGTCCAAATGTCTATTTTTGCACATAATGTCCATGACACCGTGTCCTCACTGGCCTCGTGCAACGCAGCACTACGCCCTGTTTCTATTTATTCCTGAAAAGTGATTAATGGATTTGCAGGTCATTTTGTGGAACAGTTTCGGTCAGAAGAGGGTTCCTGAGGAGATTCACAAAACACTGTGCAAACGTGTGAGCACCTCTCAGTAGACGAAGAGGCGACTCACTCATCATGAGCCCAATCAAATTACATTTTGATTACATATAATGAGAGCTGATTGGTGATGAGGTGCTTTTATAATCGGCAGGCGCAATGTATGGAAATTGGCTTGAGTTAAATTGATTTATTATCTCCGCCAGGAGATCATGTATTCGGTCGTGAGTGTGCATGCGTGCTTGAGTGTTTTTGCGTTTGTGTGCATCTCTGTGTATGTCTGTCCGTCTGTCTGGACTTTCAACAAATAGTCTAAGTTTGAATATTTATTTGAATAGTAAAAAAAAAAAAACAGATGTTTGAATATAACAATGACAGAATGTAAAACACCAAGAGGGTGAAGGCTAAAACGCGTCTAGACGTGTTTGTATCAAACATTTAACTTCTTAAGAAAAATTACATGATTTTCAGGCCCAGTCTTACTTTAAGACCTTAATTATTGCATATCAGTGAATCAAAAATCTGATAATTACAGAACAGACACGGTGGCTCGTTCTCTCCCTTTAAACCCAGAGTTGGGTAGTTTGTTGCGTATTTTAACTCATAAATCAGAATGACATTTCAGACCTCACACACTCTTCACCTTGAGCACACCTTGATCCAGATGGATCAGCTGTGTGTGTGTGTTCTCAAGTCTCTCATTGAACTTTCACTCGTGAAACTGTTTTTTTGACAGTTTCGTTTTTTTCTGTGTTGTTATGCACAGCAACAAAATATCAATGGAGTTTATTGAAGAAAGCAAAGAAATCTTCGGAGCTATCGGGGTATGTGAGAAAAACACAAAGACATACTGCATGTGGGAAAAGGAATATGTGTATCCTGTGCTTAAAGGGCTTAAAGGGCTGGTTAATATAGATTGCAAATAAAACAATATATATATGTATATATATATATATATATATATATATATACACACAGTATATATATTGTTTTTACTTGGAGTTGAATGGAATTTAGTATGTAGTAGGGGTGTACAAAATTCACGGCTCGGTACGTCCCTTGATTTTTGGGTCATGGTTCGGTAGGTTTATGGTGCAATAGTGAAAACAATGAAAATGCGGAAAATAACTTTTCAAAATGATCAACATTCAACAGTTGTTCATTGGCCATAATTACTGCCATGTTGTTAATAGTAAATAAATAAATAACAAAAATAAGACAGAACAGAAATAATCTCTAATGTAAACTTGAACTATTCCTGATTCTGTAATGCTCGGAGCACGACAGAATCAGGAATAGTTCAAGTGGAGAATTATGCTCCATTATAAGACTCTGACCTGTTGATAATTCCAGAACTGGGCTTTAGTTAATGCTCATTTCTGCAGCACAACGGACTGACTGAGATGCACATGTGAAGTCACACTGTAGCGGGGCTCAAGCACTTAAACCGTATGCTTTCAATCTGTATCATCTACAATCAAGTGTGGTTGCATATAAGCAGCAATTCTCTATGACGTTATAGTTACTTAGGCACGGTCTGAATCTGCAGTGGGAGGCTGCCTGAACGCTGTGAGGAGAAGGACTGGCCTGTTTATGTTTTGTTCCGCTAATCGACACACTTTAGCTATGCTGATGTAAATTAAATGTTTGAAGGGCATCCACGTACCTGACTTCGGTTAAACTGTCTGCATACAGTCTGACACAAATTGTGGTCCATTGAGCTTTATCAACCCGACTAACCGACTAAGCTGACAGCAACTGGTTACGCTGCCAAAACTTTAAAACTCACTCTCCAGAATTTCTTTTCCGCGTGTGTGAAACTGTAGACAGAAACAGCTCTGTGAGTCACAGGGCGTACCGAAAGGAAACCGAACGTCCTGTACCGAATGGTTCAATACCAATACACATACTGCTACACCACTAGTTTGTAAGGCTCACAGCATAGAAATAACTTTCTTTCTATTTTTTTAAATGGAGCACGACATATTTTCAGGCAACAGTCTCTGTTTATTTGAATAATCCACACAACATGCTGTCCATGTCAAAGAACAAGGTCTGTGAGCTATAGAGCCAATAGAAAAGTTACACCGACACCTTTTAATATATCATGTTATATCTTCTCCAGCTCAAAAATTAAAAATAAATACCACACGCAAGCAGGGCAGATAAAAGATTTGCTGTACTCTTATTTACAGGTACTACATCAAATGATGAATAAGACCACACAATGCGACATAACCACAGGCAAACAATATCAAGTGATTTATAAACAACAGGGAAATTCAAATGAGCAAAAAATCCAATATTACCTATTCTATTGAGTTTAAGTGGGCTCAACTTCTACATCCCAGACTTGATTTATCTATCATATTACCGCTCTGGGTATAGAGACACACACACACTCATCAATACCCCTCACCTATAACACACACACACCCCCAACCTCATGCACTCACACACCAACAGACAAACACACAAACGCACACACACCCCTGCTTGCAGCACTCGTATCTGCAGACTGCCAGATAGGTGCTGTGTGTCCTCTGAACATCCTGATTTCATCTCCTGGCAAAGTGATTGACAGCTCTGACAGCTGGGCTCCATCCCCTATGCAGACGTGCGGACAACACACACAACGCCTAACAGCGGCAGAGAGATGGAGTGGGAGTGGGAGTGAGGGGAGGAGAGATGGCGGGGAGAAGGGAGGGTGAAGGAGACGCAGGTATTTCGCAGATTGATGAGGAGATACTGTTTCGAATGAGAGAGATTGATTGATAAATGTAGACACGGACATGAAAGTGGGCCCGTGAAGGCAGGAGAAATCAACCTGAGGGAATAATGCTGTGAATCAGAGAGAGTGGAGGTCCTGAGTGGGCAGCGTGCCGCGGACAGGACTTATGAAAGGATAATTATCCCCTCGACGCATGTGCAGCCGCAGCAGGCCGCGGCAATATGCATGCGCATATTTAAACAGGCGTTCCCTCTGATACACACTTTGAAGAGTGATGAAAGGGCAATTATTGGGACGCGCTCTGCAGAAGCCCGCGGCACAGGGTCCGAGTGCCTTTGGGGAATGCTGCGGCTACACCGAGCCAGGTGGTATAAGTGTTTTGTCACACGCTAACAGACAAGTGCTCATCGGCGGGCTCGAAGCAGCTAGCCGGGGCCCCGGCCACACATATTCATGTGTCAGTTAGTAATCATGCAGCATGGCCTTATTTTCCCTGACTGCTCAGGCTTGTCAGAAACACTCAGGGTAACATGCATCACTCACTTCCCTGACACACGTCTCATTCGCGCGTGCTTGTGTTCGTGCATGCGTGGGAGAGCGTATGTGTGTGTGTATGTGTGTGTGTGTGTGTGTGTGTGTGGTCAACGAGCACATGTGTGTATTTCCGTTTTTGCCTCGGGAATGACAGCCAGCCCGTCATTAACCTCTCCGCAAGACTCCTTGACATGCCCACTCCCCCCGCGGCGGCCATTTTCTGGCTGCCCGAGAGCCGCGGCCTATATATAAACCGCGATGAGGAGAGCGAGATAAGGTGCGGGAGATAGAGGACGGAACACAAGCGTCACTGCGGCCAAGCGTCACTACCCTTTAAATGTGTATCAATAGGCAAGTCAATGAATAAAACTGATTTTAAAAAAGGCTGTCGAGATTAAGGCCGTATGAGGTTGATATATCGAGTGATGCGTTGGTGTTGCTCACAGTCACGGACAGATATTGTCACTTGACAAAAAAAGCAAAAAAAAAAAAAGCAATGAGTTGAACTCTGTGCTCGCTCTGTGAGAGGATTCTTGGGCTAAGACCATCGACTTGTCGCCGGATATAGTGTGGAGGCTGTGATAAGACTTGAACACAGCAGGAGGGCCTAATCCAAACCACCTAACTCCTCGAATGCTGAGCTGCACAACATCATGGCGATGATTAAGCAAGATTCCTCTAAGATAAATGTTTTCGCAGGAGATTACTCCGTGCTGGTGCATAGCAGAGAAGTTGGCAAGATGGCTTAGAGACCTCCTGAAATGCATGAAATGGGTGAGATCAGGCGCCCTCATCTGCAGGAATGTGTCATTAATGAAAGGATATCTGATGGAGCACAGCGAGAGACAAAGAGGGGTGAACTCTGAGGCGTAAAAAAATGGCACTTTAGGTCTTCAAACATCCAACAAAAATGTTCATCCCTTTTTTATCCTGCACCCAAATCTGTTGTTTTTCTAACCTAATCTAAAAAATCCTCCTGTGTTGTCTTAAGTTTAGACTCTGTATGTTTTGTGCCAAATTAAATTAGGGCAGGAACAAATAATGTACCAGACATGGCTGTTTTTTTTCATTTTTTTCTTTCTTTTTTCTCTCTCCATGTACTGCGAGATATTTCCAAACACACTGAAGTATAGCAGAGGGCCATCACACTTCATTTCCTTCCAGATTCTGTCTTGGCTGTTTCTGTTGCTGAACCAACATCGCGGCGGCCCGAGATAACACGGTGCACTGTCAAGATTATGTCCTCAAGTGTAATTTTACAGAGCCTGCCTGCGGCACTGACCAAGCGCAGCTGCTAAACTGGACAGTAACATGTTTGTGTATGTGTATGCGTGTGCGTGTGCCTTCACCTCTCCCCATGTTGGGACCCAAAGCTCTATTATTGCCACCGGTGCTTCGTATTACTTTTCAGTATAAAAAGGGGCAGAAAAGAGCATTATGGGACTTGATTGTTTCCTGGCAATAGTCCATATCTGATAGGGGGCACATGCTGATACTGTAGAAACCCGCAGCCAATGTGACACATTTTACATCAGCAGTGATGGAAAGCATCAAAGTACATTTACAAAAGTACAGGTACTTTACTCTAGTATTGCCATTTTATGTTTCTTTATATTTGTTGTACAGTAGTACTCCAGTACGTTTTCCATTTGAGAAATTATACATTTTACACTACATTGCTTCTAAACTTCTCAGATACTTTCTTTCAAATAACTGAAGATGTAAACTTTGTCCAATATTCCACGAGAAAAAAAAAATACACATTTGTGGAGCAGAACAACCCTCCAATATGTATATTGTGATTTATTGGAGAATATGGTGCTCATCCAAAATCTCATACTGTCATATTTAAATAACGATGTATGAAATTGAAGACTGAAACTGAATAGAGAGACCGCATCGATGTTGCTATCTGGTGACTGGAGACAAATATGTTGCAATACTCATAAGTGGCCACAATATGCTCTGAGTTTAATAAATCAGATCAATCCACTGGTAGTAACAGTCGGTGGCAGTCTTGCATATTCTGACGGATGGTGAGTTTTAAGATGGGAGCGGAGATTTGTGGCGCTCCGTCCGCAGACCCGAAGTGTTACTGTGTTACTGTGTGACTTTGTTCGCGTTCTCGGGCTCTCTTCCTCTCTCCAAAATGTATTGAAAATACAAATTCACAACATGTTTTTACCAAATTAAATATTCTGCCTCAGTCCATATTTGTTGGGGCGGTCTAGCAGCAATCTATCAGCACCATATGTTACATTTATAGTAACAATAACACAAAATCAGACTTGTTACTTCATTACAGGCATGAAGGAATTTGGCTCTGTTGTCGTGACCAACCAAAATTGTGTTTAACAATAATCTCGTCATATATATATATATATATATATATACATATATTTACATTTATACCTCAATACTTGTGTGGTTTTACTTAAATTAGAATTTAAAAGCAGGACTTTGAATTGTGATTGAAGACATGGCCACGGTCAGATGGTCAGTTTTGTTTGAAAATGTTTCCACCTTTTAACAATGTATGTACAGAGATGGTGGGGAAACAGCAGCTTAAAAATACACTTAGTAAATCATCCGCTCCTCTACCTGTTAACACTTGTGATCAAGCTACACGAAGGCAGCAAATTGCTGTGCACGCTATAACACACCGCTTCTTCTGAAAGCAGTAAACCATGCCAGTGAAGGCTATTTAAAGATGCAGTGATTGTACCTACTGGCCACTTTGCTCTCTGCGATGAGAGATGTGTGTGTGTGTGTGTGTGTGTGTGTGTGTGTGTGTGTGTGTGTGTGTGAGTGGACACTGGACAGTAGAGTGTGTCTTAGTGAACCTTGTGTATGTGCGTCTGTCAGTGTGGGTTTTTGTGTTTGGGGGGGTGCGTATATTTGTGTTTGCCCCGATGTGAGCCCTAAATGCCAGCTCCTCAGACTTAATAGGCCCCCATTAAGAAATTATCTCTGGTGCTTTTGTGCCTTTCCACAGAAAATCTTAACTACCAATTAAGTGGTTGTGTGCCTAGATGGCCCATTTGCTTGGCTGTTGGTAATTATGGGTTTTCTCAGTGTTTCTCTCTTTTCAAGCCGGCCCTTCTCCTTTTTGATTAGGCTTCTCCAGAGTATTACAATCCACAAACTCTGTCACTCTCCCCGAAATTAGCTGTCATTCCAACCATATGCATTTTTCATCATGCCTCCAGCGAAAGTAACCGCAGTTGAACTGCAGTGCTGGAACGAAGAGAATGAGCGTTCCTTTTTATGTAGGAATTCCTGACATTTTGCTGAAATCTTTATATTTATGCCGTCGGATATACTCTACACTTTGGAAACAAGCAGTTCATTTCTTTACCTGGCAAAGCATCCTCATTATTATTCCAGTAAAACCCGTTATGTCTTTCATTGGCAACGTATGAACTACGAGTGTCGTATGACTTTCTTGAGTGTCTTATTATTATGTGACAACACTGTAACATTACACTGGACTTGCACAATACGTCTATAATCAGACCTGAGTACCATTGTTGCCTTTTGTCACAATTTCCACATCAAAAGTCGAATGAACTTCGAGCACAGAGCTGAACAGCTAACAATAACGGAGGTTTCATTGACTTGCGTAGTGCGTTGGAGCTCTACTCAGTAAAATTGAGAGTTGGCTGACGATGACTCATGATCATGATGATTATTTGTTCAAACGTAATCTTGTAAAATGTGGTTTCTGGTGAGAAACATGAATAAATACAGTTGTTTGAAGGAGATGTTCTTACAACAATATAAAATAAAGAGGGAATTATGACCAATAACTAATAACCAAATAACTATAGATGATAATAACAAAGTAAGAAGACAACAATTTGAATTTTTGACACAGGAATACGCTGACTCTCGAGGGTTGAAATGATGGCGTACTTCGGACTAAACTTATCGTTGTACTGTCCTTTAGATTCGAAAATCTGATACAGAATTCTTAAAGCAACTAATAAACTACATGGAAAACTGTATCAAGGCAAAATGAGGTGTGCGTGTTTTAAAATGTATTTTTGATCAGAAAAAAGTACATCTAACTATAGCATCATACATATGTTTTATTTATTGTATATTTTAAGCCACATCATTAATTAAGCTGCTGCTAGAAAATATACTTCCACTTCAAATAATGTCACATATTTCATTAGTTTTGTTGATTTTTGCAATTGTTCGCAAAAGTACCATCAAAGTTCCATTAAATAAAACGGTATTTTCGCTGTTCTATGAAAAGCATGTATCTCCGAAAGAACAACTTTTCACACAATGTCATTTTTACGAGATTTGTCAGCTTTGTGATAATTCATTTTTGTTACAAATGAATGATAATTTAACCCGTAGAGGAAAACAAAAGTCTTCAATTGATCTCAAAAATACAAAATCCAGGAATAGGGAGTGACAGTGAAGCTATGTAACTGGCATGCCGGTGAGTTAAACAATCTGTAGTTTTGTGGAAAAATAATATCCACAATAAATGGACATTTTGTACCATGTAATCCACAAAGACTGCAATTTTGCATTTTTAGACAAAGCAGAAATCAGCTGATAGGCATCAGTTATTCATCCAGCTTCATCTTGAGAATTTGTTTTCTCCCCATGCGATTCTTATCGCTGGGCTTTGTCTACCGCTGCCTGTCAAGGTCAATAATTGTAATTCAGGCTATTCATGCTCATTTCCAATGTGGACACCTTTTCATGCAGGGACAAGGAGTTGTTTTGAAGCCTGGGAGACGGAGACAAGGGGGAGGTGGGGGGAAGGTCAATTGATTAGGAAGATACTTTTGCTGATTAGAGCCATCACTCAGTGTCACAATTATCAGTGTCATCAGCGGCAATTTTTTTTGTTGCATCCCGGGACAGACTAACGCCCTCTGTGTGTGTGTGTGTGTGTGTGTGTGTGTGTGTGTGTGTGTGTGTGTGTGTGTGTGTGCGTGCGCAGTCTCCCCACGCTATCGCACACACACTCCCAATTACTCACCCTGATTGGATATATGCAAATTGGACCAAAATTAAAAGCCACCTGCAAGGGGGACCCCTCGTGGGACAGTTTTGTACACACACACACACACACACACACACAGTAGGATTTCTTCAGCTTTAACCTTCAACCGTCCCACGGTAGGGTTAGCATGCCTGCTCCCGATCCTATAGAACAAATCTGCAGTAGAGTTGAGGGTGTAAAATGTATAAAGATATACGATCATACAGACACGGACAAAGGGGAAACTATTTGTTTCGGTCCTCTGCGGCGCCCTTTGCAGCGTGTCTTTTAAAGCATATTCCCTTTCATGATATGCTCACCCTCCACATGTATCTCTCTAATCCCACACTGTATCTATGCACCTGTCCTCTCCTCTCAGTGGTCAGTCAGAGCCTTCAGTCGTGCTACAAATAACCGTAAACTCGCTGCAACCAGCAGGCACTTCTTCTCTTCGCCTCTCGCCATTCTTCTCGCCATTCTTTTCCTCTTATCTGCTCTCATCTGCCCCGACGTTCATTCTGTCTCTATTTTAGAAAAGACACTTAATTCCTCTTCTCCTTTCCTCTCCGGCTCACCTCTCGTCGCCTGCGGAGATCAGGCAGGGGGAGAATTTTCTTCTCTCTCCCGTGGGCAACCCCAGTAAATCTCTCTAAGCTCTGCCTCCCCTGCCATACCTTTAGATTGAAGGCCACCTCCAAAGGTCACTGAGCAGAACTGATCCTCTGTATTCTCTTCATCCCAAAAGGCTGGAGGAGACTGGAGAGACAGGGGGTGGCCTGGGGCGGGTAGGGAAGAGAGGGAGGTGGAGGGAGGGAGGGATGAAGAAAAGAAAAAAAAAACAGGAGGCGGGTAGGGAGCAGAGGTGTGGAAAGGGGGCATGGAGGTGCGGTGACGGTGGGGAGCAGAGGAAGAAGGTGGGACCGGGAGCTGAGCAGAGGGGAGGGTTCGGGATGTAGCCGGAGGTGAGAGAGGAAGCAGGGGACCGATGTGAGGCGCATGGGTGAATAAAAGTACCACAGCTGGAAATTGCAGAAAAAGCAAATCCACAGTTTCAAACCAGATTTGAGAAGACTACGGCCTAAATAATGTTACATTTTAGTACCACTTTAATCTGCAAGAAATTAGTTATTACCTGCTGCAAATTCATTCTTCTCTCCGGCGGGCGACTCAAAGTCCAAAAGGGAGGATGGCGAATGAATACCAAAGACTGGCAGCTGAACTTGCCAAATATTACTCCCCTTACTCCCGTTTGAATATCACGCTTTATGCAAAAACAACACTGACACACAGGTGCCGTGATAGGATGGCAGGATGCAGCGTGATACACAGCAGTGGTGTGTTATGGTCATCTGTAGATGTGCGACGTGTCAGGTCTTAAATGGCTGTTTGTGCCTTTCTGTTGGCACTAAGCGGCGGGACAAAGAGAGGAGGAGGAGGGAGTGAGGGGACAGAGAGATGACAGAAGTAATAGCTTGGACATACTGAAGGAGAGGAGGAGGAGAGAGAAGAATAGCGAGGATGGGGATATTTTTCTCTCTTGGGAACCCTAAGCCTTTTGGATTATATTCCGTTGTTATGATGCTTATTATGTTTGTTGACAGCTAGATGGTTATCAGACATCCTCCAGCCTATAGATTGCATCTTAATATAAGGGGACGGGTGTTTGTGTATGTGTGTGTGTGTGTGTGTGTGTGTGTGTGTGTGTGTGTGTGGTGTTGCTGTCCGTATATGTTACTGTATCAACGGTGGAAGAAGTATTCAGGTCTTTTATTTAAGTTAAAGTACTGGTACAATAATCTTTGCAAGTATTAGAAGTAAAATATCTCAATACAATGGGCAGTAAATTACATTATTGATTATCTTAATGCATAAACGGATAAGCAGCCTGTTAGTAATGTAAGTGGTTGAGGTTAAGCTAGCTTAAGCTCCTTTATTTACATTTAGGTAGTGTGTTCAAGTGGTTCCCAAAGTAAGGTTCTGTCCCCTCAAAGGGGTCACAGAACAGGGAAGAAGTACATTTTTAATTCTGCCAAACAAATCTGTATTTATTTTTTCTCTGATCATTGATTATTTATTTTTTTGTGAATTACAGAATACTTTTACCTCTTTGGGCAATTATTCAAATGAAACCACGTGAGAGGTGGTGGCACTGTAATAAACTCAAAGATATCAGGAACGTGACAACGCTATATTTTTAATAAAAAGGTTGGGAACTGCACATTTGACGGTTACATTTTGTAATCTTAGTTTATGTTTATGATGTAAAACCTTAATCTGAAAAGGAACTAATATCTGCAGCTGTCAACTAAATGTAGTGGAGTAGAAAGTACAACATTTCCTTCTGAAATGTGTTGGAGAAGACGTGTAAAGTAGCATGAAATGGAAATACTTCAGTTCCTGCGTAAATGTACTTCGTTACTTTCCACCACTGCAGCGCTCCTCTCCTGCACATGTAGGCCTATGTGTGTGTGTGTGTGTGTGTGTGTGTGTGTGTGTGTGTGTGTCTTTTTGTCTCCTGTATTCAGGCCACTGATTGAAGCTAACGATGTCCGCTATTGCATCCATGCTCCCATACATCTCTGTCCAGCACCGTCCATTGTCTTCCCCGTTTACACGCAATCTTGCCTTTGTAATCTCTCCCTGTAATGAAAGTTCCTCTGCCCATCAGTGGCTGAAAATGATTCTGGAAATATTAATAAGGGGCCCGTTTTTTAACCAAATTACATTCTATCAGAGCCGAGATTAAATTAGCAAACGCCAAGGTGTGTAGGAGCGAAAGCTAATGGAATTGGATGACGGCGTCCGTCAATCAACAAACGATTTGGGTTTCCCTGTCCGACCTCGTCCCGCCCACTCTTATCAATCGCACACAGACACTGGAATATGATGCAGCCAGGAAGCGGGGATGTCGAATCTGCCTCCCACATGCTACGTCTACTGATACAGCTGCTATAACAATGCACGTGTTGGATGACACCTCCGACAGAGAGAGAGAGAGAAAAAGCATGTGGGCCCACAAGCTCAGATACACGCCCCGTCTTTGTTGCTGAATGAAATGTTTTCTTAACGCCATGCCCGACCCGTGACGCTACGTCTCAATGTAAGGCCCAGGATTGCCTCAGACGGTGTCCCTGAACACATTTTCCCTCATGCAGCGTATCTGAGGAAAACAAACCCCAGCGCACACTGTGACCATTATACCGCAGATACCGCCTTCAATGAGGTACATTAAATAGGGCATTCAATACATTGGTGCGGCCATGAGCCATTCAGAGACAGGTTCATCAGAGATAAAGCAAGTGTGTGTGTGTGTGTGTGTGTGTGTGTGTGTGTGTGTGTGTGTGTGTGTGCGCGTCGGCATTCCCACGGTGAGACGGTCCGCAGGTTGTAGGATGAAGGTATTCGTAGTGACACTGATAAGAAATATATCTTATAATGGTGAGAAAATGAATTGGACTGACTGGCCTATCAGCACAACAGTCTCTCCTTTAAATGCCATTTCATAGAGACTTTTTTTTTTTTAATCTCCTCGTGTCTATGTGCTGGGTGGATCCACAGTCATCCTTTCTCTTGCACTCTCTCTTTCGTTTCTATCCCTTGGCCCGTCTAATCTTTTAGTCTCTTTTCTTTCTTACTTTGACGCATACACACACACACACACACACGCGCACGTTCTCTTTGTCTCCCCAGGTGTGCGCTGGTCCAGGTGTATGTCTTCACGGGAGCTCATCACTGCTCTAATGAGAATGATCACCGCTCATCTGTCTTCATCCACATCCAACAGAGAGCACCTGCTACTATCTGTGTGAGAGTGTGGATTCGTTTTTTGTGTGTGTGTTCGTGTCTACATAACAGTCACTGCATACAGGTGATGTACGGTGTGGTATATTAGTTATGTGTAAAGCCAAAGTGAAAGGGTGGCTAATACGAGTTGCACTTGCATACAGTGGATAGGCTTTAGACTTGCAACCCCTCCGTAGCCGACAACAGATTTAAGTCTGACTATAATAATGACTTTTGAACAAGAGTCTTTGTTTGAGAGTCTTTGAATAATCGCTCAGGCACTGCGAATCTCTCAACAGGGGTGAAGCTGTTTTGATTTAACCCCCCCAACAGCCCTCTTCTGTCGTTTGCATCTGTCAGCCGAAAGGGGTTTTAACGTCAAGTGGAACAGATGACTGGATCACACCACGGGCGGTGAAAAACACCCAAACAACTTGTAAGGCCCCTGAATGCATTCAGTCAGGTTGGCTTTTAAGCTAATGTTAGCGGCAGCCTTGAGCTAATGACGACGGCGGCTTTTTTTTAACATCACTTGAGTGCTGCTTCAGAGTCTGTTTAATTTCACCCTTTAAAAAAATAAAAACACACACTGTGTGACTTCATGGCAATAAATCATGCTTTCAGAGGGTTGAAGGGATTTTTAGACAGGTTAGTCTCTCCGCAGTGAATATTCGAACCGTTAACTGGCCTATTTACTTGAACTGCATATTGCAGTAAGACAGATGACGCTGTGCTGTTATTTATATTTCATGCGGTTTTATACATGTGAAAGGAGGTAAGCAAGACGTTGGACTTAAAAAGGGCGAGAGGCGGCAATTGTAGTGACAAACGCAGAGAGAACCATCACCTACCTCTGCTGTTCCAAACACATTCTCACTTATAACTTTATAGGGTGATACTATTTCAATGAGCTCGTTGTGCTGCCCCTAGTGGCCACAACATGTACCAATGCAGTTTTAATTAAAGCCATCTTGTTGTTGAATCTGAACCCTTGAGAACACTAAACTTGGACTAATCCTTAAGAGATTTAAAATTAAACATGCATTTTTGAGTCAAGACCTAGATGCTGCTGGGCGTGTTTTGCAAAAGAAAAAGAAATGACTGCATGGCTGCATTGTGATGTAACATACATGACAGAGACTGGCAGCAGAAACTAAAGCCATTTGAGATCGAACTTATCTTTGGACAGTGGGAACACTGAGGATTGCCACCAGAATGTTCAAGAAATTGGACATCGAATAACTGGTGCTGACAAAAAATGTAGCGGTTGTGCTTATATTGTCGGCTCCCATTTGTCGGGTCTGTTTGTATATGTTTATGCGAGATGTTAGATATCGCCATCCTCCGCCTCTCTTTCTGTCCTCCACAGGTGTCACCAGGTCAACGGCTTGCTTCGATTTCCAGTGTGTGTGTGTGTGTGTGTGTGTGTGTGTGTGTGTGTGTGTGTGTGTGTGTATACATGTCTGATTCATGGGTTAAGATTGTAATGATCACATCTGCTTTCTACCCATGGGACTTCTTCCCTTTTTTATTCCCAGGCCTGCACTTGAAAATATGTTTACTTTAAACCAATTCAAGAGAGAAACCAAAACAACAGAGATTGTATTTACCCAACCAAAGGCCGCATCAATTGGCTATTGTCAAAGTCTAAGTAGATTTTATGTAAAACTCCCAATCCATGCTGTTAGTATTGACCAAACGACAAAATGCTTGTTCATTTTTTCTTCAATCCAATTAGTTTTCTTGTGGCTTTCTGACAGCTCGTTTATATATGTGAGTGAGTGCCCAGTGCTGAATGGGTAATTGTGCAGTTAGTGTGTGCCTACAAATGTGTGGAGAATCTTGTTACCTGAGTTTGTATGGGAATACAAACTGAATTGATTTGGATCTGAGATTAATAGGGGAACATTGTGATGGCTATTGATTGCTTTCTATGATCAAATGAAATCAAAGCTGATGCATGCAATGCATCGCCCAGAGCGGGAGTCTCCGATTGTATTCTCTGCTTTGTGGTCTGTTTAAACTGCTGATTTGTTGAAACGGCATCATTTTTTCCTTAAACAGGTGCAAGAGTTGTTATACGTACAAAAAAAAAAAAAAAATAAAGTGTTTGTTGCGCTACAATATATTCAGAACAAACTTAGACGTCTGTTTGTGGATTACATTGGGTGTTGGAGGCTGTATTTACAAGCTTCTAAAAGCTTTGATTTCTACTCATAGCTTGTGCTCTGCAAATAATGCATTGCATCGTTAAAGGTGCAATGTGAAAGATCCGGAATTTGAATTGAAGTAAAACACTGCAACAGCGGACGTTGTGACATCACCCGTTGGTTTGTGGACTGCGGTTTTGAAGCCTCGAGTTCCCATTGCCAACTTGGAGTTTTACCATTGTCATCTTTTGCATCAAGTGAACGAAAGTGACCATATCTGGAGTGACGCCGTGGTAGAGACGCAGTATACAGCTATGGTAGCAACCTGTCAATCACAAGGTAGCCCCGCCCTCAAGCATACCCTGCTTTATCATCTATTTTACTCTGAATGGGACCATAATTTACTCACTGAACATCAGGTTTTATTGAAGAAGATTTGAAACTAGCGATTGAGACCATGAAATCATGTTTACAATGTTCACTGAGGGAATAAATCAAGTAAGAAGTCATTTTTTCATAGACTTCCATACAATCAGACTTCTTTTTGTAACCAGAGGAGTAACATTGACAATTAGAAAGAATGTAAGTTCAAGGCACTTCTGCATTGGCTTTAATTTTCCAAACCTGAGATTGCTGCCTGATACTAACCAGCTCTGGCTTGTCCTGTCTTGTAATTCCACTTGTACCTCCAGACGCGATAGTGATTCACTGTAGCGCCGGTCTGCCCTCATGAGAAGACGAAGAAGTAGAGCTGCCCTGAGGGCTTGTAAACCATGTTGAAAGTACAAGGTCTGTGTACGTTTTGATAGTTTATTTACTGCATTAAATCCAAAGCGGTAGATATGAGAAATCAACTTGTAATTTTGTTCCGTCATAGTGGCCACCGGGATACCTCTTCCCCAGGAGGAGGGCGGGGCGACGGCTTCAGAAACTAGCAATCAGCCAGCAACACACCCCCAGTGTCATCTGGAACTCACTTTCGTTTGAATCTCCAATCAGCATCAACAATTTCCAGGTAAAAAGGCGTCTCGCACTTGTCAGTCTCTTCTGACTGCGCGCTGATAAATCAGCTTCGACAACGGAGAACGGCAGTTTGATCTCCATCCCAAAAGGTTGTTTCCCCTCAGTTTGTCAACACGCCGTCTTGCTGTTCAGTCAGTCGGTCCTCCAGGTGTACATTGTCGGCTTGATACCGAGACATGAGTGGCGGTGACAGTGATGGAGGGAAAAGGTCAGATATGACACGGTGGTTATGGAGTGCGAACACAACGAGCACTTTGACATTTCTGGCCAAAATGCGTGCGCTGCATTTTAATCACTGAGAGGAAATTACTTGATCATCCAGGAGGCAGATTTTAACGAGCAAACACCAGAATTCTTGCATTTGTCATAACTTTAACGAAAGCCCCAAAATGCACTTCCTAAGAAAAGTTGGTAATGCTAATAGAGGAATGCACAGAAAGTGTGCTGCTTAGAGTAAAGAGAGAAGGTTGTTGTTGTTTTTTTGCCTGGAGCCAAAAGGTCAGGATGTACAGTATACAATAAATCCAATACACATGCATTTCATTTAGCCTCGCTTCTTAACACCCGCGATAATGATCGCATTCCAGAGGGATCTTTGAGTTCATCTTCGCACTAATGACTGAGTTAAGCACTCTGCAGACTATGGAGGAAATTATCATTTGTTTTACTTAATGCATACATTCTGCTCGCTGCCACAGTGAGCTGACCCCGAGGGCTGATGATGTTGTTCAGCCTCCAGCTGCCAGGTCAATGGGGTCGCGTTTCCCTGTCCAGCTCCGCGTCTTCCAAGTGGGGTGACATAAGCCATCCTTGGCCTCTGTCTCTCACAGTGCCAGTTCTGGGTCCAGGAGAAGCCATTAAAGAAGCAATTAACAGCCCCAATTAAAGAATGATGAAGCAGAGGGGAGAGTTTACGTAGTGTAAAGTGACTAAAGGGCTTTAGCTTTGGCTGTTTAGATGTCAGCGACTGTAGGCGGTAAATCAACCTCCGGAAATCCATACTGTTGGTTCGTGAGTTTGTCTCCATTTGGACAAATCACGCTAAAAGAAAACAAAGCAATAAAAGTGCCTGGCTGAAAGGAGCGCTATACATATCTTTTTATTCAAATCAGCAGCCAGCACCTTTCCAATCAGGAAGGGGTGATTGCTTTGTAGCATTTTAAGTCAGCTGTCGAGGAAAAGAAAAACCCCACAGTTTTGATGTTTGGATTTCATAATTGAGCCAGCAAGTTGGTGTGCGCATAAAGGCCTCTGCCAAAAGCCTTTGACGTGAACAGAATATAGAAGCATACCTGAAAAAACCTCAAGAGATGAAAGCGCTGCTTAGACATCTCTTGATCTCGCCCACCTCAACCCTTCCTTTGCCATCTCATCCTCACCAGCAGATTGCAGGCCAGCTAATGGTATCTTTACTGCTTCAAAGGGCCTTTTCGCTTGATAAGAGCGGCGTGGAGGCCGTGTGCAGCCCGACGCACACACCGAGCTAAGCTTGTTATGGTAACCCTGCTCTAGACCAGTGTCCTCATTAGTTCCAATACCCTCGGGGTCTCTGTGTGTACGTATAGAGTCGCGTCACGTACAGGACATGACAGGATCCGTGCGCGTGCGCGAGCGGGTGTGTGTGTGTGTGCGCTTGTGTGTATTTGTGAGTTTTTAACTCGATCACACCAGCCCCTAGGCAGGCCACTGATCCTCTCCGAGAACGATAAATACAGCCATACTGTGATGCTAATGAAGACGGATAGAGACGGAGCGAGAGCAAGAAAAAGACAGAGATGAAAAGATGAAAGGGGAAATATAAGTACTCTTCTACAGCGCTGCAGGTTAGAATGTAATTGTTTCCCCCTTGACTATCACTATAGGGTATCTGAGGTAGAGCAAACAGACTTACCCCCAGGCCAAACTCCCACTGAGTCTTTGACTCTGCTTATGTAATACAATCTCAGGGTGACTGATGGAATTAGTCTGGGACTGTTTTTTGTGTGAGATAGAAAGTGAGAGCAAAAAAAAAAAAACGGAAATGTGTGTGTGTGTGTGTGTGTGTGTGTGGGGGGGGGTGTAACAGGAGGGATTGCTCCCTCCCTGATGAAAGTGCCCAAGTCAGGCAGGCCCTGCCGTGCGCAGGGCGATTGTGCCACGCTGGCAGCCGTCCTCATTAAAGTCCACAGGCAGGACTGGAGTGCCCTATTAGACAGTCATTACTGCTGCTGATGGGAATCTCTATTGTTACACTGACACAAACAAGATGGAGAGATCTGGGAACCATGCCGAGGCCGCGGTGCCAGGGCCTCCGGGGAGCGGGTGAGATGAGGCTCCTCCGGCCCACGATCGCCGCGCTCCTCGGCTGGGTCAGGGTGCCTTAGGTGGCGGCAGCGCGTTGGCGTGCAATCTCTGGTTCCCCCCCCCCGGAGCTACGAAGTGTTCACCAAATTAAAACCTCTCTCTCCTGCTGCCCTCCGGGAGACATGGGCAGAGGAATGTAGTGACAGAGATGGGGAGGTAGTAAGGGGGGCAGACGAGAGCACCGGTGACAGAGACTGAGGCCAGGCACACAGGATGAATGGGAAATTAAGAATTTTGCAGGGGCGAAACTGGAATAAATGATAAACAGAAATGCGGTGCTCTGCAGAGGAGGGGTCAGGCTCCATGCCAGCTCGGCTCATTCAGAAGTTTTCTCAGTTTCTTGGCCATGCCGGAGAATTGAAAACCAGTGCAGGGTGTGGTGAGGAGACAACACAGAGGGAGAGATTTTTTTTCCGATTTTAGTTGCTCATTCACTGAAAAATACAGAGAACGTAATTTGAAATTGCTTGTTTCTTTTGCTCATCAGACCCCGGGCAGCATAATATGGACTCCAAGGCTGTGCAAAACACAGAGAAAAGGAAAGGAAAAGGAAAAAGGTAAAGGTTACGGAGTGCATTGTGAATAGACGGCATGAGGTGCAGAGGTGCAGAGAAGCAAGTGGAGGGAAAAAGTAAGGAGTCATCCAGGTAGTTGCTAATTAGAACAGGAGTCACCATAATAATTCTGCATGAGGGTGCTTTGTTTGTGACATCCTCCACTAGTGTGTTCGTACTACACACAGAACACATCCTCTGCACTATTTTATACTAATGTCATGCGTGTGTTTCACAGGAGGTGAAAGGTTCAGTGTCGGATGACTGCTTGAGACATTTTCTAAATTTGTGTTGTAAAGGTTACTCCGTATTGTGTATTTAAAAAATAATTGAAAAACATTCAGTAAGATATTGAGTATTGAAACATTCACTATTTTCCAGATGCAGAAGTAGGTCAAGCAAAAAAGAATTGCGCTCCAGCTCTCTCAAAAACATATTTTGAGTGAAAACCAATTCTGCATTCAATGTCATTGGTCCAAGCGTATTTTTTGGTGAAGCGAGGTTGAGAGCTTGAAAGAAGAAAGAGTGTTTTTTTTTAAGGGCAGAGGACCACTTATCTTGAAGATGGCAGCTACAGCACTAATGGAGTAGACAAATACAGCACAGGATGGATGCACAACTCGGAGCACCGTCCTGAAATACTGCATCTGATCATGCACTACTGGGGCTCCATCTACTGCCAGAGATGTCACGGCGGGGGTGGGGGGTGGGCGTGGGGGGTGCAGGTGCATGACATGCGTGTGCATGACTCACGGTTACGCACAAATTTGAGGTGTACGTCTTTATTGGGCTCGCGACTCAATTATGTTGTGATTCACCTGTCAAAGATTCGAATGCGAAACGATTCTCAATGCATTTCAATGTATCGCATTTTCCATATTACTGCATATGGCAATTTCTAAATCAATAAATTCAAGTGAAAAAACTGTCTATAATGTATCTGTGTGAGCCACCTCATAAATCCTTCTGCAGTGCATTAAGTGTGCTGTAATCTACTATTATACGGTTTCACATTGCAGCTCTAAGACACTTCCTGAATACCTATAGCACTTTACACCGCTAGCTGACTTTTCTACACTCTCTTCTACTCTTATTTGGTTGAAGTCACTCAACAGAAAAACACGACAGTTTCAGCCTTCATGCAAGTTTTCCCAGCCCACCATGGTTGATACGGAGCAGCTACTGATGGTAGCGAGAGCAACAAGCTAGCAGACTACCGAGTGTTTGAATGCCGTCCCTCTGCTCTGCGCAGACACGCAGTGTGGTTTGCAAACATCTGCGAAACACAGAGATCAGGGGAGAGGAGAGAAACCATAGCGAGATAGCAAAACGCAGAAAAGACTCACACTGAGCTGAAAAGAAACCAAACTCCCGATTAGGTTCTGTCACCGCATTAATGCAAAATCATCCACTTCTGCACCGTGATGCATCGTTAAAATCTAGAAATTTCTACTGGACTGGGCTTAGCCACCTCATTGTATTTTTTTTTACCCTCCTCTGTTAAACTTTTGCGTATGTACGTATCGCAAAAATAACATTATTGGCCGAGGAACATGTGACTATCGCTTAGCTGTTGTTTCAGCACCATGGACAGCTCCGTTTGAGTGTAGCTGTCCGTGGTGCTGAAACGGAGTGGAGGAGATCCAGCAGAGACAGAACACGCCACTTAGCTTGGTTTCTTAGCATACTTGCTTTACATAGTAGTAAGTAGAACTTCCAGCCCCCCCCCCCCCCCCCCCCCCCCCCGTAAACATCCACAGACAGAAGGGAAACAGAGGGAAAGAGAGCGTGAGAGAGCTGCAAGCCACAAACCATGTGGCACCTCCCGCTGCTGATTTTAACAGACACTCGTTCACGATAGTTCAAAAACTATTTAGCACTCTGCTAGAACCTTGACTATGCATAATGGAATTTCATTTTAGAAGGATGGTGGGTCAAGAACAGATAAAAAATGATATACTGAAAAGATTGCACGATTGCAGGCGACTGTTCTGTCTACCACTCTACTACTGCTAGCTTTTAATTGGAGTATGTGCTTAAGCTGCGCTCCAACGGCTTTGCTGTGGATTATCCTTTGCAGGTGCGGCATGTGAAGTGGTGTGAAATTTGCATTATTGTGGAGGATTTGTCTCAAACTGACTCTCCTTGGGGATATTCCATCAGTTAAAATATGTTCTTGGGTTATTCTTGCTCAACTCCGTCAATGTTTACTTCAATCTTTCTACCTTTCCTTTTGACTGAATTTGTGGAACTCGTAGCTTTCGAAGCGGAGGTTTGGTATACACAAAAAAAATACCACAGGTGGGATTTGACTGGTTGTCCGGACAGGTTGCCATGGTGAAGGCAGTGATTAAAGCTATTAAACCCGCAGGCGTAAGGTTCAATGGGAGCTCTGACTGCTCCTGCTGTCACAAATTAAACAGAAAGAGAGAGCCAAAAGAGAAAATGTAAAGACATAAAAAGATGGAATTTTGAAACAAAATGCCCTGAGAAAAAGAAAAAAATCAAGTGTGGGTGAGCAAAATGTGATTAGTCGTGCTAAAAGCAAGGCAAGATCCTACCGAGCTCTTAATTGATTTCTTTTTACCGCAGATGAAATAAAAGGTTATGGCGTTCCAACAATAACCTTCATATCTACGCCCATACAGGGCGCTTTATCACACTGTAAAAGACAGAGCGCTCGTTTATCATCGCAGCCTGATGTGTACTGCAGGAGCTTATGGTGTAAAGCGTGTGTGTGTGTGTGTGTGTGTGTGCGTGTATGAAGACAGAGGGAGAGAGAGGGGATATATCTTTTTTACAGTGCATGTAATAATCTGGCGTGTTAGCAGAGTGACATGTTAATTTAACCTCCTGCAGGCTCAGCTGTCTGGGAAACATGAATCCAAGGCAGACCTCGCTTGATCAGGAGGATAATGTCATTTCGCCTCTTGCTTGACGATCCTAAAGACGATCAATGCAAAGAGAATCACACTGTAATCATTCGGCATAACGCTGTTAACAAACCAGGTGAAACCGCTGCATAGACACACTGCATCCTGACACAATGACCCGATGCAAAGTGGCAGCTGAAGTGGAACATCACTACTGATGCAATCTCATTGAAGAAAAGACCATAATTGTGCCACAGAATTAGTGTTATAGAGACTATTTGGAGGGTTACAGGACATACACTGAATTGGATTATGCACCAATACTATGAATTGGATGTTTCACTTCAATTTTCAACACAACAAAACACACGTGTGCAGTATAACGCAATCAAATACTACATACTTAATCACCAGCTCTCTGATGCAGTCTCAGCAAAAACTCAACACTAACTGCTTCACAGAAGTAGCATTTTCTGCAGGGGTGATTGAATGAATTGAGTCGTATATAAACCAGTATTTCACAAAATTATTTTGGATAAAAGTGAAATTGCTGCAGGGCTGGACCGGGACTAAAAAGAAATCTTCTTAACCGACTCTCAGTTGAACAGGGGTGGCCACGGAGTACATAATCTGTGTACTCAAGGAGAGGAACAAGTAATTGACAAAGGAACAGCTCCACTGTAAATCAAAGTACCAATTTAAATAATTTAATAAAACACAAGTATAGAAGTAAGTACGCAATTATAATTTACATCGATTGAATGAATCATCATCATTGTAATCATGGCATTCCACCCACACTACCTGCCTGCGAGTCCCTTTTCATCAGGAAGCTACTGTTTCTGCCCACTCTGCCCTTCTGCCAGCTCTTCTGCCTCGCAGCGAGGCCAGCCACCTCTTCTGACTTCAAGTTACACCCGCTGCTGCACAATGTCAGGTATACTGTACATGTTGAAGATTATTATTTCTGCACGTTTGGCGGTGTCCGCCTCCGATGTTTCATTCTTTTGGCCTACAACTTCTCTGCAAGACCGCTTCCACTTTGGTTTTTCCTTTTTGACGCCCCTATCCATCCACAGAATGTTGGCTCTAAGCCACGGCACCTGACATG
Source organism: Anarhichas minor (assembly GCF_050575085.1). Classification (NCBI taxonomy): domain Eukaryota; kingdom Metazoa; phylum Chordata; class Actinopteri; order Perciformes; family Anarhichadidae; genus Anarhichas; species Anarhichas minor. The sequence continues at coordinate 13,780,799 of NW_027466474.1, forward strand.
AGAAACAGAGAGGACAGAGGGGGGAGGGGGCTAGTAAGAGATGTGATTGGGTCAGCAACACTGTGGCTTTTACTGCAGAAAATGAACCAATGGGTTGCTGTCACCACTTCATGCGCCAGATTGTTTCTTATATAAAAAAATATATAAATTAAATCATATTGCATATTTTTTGACAGCTGCTCTAGTTGCTGGGCAAATTCGGACAGAACATATAAAACCTATGACGAGCCTACAAAGTATCACGCCTTGCTGTAGACAACAGTCTGGGCTGGAATGACTGGCTAAGGGGATCCAGCACAATATCTTTATTGATTTATCTTTATTGGTGAGACCAGGTTCTCCGTCATCATAACTGCTTGTTAGTAAAAGATACATTCACAGTAAAAACTAGAATTAATAGCAACAGTAGAGGTTAGATCATTCATGGAAGGGAATCAGAAATGGCATTGTATGCTGATGATGCTATTTTATATTTTGCCCTTATTCAAGAACAGTTTTTTGTTCTTGTTGTCGTTTTTACTTTAAATGGCCATCAACAAAATGATGATTCACGTACAAGACTTAATTTACATGTTCACAATTGTCTTGTCAGACAGTCTGAAAGATGTAGTGAGGAGCTGCAGGCATCTTTTATTGTCAATGTGGTACGGCTGCTATTACTTTTAATAAAATACATTAAAACTTTGTCCTCCACCGCATAGCATCATAAACACTGATCAGTCATTGCCAAAATGATGGGCAATGGCAAAAAAACATGTTTATCCCCAGCAACTTATACTTCAGTGCATTATGCCCTGATATATATTTTGATCAAGGTAATGGAGGTGAAGTTCTGTCCCTTATAGCCAGCGCTCGCGAAAACAAGTGAAGTGTTTTGCTGCCCCCATTGTATCAACCTGCACCTCTCCGATCCAGGAACAAACAGGTGTAAAGAGACTTGCGCAGTGTGTGTATGTGTGTGTGTTAGTGTGTGTGTGTGTGTGTGTGTGTACTAGAGAGAGCGAGAGAGATGAGAGGTAGACTGCTGAGTGCAGGAGTTGTTGATTGTGTGTGAGAGCTTTGAGAAAGGGTGCAGAGAGCATCTATCTGTATCATTCACTCTAAAAGCCTGGAGAGATGGAAAGGATGGATGGGAGGACAAGTAGAAGTCAATAAAGAGATGGTAGGAATGGAGAGAGAGGAGATGAGAGTAGTTCTATGTGAAGAAGACTTCTCGGGGGTGGGAGGGAGGGGAGGAGAGAGAGAGAGAGAGAGAGAGAGAGAGATGGAGAGTGAGAGATGAGCACAGCAGTGGAGGAGAGAGAGCCATGGTACGTGGTGATAGTGAGAAGTAGAGGAGAAATGTGGCCGGGCAGAACCGCCTTTTGTGATAAACACAAAAGGCGGTTCTGAAACAGAGAGGAAGGAAACAAGAGGGTGGGGAAAGAGCTGAGAGAGTACAGTGAGTGAAGAGAGGACGAGGTGCACCAGTGTACAGTAATAGCAAATCATAATGGGGAATGGGAAGGCCAGCGGAACACTATCCTTGACACAAAAACACACATCTCCAACAGCATAATGAGACATTTTCACATTCGAAAAAGCCTCCGTATGGGAGAATCACACATATATCCACAGCCAGGAAACACATTCAAAAGAATCTCCAACATGCTTCAGCGTGGACTCTGCCTGAGCCTGATAGGCCCTTGTGTTTGCACAGTCCTCAGATAGCCCGGGGGTTACACTTTTGAATACTTGCTCAACTAGACTTTTTTTTCCCACTGCAGAGACATGGAGAAGTCAGAGATTAGTTTCCACTATCAGCTGATCGAGAGTGAAGAGTCTCCCGCTCAGTCTCACACATGTGATTCATGTTTAATGATGAGCGGCGAATGTTATATACTCCAAGGTGAGTCGAAGGGCTGTGCACGTATAAAGGCGGCCCTGGTGTGTCCGCGTAGCGCTAAGCAAAGCATACACACTGCATAAGCCACATAGCGGTTGCTGTTAATTCATAAGCTACAACAAGCAGCCAGTGATTTCGCCTGTCGTCTGTGATACACACAGAAACGACGAGGCAAAAACATATTTTCACCACCGAGCCAAGGAAAAGCACCACAAACACTATCCATCTGCTGAAACGCATCGGAGGTCGATCCCTCCAGAAAGGGCCTACCGATAGGTCAGAGGTCCGAGAGTAAATCCTCACAATTTGTGCTGTGCTAAATGGAGCATTATGCAATGTTTGGCGTAGCTAACTGAGGGCTTTTACTGAACATCTTGTCCTGTCGCTAATCCTGCCAACAGCAACCAGCCAGGGAGAGAAACACACTCTGACCCTCGATGCATGCGCACCCTCGCGGAGATATGGGAATAGACTCGCGGGCAGGCGATGTGACACGCGCACACACACACATAAAACACACTTGCATATACAGTACGTATGAGCTTGTTTAGTCTCGCACAGCAAAAACATGCGCACACACACACACACTGCGAAGTAGCTCCTGTGAGCATTACATGGGTTTGCATTAAAAAATAAAGGCTAAAAAAAACCATGTGCTATACACTTGATGACATGACTGGCATGTTATCTGTCAATTATTCAATATTAATACTAATTTGTCTACTGTTTTTCCATACTACAGTAGATTGTGACAACAACAACAACAAAAAAACGATTCCCCCTGCACCTTTTCACACATTTGCATTTTTTCTGCTCCAAATTCAATAAAGCCCTCGAGAGAAAATAATGTTTTTTTTACATACTGCATGATTTCTATTCATTAAAGTAAATCCCCGCCTTGCAACTAGCTGGGGATACTGCTGTGTTAATGGATAATAAATCTATATTTAAGGATATAGAAGAGCGCAAATCCAATTTGAGTCAAGGCTCTTCACCCGATCCCCACTTTTATCCCCATACGCGCCTGGCTAGAGGAGTAATCGGCTTTGTGTAATAAAATGATGATGATGACTTTATCTGACATTTGTAAAAAGGAGGAGCCCCAGATTTCTGTAGGTCTACATTATCAGCCTCTATCCAGTGAATTAATCCTCAGACAGAGTGAGACAGAGTGAAAATGTTGTTCTTGCGAGTAAACACAGGGGTTATATTGAGGTGAATGCAGAGAGCTGTGCGTTTGCTTTGTGTGCGTGTAGGTTTTTTTCTCTCTCACTGTGTGTGTGTGTGTTTGTGTGTATGTGTGTGTCTGCGTGCATACATGCTTCCGCCATGTTGTCCGTGATCATGCCCTTACCTCTCCCCAACCCTGTGAAATGGAGGAGGACAATTACATACCCAGCGGTTAACTTTATCTCCATGGAGATCCCTGCAGGAGCACGGATACGAGAAATACGCTCAGAATATGCTCTCCGTTACCTGCAAACAGTCTGTGAGGGAGGAGAGAGGACACGAAGGGCAGAAACAAGAGACACAACGAGATGTAACCGGCTAGCTGTGAGAATTACCCCATAAAGGGTTAGGTAGCCTTTTCAGATGAATCTCGGCTGATTCAAGCTAATGATCTGAGCAACACAGGTCGCGGCATTCCGCTTCATCGGCTTCAAAACACATCAAATCTCCACCCCGTCTTTTGCTCCAGATCCGCTGTTTTTCTATACTGGATTTCATGGCGTGTGGTTTCTCTATAGCGCTTTCACAAGAGGCCAGATTCAATTAGTTTGGCAGCGAGTTAAGTGGGCCCTCAGGGGTTAAGGTCTGTCATGTCAGATGGATCTGTTTGTGTGGAGGAGCAGGAGAATCCCACACTCCTCAGCCTTGGTGGAGGGGGAAGAGATGCTTCAGAGCCCATCTCAGTACTTCCCTCACAAGCCTGTGTGTGGCTCGTCAGAAATTTGATCTTAGAACCCTTCGAGTCTCGCATAAGGAGATCTCAGAACTTCCCTTTTGCCGTTGGGTTGAAACTCACAACAGGATCCGAGGCTGCGAGTTAGAATTGCACATCCTTATTCTGTCTAAGAGCTCTTCAATGTGGCATGTTTCCCTAAAGGCCGGGGGAATGCACTAAGTGCACAGAGTGACGGCTGTAAAGACTTCCTCATGGATGTACTGTAGCATGTTCATAGAAGTTGTTTTTAATATTTAAAGATCTGCTACGGTAGTCGCTGAAATAATATGACACGCTGACAGGACGGATCCTTGTTGCTTTCATTATACCGCCTTCAACGGAGACAGCGGGCGCCGCCTCTTGTAAATTAAATGGAGTGTGATGTAACAGCGAGTGAAAACAGCAACGTTATCGTCGCGGACCAGGCTAATTGATGAGTGCTTGTCTGCAGGATTGCGGAGATGACTTGTTTGTGAGCCCCCCCCCCCCCCCTCCCCTCCCCTCTATGACGTGCCGATCCTCTCACTCTCCGAACAGTGCCAGCAGCAGCCATCTGAGAAATAAAAAGCTTGTCACACAGCGAGACGGAAACACTGGTGAAATATCAAGGGGCAGACGCCCACGCGCTTCCTGTAGGATTTCCGGGAAGAAGGCACAGCCATCTTAGGAAAGGAAAAAAATAAAAAGTAGCTTCCACCTACTGCACTGTGTATAATGTACAGTTTCCAAACTAAATTGTGCACCTGGCCACTCTGTAGCTTGTTATAGAATAACTTGCTTGGAAACACACTCTGGTGACTCACCAGCTACATGTACTTGTAGCAGTGATATGAATTTATAAAGATGAATAGATAGTCAGATGAATAACCGCACGATGCAGCAAAATAAATCCTACAATGGCGTTCGCTCGTGTGGGAGATTCGGTTCAAAAATGTGCCCTTATCTGAGATATGATTTAAAGCTGCATTCATCAATATCTTTTATAGTAACAGTGGATCAAAAGACTGTGTGGAGTGAGAACAGAGTCAGTTGAGGTGCCAGACTCCCTGTGAGTTATAACCCAACTTTGCAGTTCCCCTCAGCTACACAGAGCCTTCTAGCGTCTTTCAGGTTTTAAGGGCCCCACAACTTTACCGTTTTGGTTCCCTCACACCGCTCTCATCAATGTTGTTTTGGAGCTGCAGCATGATGTTGTTCTCAGCAAAAGTGCCTGCCCAGCCCACCGAACGACAAGCAGACAAAGTTTGCGACTAGCTGCTGAACATGGTGGCGCAATCAGCGGCTAAATAGCCGGATAGTTCTCTTAGGAGTCGGTGGAGACAAAAACAGAAGGAGAGTGAATATTGGACTTCAATTGTTTCGATGGGCAGAAACACAACTTCAGATGAGTGCTAATGTTGCTCCATCTCTGATGGATCAGTAAGCAGCCCACTGTTTGAGAACATGTTCAACTTTTTTATGTTGATAATATGTAGATGTCTGCAATAATGCAGGTTTATTTGAGGTCATATTTATACAGTACTTGTTATTATGTGTCAAATTATTCTATTGTTATTATTCTACATCCCTGTTAAAAAACTAAACGGCTGTTTTTGTAAAATGGGAACAAAAGCTTGAATATCAATAGAACATCATAACATTAACACCTAGATATATATATGACGATATGGAAGGAAAAAGCCTCATTAACACTCTTTAAGTCATAGCATGACGGGATGAGATGGGATACCCTCTCTGGCATTGTGATACTCTCTTTCTCTGCTATCTCTCTACCATTGTATTCATGTGTTTTCCTGTCTATTTACTCTCCCCACAAAGGCAAATCAAAGCAAGGCCGCTCACTTATTGAATTAGCAGCAATCGGGAAGCATTAAGCAGAGGTCCTCTACCTGATTTTCCACTCAATACTGTGGCAAATGGGGGACAACACACAGAGATAGAGGCTACGACTTGTGGTCTGCTTGGTGGGTCAAATCAAGCCAGCGAGGGAGCCAAGGGTGGCCTCAGAAAAAGGAGAGAGAGCCAGGGAAGAGTTGGTACTTTAGCCAGGCCTTGGAAAAAGGGCACAGATCTGGACTGAAGGCTGCTGGTAACATCTTATCGCAGCCCGGTTTCTCCAGTTTGACTCGCAGCCTCCAAGCCCGCCCGAGGAGATAGTGAGGCAGGCTTAGCGCGGCTGAGCTAGGGCCACAAGCACACACACACACACACACAGACACACACAAACGCACCGCGCCGCTACAGGGCAAGGCCTCGCCTTCGGTGGAGTCTCATATAAAGCCTTGTCACCATGGCAACTACTTCATCATTAGAAAGCCACTGGTGGTGGCCAGTGCCCGTGCACTTTTCCTTCTTTGTCTCTTTCATTCTGCCTTTGTGTCTTCAGTTTTATTTTTCTCCAATTATAACATGAATTGTATTTTACTACAAATATGTTTGCTACAAGAAGGGACAAATAATAACTATTGAGCCCGCTTATTTGACATTGAAAATGAAAAAGACATGAAATGCCTTTGCATTAATAAAAAAGAAAACATGTTTACTTTGCCTTACCGAGCGTGATTCAATTCAAAACATCGTAGAACATGTTCATCAAAAACATCTATTGTCTGCACATTTTAGTTTAAGATTGATGTGATGTTTTTCATTTTTCATTTGAAACTCTCTTCCTCTTAGAAAAGCAATTTGTGGGTGATTTGAGACGGGTTTCACACTGGCAATGTACATCACGGAGGCACGATGGTAGTGACGGTAAAGGAGTCAGAAAATCTGACCTCATGGCCTGAAAATGCATTATTTTAACAACTTGGTCATCCAAATGTGGTCACTGTGCCCCCGGTCACCGGTAGCTGCGCCTCCAGCTTGTTTGTGCTTTCCAACTGACAGAATCGACAGTGGTGGAAAGCCAGTCAGGGATCATGTCCCTGTCACGACAATACAACCACTGCACTGGCGTGACGAGGACATAGTGCAGGGGTCAACAACCACATTTGTCCAAGGGACAGAATTCTTTGTGGAGGTCAGACTTTCAAGTCATTAAAATATATATCATTGTTAAATATTTTCACTTTCCTACTGACTTTTATTTGCCTGTAATAGTGTGAAAAACATGGGAAATCCATTGTGACAACTAGAAAATGCTCTTAGACCTCCGCCAAAGTCTACGGCTGGTTTCATTATGGTTAAAATCTGTGATTCCAGAAACATGGTATCAGAATGCAGTCCTATAATTCCCCAACTGCAGCTTATGTTTGTACAAGGCATGCACATTGGTCTGACTCCAATGCTCAGGTAAAGGAACACTGCAGCAGGGCTCAAGCACTTTGACCATATGTTTAAATTCAGTAATGTCTACAATCAAGTGTGGTCGCCTAAACGCAGGGATAAACACTCTATAGCAATATGTATTGCTTTGGCGCGGTCTAAACGCCGTGGGGAGCCATTCAGTCCAGTGTTCCGCTACATGACACATCGTGGCGCATTGTAAAATATTCTAAGTGTATCCACAGAGATACCCGACTTCAGTTGAACAATGTCGGCATGCAGTTTGAAACAAATCGCTGTCAGGTAAGCTTGTCTAACCCGGTTAACCGGGCTAAACCTACCGGCATGCTACAGCTGGTGGACATCAACTTGTGCGCTGGCAAAACTTTTAGGGTAAAACCTCGCCCTCTTGAATTTCTGTTCCGCACGTGCACGTATACGTAAGTAATAGACGACCCTGGGAGCTCAACAGACTGCGGTCGCAGTGAATCAATCAATATTCTGCGGGCCGGATGGGAAGCTTTGGCTGCCAGAGTATCTTTATTGATCCCACCAACAGGAGTCGCCAAAGTCAGATATTTTCAAATTCTACACAAGGGAGCTTTAAAGTAGCTACGACGCCTACTGCTCGACAGAGGACAGGTGCTGCGGTTGCTTTGCGGAAATCAAAGAGGTCTGTTCATGGTGTAGCATTACAGCGCTGGTACTTCTGCGTATAGTGCTCGGATCCAGGACAAAATCCATCTTGGGTTTACAGCTATCACATGCCGTAGCTTCAAACTGGTGGAAGAGAGAACACGCAATTTTGTGTCTTGATCGAGTTTTCTTAAGAAACTGCTCTATGAATGACGTTTTTGTGAAAATGCACCTGTTTTATCAGTGGTTTACTAGATTTGCACGCATGGAAATACTCTTCAAGAGCTTGTGTTTTTAATTTGATTTTGAATACTGCCAGTCCTAATACGGACAAGTAAGAAGGCCATATGGCCTTTTACTCATCTGTACTATATTGTCAGAGGCATGGCATTAGGGCTGTAGTGTACACAGATGTAATTTCATAAACCTTACCATGTCTCCCAAGGTATGGGTGTTTCACAGTTGTTGGGCTTTTATCTATTTATGCATCAAATCAAAAGGGACAGTGAACCACATTTAGGGAGTGGAAAGTGTATCCTGAAGAATTTAATAAGAAAAGAGATCTTGATGGATTACAGACCTTCTCCACATCTCAGACATTTTCAGAATGATAAATCACAAAGGCCTTTTATACCCCCCCCTCCCCCCTTCTTTCTTTTCTTTCTCTTCTCCTGCCTTTCTCTCCCTCTCCCTCTTTCTCTGCCTTCCACTCATTCTCATCTCATGAGCCTTGGCTTTCAATTGTAAGAGATTACAGGAGCATAGCCGGACTGCGGCCCGTCGAGGATCTTTTATTAATATTTATATGCCTATGAAACAAGCCAATTCTAAGCTGTCGGTGAGCAGCTGAACCCTGCGGCCCCATTGTGTATATAGATATATATAAATATGCAAGAACCACTGTGTGTGTGGCGGTTGTGTGTCTGTGAATATACAGCATGTGGCACTAACTGCCTACCCTGCGTCGTCCCGGGCCACCTGAGCCACCAGCGGTGTACCGGTACACCACGAGCGGTGTTTCCCTACCAGGGTTTGATCGTTAGCAGGACTTTCTGGCTCTCCCTGTCTTCAAGGTTAAACAGGACTCTGAGGGTGTGGCATGTGTGTGTGTGTGTGTGTGTGTGTGTGTGTGTGTGTGTGTGTGTGTGTGTGTGTGTGTGTGTGTAGCGGCGGGGGCTCTAAATCTGCAAACAAGTGTGGAGCCTGGCAGTCAAGGCTATCGAAGGAGCTGATATCCCGCCGGTGGAGGGAGCAGAAGGAGACTAATCCTTAATACATAATAGATGGCCAAATCCTCTAAAACACAGAGACACTAGCTGCCTGTGCCGCAGAGGCCCTGCCACTGCTAACAGATCAGACAGCAGGCATCCCCCTCCTTGCCACCTTCATTAATACTCAATTACAACAAAGCTCCTACACCCATTGTCTCCTCCTGAAAAGGTGGGTCCGGAATAGCTGCCCCCCCCCACCCCACACCCCATCCCATCACCCCTGTACACAGAGATAATGTTATATAATATCTTTGTTGCCGGAGTCAAGTGGCGAGAGAGAAGACCATCCTCGAGAAATAACACCGTCCTCTCATCGCCACTTCACTTCGCATTTGTCAGTCGTGCCGCCGTGATCCAAACAGGAAGCTTGGGTGTTTACGCTCGCAGCTCACTGGCGTGGTTGTTCCGCGAAACGGGAATAAACATAAACAGCATTTCGTTTACTCCACGGGCACTCTGGAGTCTGCCCGTGCCGCAGCTGCACGACGGCAGGCATTTTCACGCCGAGAAGATGCCCGCGTGCCGCAAGCGTTCTCTCTCCCGAGCGTTATCGTCTGCGAGCGATATGAAAGTTGACACGCGCGCGAAGGGGCCTTTTGATCAAGCGTCTTTGCAGCGTTCAACACTTGCTACAGCCGTTCATTATGCTGTTGCACGGCGGTTCCTCGTGATGTATTGCATTTGAAAGGCTGCATCTCTTTTGTTTCAAATCAATGATTCATATACATGGTCGTTTTACACTTGATTATAACAGATAATTACTTGGAAATACAACCAAAAATATCAAGCTGTCTCTGTGCGTCTGTTTGTCGTCTTTCTAAAACCGAAATTGAATTCCTGTGATTTATTTCGCAGTTTGTTTTTTTAAAAGCCCTCAAAAGCTTTTTAATTTCACCAAGGGACAAATACCTGAAGGTGCTGACTTGACTTGAGTTCTTTTTTAATTTTTTAGCTTTCACAGTCAAATACACCCACGCTGCTCTGTTGTATTAAAGTATTGACAGACAAAAAAACCTAATATGTAAAATCACCCTTCCTTTCTTTCTCTTTTTCAAAGCCATGCTCGAGCGGACATTGATGCTTTGGAGTTAGTGCTGTTTAAACTCTGCTATAATAATACAAAAATATTTTAAAATGTAAAAATAATTGTGGACTGGATTCGCCACATGTTATTTCACTTTTTCATTCCCCAAAATCTACATTTCCCTTTTATTCGTTGAGTGCACATTCTATCGAGTCACTACAAAAGTAATAAAATGCTTCCCCTCCTGTTTTTTTTCCCATTCTTAATATCTGTAGATGGAGAGCACTACGCTGAGTGGAAGATGTCACTAACAACACTTCCTGGTGTAGAATTAGACACTCAGGAATAGAGTATTGCTGCTGTTGTTCCAATTAGTGAGTCCCTGCATGACTGGCTTGCTTCTCCACTCATCCCTTCTATGCAACCCTTTACATTACCCCATCTATCCCCATTATACCCAATTTCTTCCTCACCAACTTCAATTTTGTTTCTCTCTCTTTCTCTCTTTCCAAAACTTTAGCCTCCTCGCTGCCTTTGGGGCTTCCAGATATTTCCAGACAGAAATAACCGAGCAGGTAAAGTTCCCTCAGCGCCTCGGAGAACGAGAAACCGAGAGCCCTTTTCCTCCTTTGTCCCTGTACTTTCTCTCTCTCTCTCTCTCTACATCTATCTTTCTCTTTGTCTGGGCAGGACTCCCCAGGCAGCAGGAGTCCCTGTGGGCTCCCGGTGTGATCCGTGGGTGTTTAGCTGTTAATCTGTCAGACTAATTCTACGGACAAACACTGCAGCGACGTATAATTCCCAATCCACGAGGAGAAAAGGACGTGGAGGCCACAGGCCAGCCTGGAGACTGATGAGCCACACTAGCATAATTAAGGCCAGCGCCTCCCTCGGGACGAGCCCACGCGTCCCTCTCTTCCTCTGCATCCATCTATCTACCTACGCTATCTATCTGTGTCCTTTATGCTTCCTCTTCTCCTTGTTTTTTTTATCTTCCCTTCCATTAACGTTGTTGGCGGTGAATGAAAAATCTTTTTTTCTCTGCTGCTTGCATCGCAAGTAATGAGAGGGAAGGAGAAAATGAGATATATATATGTGCAAGAAATTGGTGCTGGATCTATTAAGTGTGCAATAGGGTTTGTTTCATCAAGGTGTTATTGCTCCCTACCTCGCCTCTAAACTGTTTGCATGTTTAATTGTTGGGTGTTTTTTTGTTTTTTTTTTACACACAATGGTGTTGATTCTCGTAGAGACGCTGAGCTGGCTAACGCTTCTTCTTTCCACATAATGGCTTTCAATTCCCCATTTAATCTTCAGCCATTTAAGGATTAGCCTAAAGCGGAGCGGTGGAAACCAAATAAGTGCAACTAACTGGCGTCATTTCACTTTTCCGGATAAAATCAATACAGATTTCACAAGAACAAAATGTTTTTTTTATATTAACTTCTCGCTGCCGTTGCTATTGATTCTAATTTATTCAATAACTTCTTCCTTGTTTCAGTGCTTTCTTCCCTCAATATCAAACATTTTGTGACACTAAAGTGTGTGTGTGTGTGTGTGTGTGTGTGTGTGTGTGTAAAGCAACCCTGCCGTACACAAAATCAGATATAGTTTTGATGTGGAACAAGCATTAAGCACAGTGTGTGTACAATCCATGCTGTTATCCTTTCTAAATGTGACCCGTGTTAGCAGTGGGAAGCTGTAGCTTTGTTAGCGGCGGCTTGTGACAGCTCTGCTAGTGGAAGTGGTTGTTACTGCTGATCTAGCTGTGAAACACAGTGCCATGTCTCCAGGCAAGCTGGAAGATACCATCACACACACATACATATATATATATATATATATATATATATAGTACATACACACACACACACGCTCGAGCCTCACGCACAGCCCAAATAGGGTGGATGGAGAGAGGGATCTCGACAGGAACGAGATGGGAAAATAGGCAGTCGTCCTATTTCCTCCCTCACACCTGAGAGTCCCGTAGGCTGTGTATATAAGAGCACTTTTCTGTAACTCTCTCCATCAAGCTCTCCACCTCCTACTCCTCTCTTCCCTCCTTCTCGACTTTCTTCTCTCACTGCAGGCGATTGGTTTGATCTCTGATCCCTGTAGTCCTGCCACTACCCTCCCTTCCCCCACAACCAAGCTCTGTTATTTGCTCAACCTACATGGATCTGCACTTTCCACACAAAACAAAACAGGGCAGCTCCCTGTGACACAAATACACTCGGATATGTTAGCGTCGTGTCTGACTCCGGCGCGTTCGGAAGCATTAATAGGATTTTTTGTTGTTTCTCTGGCTTCATGGCGTCGCTTTTTTCTTTGTCGGCGGGGCTGTCTGGGAGCAGTAATTCCCAGGTGAGATGTAAAGGAGAAGGCAAATGAGAAATAAAGAAGGCACAAGAGGAGATGCCTAAATGTGTGTCGCTTTGAAACCGAATAGCCTTGCCCCACAGCAACCTTTGAGTACAGCGAGCAACGGTTTCATGAAGCGCCACACCTTTCTCTCTCACTGCATCATATTCACAGGATTGGATGAGACGGGTGTAATGGCACTGATTAAATGCTTCTTCTTTTTTTTTTTACCCAAAAATACCTTCACAAGATCAGATAATAAATGAACAGATTTCTTTCGGTGTCATCTTTTGCTTATAGGATTCAGAGCAGTGATTGGTGCCGAGATATCTCCTGAGAAAGAGCAGACCTTGTTTCAAAGATCAAACAATGCATCATTTAATTCCACTCTCCAGTACGGATTCTTTCAAATGCCTCTCCGGGGACTTGTTGTCTTTGAGAACTGCCAAAGAAAACATGGCGGGAACATGTTCTTTCTCTCCGTATCGCCGAGCCCTTTTGTCTTCTCTGACGCGGAGATAAACGCAAAAAAGAAATTATGCTTCTGTGTAAAAATGCCATTAGTCATTTGGTTGAGCCTCCCTCCGTCTTTTGACGGGAGAGCATTATGCTGTAAAAACAGCAGCATGCTCCCAGCCTTTGCCCAGGGTTCTCAAGGGAGGGGGGAGGGGGGGGGGGGGGGGGGGGGGGCAGCATTTGTTGTTGCTCAAGAGCTCCATTCACTCTAAGCTGGCGAAAACACACCAAGGCATATGGCGGCTTGATTTAGTTAGCTTGTAAAATGATTTCATAAAATTACATTTGGATGAAGATAACAAAGTAACCAAGCAATTAAATCGAGTATGGTCAATTTGAAGCACCTGATAGCACAGCTATTCCAGCTGCGGTGGAACATCTGGCGAAGGCTCCGCGGATCGGTAAAGGGAAAAAACAAACAACAGAAAAAGCTGTGGATTCAACGCTTCGTTTGCAGAATCTCGCACGTGCAAAAAATAAAAGGTGCTCGCGTTAAACTGCTGCATCCGAAGGCACTTTTAAAAGGTGAACTCAAAAAAAGCCGTGGCATCCATCAGCTGTGTAAAGGGGGAAAAAAAACTAAACGAGTTCTCTGCCATCTGGAAAAATGAAAAAGGGCATTTGCTTTTCCCTGATCTCACCAGCATGACAGCAGCAAGAAACACTGGCATGAAGTCCTGCTCTCCCGGCCAGTATTGACTGCCGAGCTGCTAGGAGATTTGATGCTGGACCTGAGTTAACCCGCAGGTCAGGTGCTTCCAAAACCTTTTTATTTTTGGTTTCACATTTATCTGACCTGAATGAGTCACCAGCCTCACCTTCAGCACATTTCTCTACCCATTAAATGGGCCACACCAGTTAAAAAAACAACAACACTTTTATCATCTATTTCTTAAACCCACAAAAACTGGTCCCGCAGTATGGATGTTGGAGCGGGCATGACTGCAATCAATAGATACGAGAGTAAGTGAAACAAACGGGAGTTAGTAAAACAAATGGTTTTGATTTGATGCTGTAATCTGTGCGAGTGCTGCATGGGGGCCTGAGAGACAGCAACAACTATTATTAATGGTAAACAGTGAATAAAAAGACTATAATAAGGCATGCATGATTAGATAAAGAGGAAAAGGTCGCAGCAGGTTGATGCATCTGTCTCATTAGCCGCTTTATTTGTATCCCTTCGTTTACCCTTCATTAGCCTGCCTGTTTAATCCTCTTTCTCGCTCCTTTTTTTTCTGGAAGTCTCTCCTTTCATTAGGCTCCGCCGCTCTCTCCGTCGCTTCCTTTCTCGATGTGCTGCGTCTTAGTGTAACGGCTTCCCACAGTGTGTCTGTCTCCCCGAAAATGTCACCCCAGTCTTTGCTGCGCAGCGTACCACTTTTGACACGAGCGCTATGTGCGGCAGACAGGGCATAGGGATTAATTTGCAATATGTGTATACCTCAGCACCAGAGAGGGGTAGAGACTGTGACTGAGGCCTGTCTGGCGGCAGAGACGGAGCCTTACTCACTGGATCCCTTGCGTCCCCTGCTGCAACTTGATGTCACAGGGAGTGGTGGGGGGGGGGGGGGATGTGCAACCCTGTGAGAACGAGAGAGCAGGAGACGGAGAGGGAGAGGGTGAGAGTATGTGCATGATATCACGGGGGGGAAATAAGTGAAAGGAGAGAGATCCCAGCTCAGAGACATAGAGAAGTGCGCTTTGTGGGGAGTTATCACTGTAATGCAGCTCAGTGCCAAAAGAGGTCATGTGCGTGCTGCAGATTTATTAGTTTCAGCAGACATTAATATCCTATAATCATTACCAGTTATAGCAAGGAACATTCTGTATGTGTGAGGCTTTATTAAGCACCATTCCATAAACCTTAGGTAAAGTCTGAGATTAATGACACTGTCTCTACACTAGCATGATTTGCAGTTCATTTTATCTGTGTTCTGAAGAAAGGAAAGAAAAGGTTTCATCAGACGTGACTGCATTAATAGTAATGTAGATGCATCGTTTACCTCCCTCTCATGCTTAATTTGTCTTTATATTACCTCATTAGATTCAATTGTCTGTTTACATCAAGGCCAAAGGTCGCATAGACGGTCCGCGAATGCAACTAGTTTCTTATTGACAGAGGGGAAAACTAACTTGGAATGCTGCAAGGGTATTTGACAGAGAACAATCCATTTGTACATGCCAGCTACCATAGAGATGAAAATCTAAATATAAAGGCCTATTCAAGCCAAACTGAAACCATAACGGTGCACTTGGAGTGCAGATCTCTGCTAGGTGTGTCTGCCACGACCACAGCTGTATTGCGTGATTGAATGAATACAACATACAATTGGTTAATCCACCCGTCAAGACATGCGAGTCATTGGAAGCCTTGAGATAAGTTAATTTCAAAGAATGCTCAGTATGTTGTCTATGGTAGCCTACGTGAAGCACTTAAGAGAATAATCGGTGTTGTGTGCACCCAAGGTGTTGTGTTGAAGGTCACAATTGATGTTAAAAACTGTGTTAAAAACCTTGTTTGCTGAATAGCAAAGGCTCAGTACAAGTTCCCTGCTACACAAAGCTACAGAAACTGTTCAGACGTTCTCTCTATAGTTAACCTGCTGTATGTCGACCTTTCCATGCCATCAGATAACATGGCAATCTACTTCAAGACAACAGTGAAACCCGTCCTGCTCTCTTCTCTTGATGATGAACTTGACCATTGCATGCACCGCACCTGCATTACAACAGCATTGTTCGTGACAGCCCACAGCAGCCTCGCCCTCTTAATAAAGTAATGTCTGGAGTGGCTGTGAGAGCCTTGTCTGGGTGGGTATGCAATGGGCTGGGGAGTAATGAGCAAGTCCGAGATAAATAATGGATCGCTGTCATTCATATTACAGAGGAAATTACTGTAATGGTGCTTGCCGGGTGAAAGACCTCCATCAAACACATTAACACTCAGGACAAAGACAGAGAGGAAAGGGGGACAGAGGGAAGGAAGGAGGATGACATCAAAGTTAAGGAGGGAGGAGATCGTCATCCACAAAATCACATCCTGCCACTTGAGGGCCGACATAAATTGAAGTGAGGAAGGAAAGGCAGGAAACGAGCACCTGACTATTTTGAGGCTGAGATGGATGGAAACACCTAAAAGCTGCATTACCACCGTGACTTATGTCAGAAGGAAGTTCTCTCTCTCCTCTCCCGATACCTTCCTTCTCCTACCCTCCCACTTATTCACCCAACCCTCCCACCCTCACCCTCTCCTCTGTGCTCTCCCAGGGCATTAGAAACAGAATGGTCTGAATGTGAGCCTCCAATAGTGGAGATAAATGGGATTTGAAGCACAGGCTATAAGGAGTGGCAGTCATTAGACAGTAAGTGAGCCAAGCGAGTTGTTAGGACATGAGCAGTGCTAGTCGTTAGGAAGGGATGGAGGGAGAGAGAGATGGAGCGATGGAGGGAAGGAAGGAGGCCACTGGCTGTTTGTTCTAGGACTAAGTGCTGGATAATGAGATCAGACTGACATGACCCGGCCCCAGAGCTGAGAGAGACAGCTTTGCCATTACACCTCTCCCCTCCTTCTCCCCATCTCATTCTCTTTTCTTACACATACTTTCTCTTTCTGACTCTAGCTATCTCTCTTTTTTTAACTCTAAGTATAGTCAGCCTGATTTGGTCCTCCCATTCATTTGAATGGGGGTGGTATGTTTAACCTGCGGCGCTTGGGATGCGGGGGGGTGCCGGAAAAAAAACGGACATCTCACTGCGGTTGCCAAATCACAGAACCGGCTATCCAGAGCTTTACAACCCAGCCATGCAGGAATAAAAATGCTTGGAGTTAACGGAGCATTAAGTGACACTCCCACACCGCCTCTCAAATTGCCTGCAATGCCTAAATTTGGTGGGAATGCAGCCTTAGTATACTAATATTGTGGCGATATGCTAATTGGGCAGATACAACTTCGGAACACATACAGGTTACAACTTTAATAAACTGAAGCAAAGGTAAGATAAAGATGAATACTTGAGTTTGTTAGAATGTAAAGGCCTGAGAAAACTAGGGAAGGAAGGAGGAAAATAATCAGAAAAAGGCCATAGACTATAAAAAGTGGACGTAGTCACCATGGCGTCACAAATTTGGTTTGTGGACTTTCGTTTTGAAGCCTCCAGTTCGGCATTTTGGTTGTCTCCATTTTGGTTTTGCAACCAGAAGTGACACGAGAGGGTGGAGCTATGTACAACCAAACGCTGAATGAGACATTTCAAGGCGACCAGAAATGTTACAATTAACCTTCATGAGCTGAAAACACATTGTGAAAAGGTTAAAGTTGAAAACACAGACAACTTCCAGACCGGAGCAACGCTGTGGTAGCAATCTGTCAATCACAAGGTAGCCGCGCCCTAAAGCACATCCTGCTTTATTGTCTATTTTACTCCAAATAGGACCATAATTTACTAAATGAACGTCATGCATTATTGAAGAAGACTTGAAACTAGCAATTGAGACCATAAACGTTTACGTTTACTGATCAAGTGAAAAGTAGGGTCATTTTCTCATGGGCTTTTTTACAATCTGACTTAATTTAATAGGACTCGCCCCCTGCTGGCCATTAAAAAGAGGCTTTTCCCCTAAAGAAGGCTGTAAGCCCACAGTGTGCTTCAAGGAAAGCGCTCGTCAAATGGTCAAACAGCGTCTGAAACCCTTTTCCGCATAGGAATTTCTGTCATTTTACAAAACCGACAAACTTGTCAAGCACACCTACTTAAGCACGCAATCGGCCAGGTACACAAACTGTTAACTATTCTATCTTTTGACTCTTCAAACAACTACTTCCATCACTATTTATGTGCAACACCTGGAATGCCTTTGAGAAGGAGGAGTGCTCTATTATCCCATTTGTACAATTTCTGCATCTCTTTTCGACTTTTTGCCTCACCTTCAGGGGTGGCCATCTGAAATATGTATAACCCCTTTTTTGGAACAGGTATAAAGTATTTATTTTTTCTAGGGGGCATAAACACTTTGGAAACACTTTTGGAAGCAAACTATGTCCTTTAACCTGTAACGCAGCTCCGTAGGCTTGACCATTCATAATGTACTGCACGTCCACTGACAGTGTGATAGCACCACTCCAATGACGGCTTACCCTAAAAAAGCAGCTACAATATAGATGTTTTCCTCTAAAGATTTGGACTCTGCCCTCCCAATCCAGGCTCGGTTGCTTCATGTGTCTCATTACTGACCATCTTGCTGCCAGCATTCAGGACCTGCTGGACTCCCCGGACTGCCAAGCCCAGTCCACAATGAGACGCCAGCAATAGCGGAGCTACTTCTAGTGTTGTCCCCCTTATGGAGCTCAGCTGCGACGAGGGCGGTGAGACAGAGTGTGGCGGTGGCTGTCTAGAGCCTCTCACCTCTCAGACAATTAGGATGACAAGAGGCTGTTCTGTATGCTGTTGTTCCGAGGCATGGCGCCATGTGTTTTGTGTTGCTCCTTGTATAGCGGAGACGGGATTTCGGCAGTCATGAAGTCTGCTTTGCCGTGCATCAGATGAACTTCCGTAGGGAGGACATCGTAGAGGGAATGTGAATGGGGGGGAAACTGACACTCAAATGCAGCCTGTCACTCCAGAATGTATTGGCTGCCAGCATCCTCCCTGGAGCTTTGACCTGATCTAGGAAACCTATCCCTCTGCATATTATAGACAAGGAGATGATGGAAAAGCAAGAAGATATTACTCCTGGCAGCCCAGTCAGGGGGTGTCTTGTGTATTGCACATCGAGCAAAGTACCATTGAATGTGAGGGGAGATGTTAGGATATGCACTGAATCCACCTTATTGTCCGTTGTTGGTTGTATCTTAATAGTATCAGCTGAAAATGTTGCCAGAGCAGACGGATGTGTCTAGTCACTAGTGATTTGAGAGGAGGCAATGTCAGATAAATGATGTTGAATGGAATTAAGTGGTTGTTCAGTCTAAGTATTAGATTACAATAATAGTAAAACACAGAGACAATGTGATATGTTCAAATGTTGGTGCTTCTCTTTTGCTCCTTTCCTCACAGCAAGGCGAAAAAAGAAAAAAAAACATGAAAAGGCGATTGGTCAGGTGATTCTCTTCTGCCTAGCAACTGCTTCGGTTTGGGCAAACCTTACTGTAGGCAGCAACTGGATCCAAGCTGAACATTGTGGCTACATTTTGGATCGGACAAAAGGTATATTCCCTCCCACCACATGCCAAAAATGTACAAGTAGTTTCCAGCCACAACAGTGAGCTTATTAAGAAACTTTATATCTGCCGGTGATGACACATGCAGCTTAAGTCTTTAATTACTTTGAATATGATATCATTGTTTAAGCAGTGTGTTTATGTTAGACAGGTATGTGTACAAAGCCACAATGACTTGCTGACAGATGCAATTTCTAGACGTTCCACACCCACACAAGCAGACACCAGTGTCATTACAGATTATGTTGTTGCTATAAAGTAAAAGACGATGTAAAGCTGTGTCAAGAACGAGAAAAAAAAAGCAACGCTTATCTAAATATTAAGCAACTTATCTTATAAAATACAAGGTATTATTAGAGGCATACATGTTTTAAAAGTTAGCTCACCATCAAAGATGTCAAGAGATTTGGGTTTGATGAGATTTATTCCAGCACCATGTGTGTGCAGTTGTAAGCAACCGTCATTGCCTCAATGTAGAAGCTGTCTGAAAGCACTGAGAAAGTTAAGATGTGTTTTGTGAAAGAGAAACTCATAGCTGATCCCAATAGTTTAGTAAGAAAGAAAAAGTCTGCCATCAATGGTTTTCCACTTGGACTTTCTGTTCTTTGGTTTCCTCCAGGCTGTGTTTGAAAGGGAAAACGGTGGCAGCTGCAGGCCATTTATTCATAAGGTGATTTTCCCAGTTACTGCAGCCACTTTTGTGCAAAATAAATCCAGGTGGCCATTGTTTTTGCCAAAGCACAGAGCGGGAAGGTGTACAAAAACGAATGTCCATTAATGACTGTTTGACTGACAGTAGTTTGAATGCAGCCATCAATGCTTGTTTGGCAGCTTATTGATTGATTTCTTGGAGGATTGGGATGCTGCAACACCTTAAGATTTGTGAAGGCTAAGAGCCTCTTTAGTTTTGTGGTATTGACACACCGCTGAAGAAAAGAGTATCAAGTAAGTAATTCAAAACATTTAACTTTTATTAAATCATAGAAGTCGTTTAGAATACACCAAAGTAAAAATGCTGAAATATTGATTCAGAGCGACACTGAGGCAAAGGCAACCACAGTAAATTATTAAGAACATGAAAAAAACTGTTTTTGCAGCACTGCTATTTGTTCAGGGTTCACAGTAGTTGTCGTGTTTATACTGTAGTTATCTGCTGTAAATGCAAAATTGTCTTAGTAGGCTGAAAAATGCTCTTTTAAATACTGTATTTTTCTTTCACAGCTAACATTAAAAGCAGCGGTGGAATGTAACTAAGTACAATTACTCAAGTATTGTACTTAACCACTATTTTTACTTGTACTTGAGTATTTATATTCTATGCTACTTTATACTTCTACTTCGCTACATTTCAGTATATTATACGTTTTACTCCACTACATTTATGATACTTATAGTTAGTAGTTACTTTTTACATAAAAAAACATAATAGGACATGGTGTAATACTATAATCTACCCAGTATTATACAAACATTGTTAAATTGGGATAGCATTGACAAAGATTACTATGCTCTTGCATATATTTAATAGTGATAAAGCAGAATGATATAATATTATCTTACTAAACACTGTGACAGAAGCTATTCTCCATAATAAGTACTTTTGATGTATTAAGTACATTTTGCTGATAATACTTTATCTATACTGTTTTTTTAAGTAGAAACTACTGTACAATGCGCTATTTTCCATTTCACTATAGGACTTAAAGCAACATTTTGAATTCAGGGCTTTTACTCGTAATGGAGTATTTTTTGACCACGGTATTTCTACTGTCACTTAGGTAGCCTGAAGCAGTAATGTCAGTCTGTTAACACTGCCTGAATGTATATTGTTAGACTGATGAGAGGAAATGAAAAGAATGAGATAGCCAGTTACGCCTCCTACATGCATTGATTTTGTCTCATTTATAAACAATATGTTTTCAATAACACATGGATAAAAAACAATTGTTATTTAGCGAACCTATTTCTCTTCGAAATGGATGCCTATTCTAGATAATATAACGTGAGGCGGAAATGGCAGTAAAAATGGTCAGGAACATTCATTTAAACACTGACCCAAAGGATCCGAGTACTTCCTCCACCAGTAACCTGTGGTGAAATATGTGCCTGGGTAGGCAGTGACCAGTCAATGTGGGGTATAGATATGTATATATTATGCAAGGATTGTTAAATAGTTTAAAAACTAGTCTATATTTGTTAGGCCGACAAACAACACAATAAACACCCAGAGAGATAGACAGACAGAGAAAGAGAGCGCACTTGATAACGCAAAAACACACCGATAACCCCGCACAATGAGTGCCTGGTGACGCGGCGCACCAGGATAAAAAGAAATATATAAAAATCTTGGTGTTAGCGCACCAGTAAAAACTGCTTATATAGGATAAAAAAAAGAGTGAAACATAACAAAGGTTGAAACATTTGCGTAGGCGCACAAACTGCTTATTCACTTCTACAAAAGCGCAACAATAATCAAACACAATGAGGCCTAGTGATGGTGCACCAGGGTAATGAAAAAGAGAGACATATTGGTGTTAGCGCACAGTAGCTTAGCATTAGCGAGAGTGAGAGAGAAAGC
Organism: Anarhichas minor; assembly: GCF_050575085.1. Classification (NCBI taxonomy): domain Eukaryota; kingdom Metazoa; phylum Chordata; class Actinopteri; order Perciformes; family Anarhichadidae; genus Anarhichas; species Anarhichas minor. Next base: position 13,802,497 of record NW_027466474.1, read on the forward strand.
TTGGTGTAAGCATACCAGTAGAAAACAGCTTATTCAATCCTACAAAATGTGCAAAAGCGCACCAACACACAATGAGTGTCTGGCGACAGCGCACCAGGATAAAGAAAAATGAGAGGAATCTTGGTGTCAGCACATAGCAGCCTAACACAGACAACATACACAAAGCCAATAAAAGGTTGTTATTTTTTTAAATCAGTAATAGTAGGGCTGTACCAAATGCCATTTTTTACAATCGAAACCTCTATTGAGGTTTTTCAAATTAAGCTTTGAATGTCTGTCGTCATATTTCATGTCAAATCCCCAAACATATGTGAAAAAAATTGATATCATATGTATAAATGTAATTTATGATGCTGTCAGATTGAAATAGACCGTCTCTTTGTATGCAGCAAGATTTGACCGCAGTGAAATTGTTGTTTTTGAAAGTCTAAATGCCAACAAATATCGATGGAAGCAGAATATTGTTGTTGAATATATACATAGGAATTAGAAATGATTACATCCACTATTTTCACTTTAAGACAATCAAAAAAGACAAGGACAACAGAGCGCCAGCAGAGAAGTCGGATGGCTTGTTAAAAATAATAACATCATGTCAACAGCTTTGAACTATTCGGTAGAGCCCCAAAAGGCAAATACATATATCCTTTTTTGTTTTATAAAGTAGGCACTTACTTTATTTAGACGAAGAAGAAGAAGTCCATGCGCCTATCCCTCTGGACAATGACTTTGTTGTCCTCGGGTGTATTCCTCAGTTTCACTTTTCAATGGAAATATGGGCAACGGGCGAAGGCCTCTTCTGTTTATTCTGTCATGGCTGAAGGTCTTTCTGCGCTTTAACGATGAAATGGTCCTCTCCACAGATGGGGTGGCAGAATGTATATGTTAAGACCAGCTTCAGAGGTTTTGTGGCCTCGGGTTCAGTTCCCCTGTAGATTATTGTTTGTCAAAAAAGTAAGCAGCTGTAGAGGCATCCTTCCTTGGACTGTATAATCCCACCAAATCAAACTCAGTAAAAAGCTTCTTTTACCTCATTTTTACCTCAGCACCACTCATATTCAAGTCTTGTTTGTGATATCCGATGGTCTCATCCACTTCCACAGCAATAAAGGATGCTACTTGTATTTATTTTTTCTTTATTATTTGACTCCTGACAACCTCGGCAATGGCTTCGATTAAATCATTCTCAATCAGATGTGTGCAAATAAACAGTCGGGGAGCGTGAATGAGTGGCTATAACTTGTCATCTTTTTCTGCCAGCACATGTAACAGTTGCTCATAATTTCCTTGATTGGCAGAGCTACTACTGGCTCTTTGCTCGGCAAGATAACAGGTCACGTCGATGAGACTTTCTTAATATTTCCCTGTTTTCCTTTTTACCTCTGCACTATGCTGGCACGGAGCCCGGGTTGCTCATCGAGGGGCCATGTCAATGCAACTCGCTGAGGTTGTTTTTTTTTCGAGTGGCCATGGACCGTGGATTTTGCATATGCTGCAGCATTGCTTAAATCGTTGCGGTGACAGTGTCGCCCTTTTATCAACACGCTGTCGCTGCTGCTGGAGGAGGAGAAGAGCGGGTACGGGACACACAAGTTGTCTGGTCTAGCCTGACCTTCTTTTCGTATATCACTCTTGTTTGAAAAGTCTGTGCAACCGCTTGCCGCTTCCGCCAGGGGTGAGATCCTGCAGGTCGGGTGTCGGTGGACCATTAGCCGCGTTATTTTTGTGAGAAATATCCATGCTGACTCGCAGGTAGGTGCCACTGGGCGGCGCCAAGCCAAAGCAAGAGGGAGCGGAGGTCACGTGACCCGAGGCGTGCGGCAGCGTCCTAGGATATTGAATGAAGACTCGGACGCGGTGTTGATCTATGGAGTATAAAACGTGCGCAGTGTAAGCGGAGCTGTGATGTCGCAGGATTACAGCAGAGGGCGCTGTGAATATAAAGGTGCTGACCTCTCAGGCCTCAGAACGTTTTGGTTACACTCGAATGGATTGCGGCGGATGCACACGTTTTCAAAAATAGAATAGAATAGATCATTTCAATAGTTGCAGAATTGTAATTCTCAGCTATAAAGTAGGTTACTTTAACACCATACCTGCGGACGCATCAGTGAAACGCGTCAGCTGGTGAACCTTTTCGGCCAGTATGTGTTGCAGCCTATCGCAATGATATGACGCCCCACAGCTCTTTATTCATACTATACTATTCTGACAAATTTTCCTGAAGTTAGTGCAACCGGGACACATCATAAATAATAAAAATGTAACATTTGTAATAGAAATATGATTGGTTTTGGTCGAGGCCCTGACCACACATCACTGTCCACCACTGCAATGAAGACACCGTGCTTTATTATACTGCACCCATAAAGCCACTGCTTCCTACTTACCTGACGCTACCTTAGCTTACAGTATGTTTCCCAACAGTAGCAGAACGGCAAAGCGACTGGCAGAACTTCAAAGCAGTGTTAAACAGGTTTTTGGAGAGGGAGTCTTAGTTGAGCTGACTTTCATACAATTGTGTTTGTTCCATGCTGACAAGACACACACACACACTCTCCCTCACAAACACACACACACACACTCAACCACTGTCGCAAAACTTGCACACATACTTGTCACACGTACCAGAGCACAAAACCACTCGCACACACCATACATGAGTGAGAGTCAGGCAGCTGTCTGTGTCGGGCCTGTGATTTCCCTAGAAATGCTAGAGAAGAGCACGCGGAGTGAAGGGGCTGTAACTAAAACAGGAGGGGGTCCGCTGAAACGTTTCTCTTCTTCTCCATGAAACCAATGGCGGGGGGGGCGAAAAATACAACCGTTTTCTTTTTCAAACAAGTAGCTGTGAAGAATCCCGCAGCGTCCTCTGTGCATCTCTGCACACGTGCAGACACGCTTGTGGTGCATAATTACACATAAATGCATACATTCTCTATATACTCGGGCTTGCATAATATGCATCTTGTAACACTCGCGTTAATCTCTGCAAAAAAGAAAGGGAGACATTTGAATAAAACATGGAGGGATGCTCAACACATGTTGTTATGTCAACAGTGCAGCCTGGGTCTCAGCTGCGACGAGCAACGAGCCAGTCAGGGTTTGTGTGTCGATCAGAAGACTCTTTAACACTCTTTAAGAGTCTTCTCATCATCACACGGACGCTTTGTCTTATTAGCAGAAGCAGTGGCGTCTCCATGATTATTATTGATTATCATGTCATGGTGGCGAAAAGCAGTTCTGAGTACTTTGCCATTTGTCTTTCTGTGGACTAGATTTTGTGATCACAATTGTGCAAGACGCAGTCAGGAAACTTCACAGGTGTGTAGTTGAGATCAGAATGAAGGCCGAGTTTAAAGATGGGTGTGGACCAAGCAAGGGCTCCGAAGGCAGGGGGGTAGGTAGTGGGTAAGGGGGTCATTGGCCCCTCCCTCACTGTTGGTGTGATCCAGCCTGGTCTAAAAAAATGATGTTCCCATACAACAAAACTGCTTTGTCAATTACATTTCAAGGTAACATTTTTAAACACGGATAACGTTTGTATTTTTTCGAGGGAGGACAGGTTGAATTGATGGGTCAAACACGGGACTTTCATCCAGGAGACCAGTGTACGTGTCTTGTGAGGTAACATACTTATTTGAACTCAAAACAGGATCTCTTACTAAATCTAACCAAGTCGTTTTGTTACCTTAACCTAAAAGTTATTAAGAATGCAGGTTTGAAACGGCATGATCGGTTACGTTGCTATACACGTATGTAGAAATGTTGACATGAAACATATTTTTGGTTCAGAAACATCGAGATTCAACGTATCCGTGGCTTGCAGAAACACGCATTTTATTCTGAAGACTGGCTTGTGTGATCCCGTCTCTCATTATTTATTCGTGTGCGTCATGGATCTGACTCTCTCTTTTTTTCCATCTTCTCAGACACACACTTACTCACACATACGGCAAAATACCTCTTCTAAATTCATATGGAGCTTGTTTTTGTCGCTGTTCTTTGTTCGACTGATCTGTCTCTTAACTGCCGTCCCTGGTGGAAAATAGCCACTTTGGGTCCAATCTGCCAGTGTTGTATTTGTTTGTGTGTATGTGTGCGCCGAGCTGGCGCATGTCGTATTGTTACCTGTCTGCATAGGCTACGTGTCCACTCTGTGCCTAAATCCTGAGCTGAGATTGAAGGACGCACAGCAAAAGAAGGAGGACGGGCTCCGCAAACAAATCGACAAAATGCCACAGCAAAGCCAAATGTGGTGTGTGCGCGCGTGTGTGTGTGTGTGTGTGTGTGTGTGTGTGTGTGTGTGTGTTTGTGTGTGCCTGTGTGTGTGTGTGCTGCCGGGGAAGCGAAGATGCGGGAAAGCAAATCGAATCAACTGGCTTTTCAATTTGATGAAATGTGTGTGAGCAATTTAGGGCAAATCTTTTGATAAAGAAGCACTGCCCACTGTTTTTTAGATTTTTCTTCCCTTCACAGTTTTTATTCCAATCAACGTTTTTTAGCAGACCTTCTCATCTCTGCTTATGAAAAGGACTCACACTTACACATACCTCGACGAGTGCTAATGAACTGAGAAAAGGGGCAAATATAGCTAAGGTGGGTGCGATGAAAATTTAAATATACATAACAGCTCCTTTGCACTTTTGTGGACTTTTGTGGATTTTGGATGGTGTTTTTTTTTTAATCTGTTGGAGCCACTTACTGAGCTTTAGTGTCACAGCCACTACTGCTTTCTGCTTCCAGTGCATTACCACAGTGACCCGCTGGTTGGACCAGGGCCTGGATCTGGAAATCACTCACAAGCATCCTTTCTGGTGTCCCTCTACTGGACCTGTCAGGTTCCAGCTCATAACTTGTTTTTTTGTATGCCGGCCTCAGGGAGATGTTGTCACTGCTCTACATATGCTAAAGTTGACCATGTTTTTCCAGTATTTTCTCATGTCAGTCACCTCTTTTATCTGACGGTGGTACATCTTGCGAAGGAACCGTCCTCCCATGGCACTCTTCGTGGACATGTACTTCTCGATACTTTTGTCTCATCAAGGTGCTGGGTTGACACGTTGTCTTAGCCCTTGCCCTGTTTTACCCAGCTGCTGTGTTTAAGGGGATCATGGTAAAAAAAATAATAATAACTGATATCAACATGGAACTTCCCCAGTTGATTGCTTTTATTTTTTGTATTACAAGTTTCCTGAAAATGTATCTTAAAATATGCAAATGAGGCATTATCTTGTGCTACTTTGATTAAATGTCCAAAACCAAAATCTATATTTTGGATTCAAAGTCAAAGTTCTTGTTTCTTTCTTTATATATATATATATACTGTATATATCAGAGTCAAAGGTTTTTACAAAGGGAATTTTGGATTTCTCTTTGTATCACACAGATCAAAAGAAACTGTCAACAGCCGGTTTTGGAGAATAGAACGTTCTATAAATCAGGCTATTAATGAAATATGAACAAATACCTCTGTAACAACTTCCAGATTGTAGATAGGAATGGTACTTAAAAGTTTGGTGTGTGTATGTAAGTGCTACTGAAGTATAAGGAAATCCCCATTTTGAGAAAAAAGCCTTTAAAGAAATGTGAACAGGGTACATCACTACGGGTGAATAGGATCAAAAAAGAAAACTTACTTCCAGTAAGACAATTTTTTTTTCTGTTCTACAAGTTGTCTGAAATATTATGTTTGGATACGCAAACCCTTGGTGAATTTTGGGGAGTAAAACATACACCTAAAAGTGTCGGAAACAGAAAGTCTGAAAGAAGACATGTTATGGCAGCAAGATAGCCCCAAGTCTCAAAATTGACCAGTACCTGTCTCCCCCTGATGTCTTTCGTTCACTTGACTTCAGTCACATTCCGCTGTTTCTTGATGTCAGCATCTTCAACATCCTCTATTGGCAGCCTGATACACCAGCTGAATATCCGATGGAATGATGATTGGAAGGGTGCATGTGTCGCTGGCTTGGATTATGCTATTTCAGGTTGTGCTCCAGTACCTGTAGTACTCTGTCAGGATACATAAACAGAAATGTTTCTCTCGTGGCTCCTAAGCAACTGTGGACACCCTCCCCCCCATTGGTTTGCAGCTGTTCTATGTGGCCCTCTGATAGTTTGACTCTCCCACTGCTAATTGTCCTCCCTTTCCTTCGCTGCCATCCGCCCACGGTTCCCCCAGTCAAACAGAAATGCCATTGTCTTCACACATATGTGCTGTATAATAATCTGACTTATGCACAGCAGTGGGGATAGCTCATTACCTTGATATATGTCGAAGTTGATTCGGGGATTCGCCTTTGAGTTGGCTTTTATATCTTTGCTGCAGAAAACTTCTCGGGTCACAGGCCTTTTCATTTTGTTGATGCTTGGCAATGGGGAGCGTTCAGTGATCCGTGCGTGGAGTCGGAAAAAGCAAAAACAACACAGGGAGGTCCCGCATCAAGCTGCTTTTATCTAGTTTCACCTCAACAGAAGTTGAGTTTCCAGTAGACAGGCTCAGTAGTGCTGATTATTCTCAGCACAGCACACATAAGTATTTATGGGAAGCCCCATCATTAGCTCTGTCCGCTGTATCCTGTATCACCAGCGTGCGAGTCAGGTTTCCAGGAGGCTCAGCAGCCTCAACACATATATACAAGAAGGCCCTAAATGACGGCTATCAGTTTATATAAATGATGCGATACAGTTTCAGGAGGCGATAATCGAGCCCAGTAAGGGTTTGCCAGTAGTAATGAAAGACGTCAGCAAAAAGCTTAGTACGGCTACAGAAGAAGAAAACATGTTTCACCACCCACGCTGCTAAGACTAAGCTACACTGTGTCACAGTAACTCATTCAGCGTAGAGTCCGTTTGTAACATTTAATTAGGGTTGCGATGTCTTCCGACTGGCAGCATGTAGTTGGCATGTTAGCATGGCGATGCATTCAAGTCAGAAGTAGATGGGACAACTTCTTTTGTTTGAGAGAACCCACCAAAAGCAGGGCAAAAAAAAAAAAAAAAAAAGCTTCCATGGATGGCAGCTACAAATGAGGACATGATTATTTCATATTTGGACTGTAATGAAAAGATCAGACCGGCGTTGTAGAAAATGCTTGGCAAAGCAACAGATGCGAGGCGGGAGCATTGAATCTTGCCTGTCGGTTTGCCCTCACTATAATAGACTTATTATGGTCCGCAGGTGCCCTTGGAGAATGCTTGGACTCCGCAGCCAATCGCAGTGCGTCTTGGTTGGACACAGCTGAGCTCGAGACCGGGGTCAAAAGCTGGCAGGTGGCGTTCTACAGCTGCCTCGGCACATCATCTCTCAATTAAGCCGTAACATAGATTAGCAGTGGGACTATTTTGCTCAGTGTTGATTCTTATGTGCCACACTTTAGAAGCATTTAGAGTAATGTGCCTATAAGTATTATCTGTATTCATTATGTTTCGGCGCAAGGGTTTCTATCTTCTTATCATTGTGATCCGGGTCCAGGTGATTACAGAGAATATGCTGCATATTGATACTGATTGTTCCTTGAGGTAATGCATCATTTTACAAAAGCAGGTGACTCTTTTGTCACGATCCTATGGAACTATGCTATGATCCCAAGTTTTAATCATTTATGTTTTGTTCGTCAGTTTGGCATGACAAACGGCTCAAAATACTACAATACCCATGAGCCTTGGCCGCTATGTTGCCATTGAGAAGAAGGCAGTCAGAGGCTTGAATCGGACTGCAGTTCGGAACAAAACCCGGCAGCATGAAAGTGAACTCATTTAAGCTGCAGCTTGTGTTTTCAGTTTTCCCAACGCCTCAATTACGCGAGCATTTTCAGTCAGAATGCATCTTGGGAATCAAAGTTACCGCAACGTTTTTATGCACCCAGGCATGTGCATATTTAAAAGAAATCCACAAGAAGAGAAGCTCTTGATTTTGCAATCCCTCGCGGTATCGCAGAGTCTGTCCTTATAATCCGCACGTCTAGACAGTAATTGTCTGTGTCAAAACACTGACAGGAAATCCTTGCAATACTCCAGAAGATCAGGCCTCGTTTCTCCGGTGGAGACGTGCTTGAGGTGGAGTGGAGATACTTTGTGACTCAGTCATTTGAGGAAAGAGGTGAAGAACCAAGAAAACAACATTTATCTTGCTGATAACCCAGTTGCCCTGCATGACATCCAGGATGCCCCCACAGAAACAGTCAATGGACTCTTGCTAGGAATTCAAGCTTCTTTTGCGCCTCAGCCGCTGGTTTTACCACTTATTAAGGAACAGTGGGTTGCTGTAATAGGCACACTTTTTAGGGTTGGAGTTCTATTACCACCAGGAAGTGGAAGAAAGTAAAAAGTAGTCAGGACAGTCGTGTCCTTGCTGAGTTATTAATGGATGTCAAAACTCTCCTCTGCCTAAAGCACATATGAACTGTAACTGAGAGAAGCATAAGGTAGCATCATTTTCGACTGCAGGCGGGGGCTGGGGAATTTCAAAAACAAGCAACTTTTAAAAGATCTTGGAAACTCACCAACCACCAAAATGAGATCATCCTCGGCTAAGAGCTGCTCTGGCATCTACAGGCGGCAATAAAGCAACCGGCAGCTTCAGTCTGACAGAACAAAGAGGGTCTGACAGAGCAATCCTGGTCCCCGGGGATTATACTTTTACTGGTTTCCCATTCTACAAGCATATTCATTGCAGTCACCGGGTGTTGCAGGCGTAAATCACTTACTGATTTGATGCCAGTATAGCTACACGAACAGGAACTGTAATTGAGAACCAGCACTATAAAGCGCTGTTTAAAAAATGGAGATCTTCCGTTCAGAAACTGTGTCCATTAGGTGTTTGCTGGTGTCTTATTTCTACATGCCTTGCCAAACTGAGACATTATGATGATTTATAATGCAGTCATAATGGATTTTAATAGGGGATACATATCCAGCTGTTTTGAATATCAGGATAAAATCTTGCTCGGAAAAGAAGAACAAGGGCTTGAATGCAATGCCACCATAAGTCTTGTTACATTTGGGTTGCTAAGGTAATTATATTGCTTTACATTAATCTATATCTATTAGTTCAACAGTTTTTGTCAATATTGGTCATTTGTGCATTATTGCTGTTTGGTTAAATGTTATTTCCTATTCACTATAGCAGAGTGGGAGATGTGAAGGTTAGCTGTGTCTGCTCACTGTTTTTATATCTAAAGATGGTGTGGTGTTCGTTTTTACTATTTTGTTTGGTGTCACTTTAAAGCTCTAGAACAGAAGCATCAGATGCTGGTTACTAGGTTGTTCTGGTTGTATTTCCAGGGATAATATGTCTAGGGCTGGGCGATAATTCAGCATGATGATTCATCCTCTTACAATGGAATCGTGATGAAATCATATACCAAGAAACACACACTTACTCTAATCTCTCAGAAAATCTAATTGATAACAATTCCCAATGTAGTTAAATCAAACAATTGTCTTATTGTCTTGGATACTCTGTGTTTGTGTCCAACATAGACAGAGAAAAGCTGATCAATTTGCACTGAAGGTCTTAATTAAATGAAAAAGCACTCGGTACTTTTCATTTGTCCAATATTCAATTCACATAGGAGTAAAGAACAATAGGCGTTTGTATCGTTATCGAGATATGAAATGACCTGTATAAAAACGTGGGTTTTTTTCCACATCGCCCAGCCCTCAATTCATTTCAAAATTCTAATTTTGAAAAACGTCCTTTTTCAACTTCATAGATGGATTGAACGTCTAACTAATGTTATTTATTCTTTTTTTCATAGAAAGCCGTTTAAACATAAAATTGCAGCCTTTCTCTCAGAAGAACACCCACATACAGCCACCAAAACATCACAGGACCAGTCAAATCTCACTTTTTTTGTGTGGCGTCTTCTCCTTGACACCGTGTGTATTGATTCAATTACCGGAAAGTCATGCCAGTGTTTGTCCATCCACCTCTATCACTTTTCTTCCCAACGTCCTCTTTGTCCACCTGCCGCGCGCGTATCAGTCTTCCTCCACCTCCCCGGTTGTCATTCTCGCTCTCCGTCCGTCCACGTCTCGGTGCGTCAAGATCCTCTTCCCCTCCTCGCATGTCGACATCTCACATTCATTACTGCGCGGCCTTGGCTCAGGCTGCTCGCTTCCCTTCTGTGGTGCTCAATTACTCTGTCTTCCTGGGGCAAGCACTGGTGTCAAGCCACTGTAATGACTTTCTGATTATCTGTCTTTATGTGATGAATGAGATGGAAATGTACCACCACGGCCAAGCGGGGCTGGCGCTGTGCCAAGCTGCCACGCCACAGTCAGGGCGGATGGGAGCAAGGGGGTACACAACAAAACAAATCAAATTAGATTGTAATACACATGCTGTTGTGGTGTCACTGCATCTAAAGGAGTCATGCTCAATTTTGGTATTTTAAGGGCTGGGATAGAAATGCATTGGTTACGACATAACAACGGTTTAGAGCAATCCAGGGATTAATTAATCAATCTGTTTGTGAGGAAGGAGTAAATACAAGCTCAGGCGGAGTCTTCATGAGAAATAAAGTCTTTGTAGCGTTCCAGCAGGACGTGGGCTTAACCTCTACCTGGGTGGACATGCTCTGTGTGCAGATCCAGCTTGGGGGACTCACCCCGAGTCACGAAAACACCCCAATCAAGGACAAAGTCCTCCATTTTCGGCATTTAAATGCATAGGGCTCGCATGATGTAAAGTGACTGTTGATGCTTGACTTTGACCTTCTAAAACCCTCCTATTGATCCCCCCCCATGTCCCCCCCTCCCCGTTTGGCAGATGAGTGTTAATGGCTGTTCAGCCTCTAATGTGCTGGAAGTGAAAAATTGAGGTTGACGTAGACATGGTTAACCATAATGCCAAGGCGGATGCCACCCGATAGCAGCCAGACACCTGAGAGAGCAGGCCTTGGTCCAGCTTGCCACTCAACCCCCCCCCCCCCCCCCCCCCCCCCCTCTCCCCCTCTCTCCACTTATATTATTCATCCCTCTCTCAAATGCCTTTTATGCTGCTCAATTACCCCTCCAGCGGCCCAGTGTGGACACTGTAATGACATTCTGATTATCAGTCTGTAAATGAGAAATGAAATGAGTGTGTGATGCTGTGCCAGAGGGGGGGGGAGAGAATGGGACAGCTAGGAGCCTTTCAAAACCAGGAGCCGCGGAGGAGGGGAAAGGGCGGGAGGGAGGACAGAGGGAAGGATGAGTGCAGCACTCTGGTGATCATCGACAAGAAGATTAAAAAAAAGAGGAAACATTTTGTAACACACTGCAAATGTATGAAATTACACTTTAGGATTTAATTGCCCCCCATTCAAGGCTCCACTGTGCGCTTTAACAATGCAAGGAGATCCTTTATGTTTTCAAACAATCAGTCGGGTAGGAAGGAGCCGTGTTGCAATTGAAAACACGTCCAATCATCTCTTGGGGCTTAAATAGCATGCAGCCCGCTTATCCCTACTTTAGTCAGGAAAGGACTCTGAATTCGTTAATTCAGTCAGCTTAATTTACAAAAAGAGAATACTTAAGGGCATGTTGTGCTGTTTCTCTTTTACCTATATAATCTTTGAGTTGTTTTGAGTCGCTTAATCCACCTCTGATGAACGGTGACACCACTATTATTAGGCTACGTTTACTCAACCCTTCTATCTAATCAATAAATTGCACAAACTTAATCTCATTGACCAGTATTACCCTTATTCTCAACTACTTCCTCCTCATACCACTTCAAAAAAAGAATATAATAAAAAAAGAATATTTATTAATATATTTCATGAAATAGCTTGTTAAACTTTCTTATAAAAAGACCTATAGTGTTTGTTTTTGACTCACATATACTTACATATATAGCAATTTATGTTTTAAACGTGGTATAAAGCAGGTATCCTCTGCTGAAATGGGCTGAATGGAGTAATAAAATGTCTCGCTAACACTACTTATAGCTTGAATATCAGGCTACACTGGTAGAGCTCTTCAAACATTGGCTAAAACGGCGAAAGCCTAGAAAAGAGAAAATACCATCACCTCGAGATAAGGCATTGTTGAAACAAATTTGCCACTTCAACAAAGAAGACAGTGTCAAAGTTTACTCAGTCAATCTGTAAATGAGAATCAGCGCCGCGTACTGTACCTCAACTATGACTGCCAGTGAGTTTAATGAAAAATAAATGTTGATTCAAGTCTGTTACGGCAAAGGGTCCTTTGACAAATACCGTAGTGTGTAATACAATGTTTAAAGTGTCTTTTTTTTCCCGCCGTCGCCCACTCTTTGCAAAACGACATCGATACCTGTCTGTTTCTGGCTCAGCCATCCAGAAAGTCGTCCGTCCGTTTCAGCTTTTTATAGCCCCACGAAATGCCTTTCGGTAGCAATTACCCAAAGTTGTTCTTGTCCAGGTTTATCTGGCAATAAAATGCAACTCTGGGCCATCTCTGTGTTCATTAGATCTGCAATCTAACTGGCCCACTAAACTACAGTCGCTTCATCCTGGAGAGTATCTCTCATTTCGGCCCAATCAACAGAAATGCTCTGCAGTCCCAGACTGCTGTTTAATAGGATATTAACATCCTGATCAATCACCTTAATTGATATTTTTTAGGCATTACTGCTCTCAAACCCTAACAGATGTAATTGTCAGATAGGGAGTGGGATCCCCATCGGCAGTAATTGGGCCATTATGGATGCAGGCATGACTGAGAGATTTAGAATGCCAATGACGTGGGAGATGGATGGAGCCGGGGCCTTTGTGGGTGGATCCGTATATCACTCATGCTTGGGCACCAGAGGATTCCCTGCCACAGCGCTCGTCTAAATTAGCCGGGGACGCACTCGGATGTCATTTTAACAATCCCGCCCGCGTGTGCGCACAAATGCATGCGCGAGTAAATGTGTAATGCTCGCATTCTGTCTCGTCTGTGCCAGGGTTTCAGCCCAAAAGTTCCCGGCGTGTCGGTGGCAATGATGCCATATGGCGTCTTGTGTTAACTGCGTTTGCGTTGTGTGTTGCGCCATTAGAGCCAGGAGCTGAGGAGTGACTTTGGCATCTTCATTAATCCTGACTAACTCCTGTGCCAGGGAGCCCAGTTCCACGAGATCCTGCTGACGCTAGCACAATGCCACAGCTCACTCAGTCACTGCTCCTTCCCCCCTTCAGTGCACCGTGCACAGTAGGAGGAAAGGGACCAATTGTTTGCAAAATACCTTTCATTACTCCATTGGCTGAGAGCATTTGAAGTGAATTTGTGTGAATTATTGCCCATAGCTGAGTTTATAATGAGAAATTTCCGTAAGTGCACTTCGAAGATGCCTTTTATGGAAGCTTGGTGGAAGTAAAGCACTGAAAAAGGACTTCAGAGGCTAAGTAGGGAAAATAAACCCATGTCAAACTTTCATTCTTGTTGGAACGTTTTGCTTTTTTTTCACTTAAGAGCAAAAGCTATTAAATGCAACCTTGTGCACTTACATGTGTGTTTTTTGGGGGGTCAGGGATCAGACATTTTAAAAAGATGGAACTGTCTCCCATTTGCACATCAGAAGACAATAAGCCCGCTTCTGTCACAGATTTCTTCATGTATAAAATAATGAATTTTGTATTTTATTATTTTATTATAAAACCAGTTAGCTGTATTCAATTTGCATGTATTCAGCTATTCTATTTCTTCTGCACAAAATCTAGATCCCTGAGAAGATGCACGTTTGATTGGTGTGCGGTTGTGTTTATCTCGAAAATAATAGAGAATATCACTTTGATCCTACAGTATGTAGCATGCTTTGCACTGCTCTGCCTGGGGCGCTTTCTTGTGAGGGGTAATAAAAAGTGGAACACGCATCTTGTTTCCATAACAACAGGATGCTAATCTCAGTTTACCTGTTGCAGGCATTTTAGATTATTTGAGAATGTTTAATTATTACAACAACACATTTCTCCACATCTTTTGTCATTCGCAGCTTTACTGTTGTTAAGATTGATTGGTTGCTTAACGAGCATTTAGAGGCACACACACACACACACACCTTATACAATGTGGTGGAAAAGTGGACACATCCTAACAGAGATTTTCCCAGAACTGGATCTATTGGATGCTCTAAGGGCAGTTTAACAGCAGCTGATAATTTGGTGTTTGCTTACCTTCAGTCAGTGATGTAGAGGTGTACTCCAGGGTGTGTCAGCGCATAGTGACATCACTGGTGGGTGTGGTCAGCGGTGCAAACATAGAAATAGAACAGGAGAAGAAAGGACATTCCCTTTCATTAACTGAGCAGCAGCAATTAGTATGTGCGCAGCTGCCATTGTGACCGTTGTAACGGGCTCACTTCCGTATAAACTAAACAGACTTACAGCAAGTAACAGACATACCTCTTTGAGGTTTTGCTGTAGAAACTGTATGTAGAGTGGACAGCTAGAGGGAATAAGTAAAATTTCACAACCTAGTGCTTCATCCACACACTCTTGTCCCACCATAGAAAAGCATGTTGCTATCGCCAAAAAGTTGGTTCGGCTAATTTTCTGTAACCGGTGTAGCATTAAAGCATGGTGGAATTCATAAGCTCGCAAGCTAGCTTCCTAACTAGCGGACAGCTGGCAAGTTAGCTGGCTTGCTAATTCCGCCGTTTTAATGCTACACTTGTTTCCAGAAAATTAGTCAAACAGCGGGCTGCTTTTGGAAGAAACTAGGACTGTGACTGTAATCAAAACGGTTTTTATTTTTGTTATGTTATTGTTGGGCTTGTGGGGGTGATTTTTAAGGGGGTTGACTTATGTACATAGTATAAACTGCACTATTTTCTTTTGTTGCTGGAAATACATCATTCCGTTCTTGTTATACAGCTGTAACTATACCATGCATTGCAAAAGGAAACACTCCAGCCCAACCTGTAGCCTGCTACTTGCTGTTGCTAACTGCTATTGCTATTGCTAACTGCAAGCTGAAAATGAACACGTTTTTTGTCTTAATGCACGTTGATCCATCAACTTTTAATTAATCTTCTATCACGATTCACTCGAGGCATTTGAATTTTGAATCATTTGAGTCTGACTTTGCTGATAACACGTAATGCCCAGGATGACACGGAGAACGGAGCCATTACACCAAGGTCAATTGCATTTGTCAGAATGTGTCTCACTGAACCTATCCCATTACCACACTCATTGTTTTTCCTTTAGGGCCTATGCATCTGTTCAACTAGCAGATGAGCCCAGAAGAGAAGAGAGTGCTGACAGTCTCCCTGATGCTGTATTCAGGTCACAGTGTCTGGTAGTTAGATAGGCGGATCAGACTGCTTCAGTGCCGGAGGAGACACCCCTGTCTGCAACATAATTTTTTAGTGATCAGTTTGTGCTAGACTGTGTTCAAAATATTCTGAGCACAATGTGTGTTTTATGAAAACATTTCAAACCCGGATCCGTCTTACGTGTCAAGCTCCCGAGTACACAACTTTAAGGTTTGATTGCACTGCAGCAACAGAGTGAGAGAGAGAAAGAGAGAGATAACGTTTGCAGACTGAGACATTTCCTTAATTTCTCTTCTTCATTCTTGTTTTTAGATGTACTGTTGCCATGACTGGGAAACATTTTATCCACATACAACCGTATCATTCATGTTTAGGGAATCCCCATTGATTGGGGATTGAAGTGGTCCATCCAACAAATTGATTAGCTTTTTTTAAATGTTCTCATGACAGTGTCATGACAGAAGACTTAAAAACATTAGTGTCTTTAAACCTTAGCTCAATGGCACTTTAGAGTGCAGGTAAGGTTTTGACCTAATTGATTTTACATGATCGCTTTACACCTTGGCTGTGTTTTCGTCCAGCCTACGCAGCTAATGATGATCCCAGGGCAGGTTTTCACTAAGCAAACTAACCCCTGATTGGGATTAAAGGCTGTCGAACATGATCGAAGAGCAGGTTTCTCTGTTCAGCCAGTTGTTAATACGGTTAATAGTCCTGCTTTTACCATTGAGTCTTGAGGCATTTGGAAACGTACACGTTCCGACACCACTGTAGCACGAACACACATTCAACTATGTGAGCACCTCAATTAATTGCTACATAAAAGATATGTCAAGAGTGCCTACTGTATAAATTAATCCTAGCAACAAGAGAGCAGAAGCAGGGTTGCCAAGACAGGAAAAAATGGGAAATGGGCAGAAATGTTTAGAAAAAGAGGAAAGGACATAAAAATGAAGCTGCAAGAAGAAGAAGGAAGAGGATGAACATTGTAATTTAGGAAAAGAAAAGACAAAGAGAGAGCAAGACTCACAGCTAGCAGTCTGTGGGGCTGTACGTAGGTTTGAGCTGAATCCTAATGCCAGCACGCTAAAATGCTCACATTGATAATGCCGATGATTAGCAGATATGATGTTTTCTTAGTTGTGTAAATTGGTTTGATAGACATTTGGTAATTAAAGTATAGGAAAAACTATCCACAAAGGTCAGCCTCATGGTGGCACTTGAGGAAAGGTCAGGAGATGGGCACGGGGAATGTATGTTCCAGAGTTCATGGCATTCCATTCACTAGTTGCCGAGTTACTTCAGTTTGGGCCAAAGTGGTGGACGAACCAAGCGACAGTCCGACGCGGGGCCTTTCTCACAGCAGACAGTCACAGCAGTCATAGTAGGGAAAGCACAGGTGTTACTAATAACACTAACGATGTGTTCCAGTGAGAGTGACAGTGAGCCAGCATGCACCATACCTGGACCCTGAAATCAAAGCAGCGAAATGGAATTCAGCCATCGTGCGTTTCACTGTTTACACCTGTGCTTTTCCTACTGTCTTCCTATTGCCATCCTTACATCCTTAAAAAAAGAATAATAATTCAGAAGGAATGAGAGAAGAGGTTGCCAACCATACAGGAAGAAAGGTACCTTGATCCACGGATAGTCAGTGAATCATCCACATTGTTGGTAATGCGACACTGCGTGAGTGTGTGTGGTAGTTTACCGTGGAGAATGTTACAATACAGAGAGTTGACACGCACCGACTACTCTTTTATATAGAGAAGGTTGCAGGTACCCTGAAGGACAAGAAAAGGCAAAATAGAGAAACATACAGTGACGATGCTTCCCCTTAACTCTGGTGTAAACATGACAAAAAGCCTCACAACAGGGTGACGTCGACCTTTGCACCGTTTCCTCCGTAATGTTTTGACACGTGTCACGCAAAACTCCGGTTTAAAGTTGCTCCTCTTTGTCAGCAACGAACTCGGTGAGAATACATCAGAGATAAGCCCGCTCGTCTGACTGAGGGGCATTCTTTTGGAGACGGGCTGTCTGACTTTGCACATTTGTCTTCTGCACCGAGGCACATCAGCAGTTCATCTTGATAACGGAAAGGGCTATGTGAGCAGATTTCGTGAAATAACCTTTTGTGAATATAATTTGAAAAGCAATGTGTGCGTGTTTGGGTGCGTGGGGGTAAATAAAAGAAAAAGGGGAAAAAGGGAATGATTGTATCATCAGACATTTTATCTCAATGCCTTTTTGTACAGCTGACCTGTGCTTCGTAACATTTTTGGGACTTTTGCATTGTGCTGTACTTTCTGTGTGCTCAGTTGTTTGGGGGAAAAGTAAAGTTTATTTGGCATAACTACTTTGGTCATAAGTTTATTTCTGTGTGGTAAAAGTAAAGCGCTCGCAAAGATACAAGCAGAATATCAATGGATTTATATATGTTTTTTGGGGATCTTGTATGTACTTTGGGGAGGAACTAGATTTAAGTTGAAATTGTATTTGTCTTTTGTGATACTTTTGAAAAATAAAATAGACCCTGATCAACAAAAAAAAAAAAAAAGCGGGCAGAGATACAGTACAATGTATCAGTGCATGACGAAGAGAAGGACGTTTTACTCAGTTTTATCAATGCAACCAAGATCTCTATTTTTCATGTGAATAGGACAGTGAAGTGGCTAGATGGAGCATACGACAGAAAGAGCACGTGAGTGGGACTCTCAGGGGCCAAATGGAGCCCTCTTCAGCCAATTTGAGGGTGCAGTGCGATCGATTCCCATGGTAACAGATGAAAGGCACAGCACTCTGTAGCTCCCCCTGCTCCTTCTCTGTCCCCAGCTTTTCATATGGAAATGTAGCCAATTGTCCTGAGCTCCTTCCGCAGAAATGGCATGGACGGAGATGTTTTCTAGTGAAGGAGTATGAGTGGGGGGGGGGGGGGGGGGAACAGTGGGCTACTTGAAGAGCCCCAGAAATACACAATTTCTGATGAGATGATGGAGAGACTGGCTCAGATAAGGACATTGGTTACCTGTTTACTCATCTCACATGCTTTCAAGAAGAAAACACTTCCATTAGCATGATTATTTCAACATCGGGCCCTGTAAGATTTTCCTGGTAAACAGAAATGGTAAGTATGTGTGAGCCACTGGTTCTTTATGCAATTTTTTTAACACAGTAGTGCAGGTAAAAATGCAATCCTGTGGGCAACGTGTGTCCTCCAACTTGAGCTGAACCAACCCATTCTCTCTCCCACGCGTCTAGTAAGGCAGCTTGGCCATTGGCGTCAGACACTAACGCACATTTGACGTTTGCCCCCCCCCCCCCCCCCCGCAAAATTAGCGTAGTTTAAAGAGTGAGATAGTCCACACAGGAGGGTTGGGTCAAACAAAAAGGACCTTTTGTCCAGGTGACCACTTTTCTGTTCCCGTGCAAAACTAAAAATAAACGTTGATATTTCGTCACATCAGTCGCTACACATTATACATTATGTACACTATGATTCTACTCCACTACAATTTTGAAGACAACATTGTACCTTATACTAAAAAAATATATAAACCAACTAATACATTATGATGCATCATGATACATTAACCTAGCAGCATCAGTTAATTACATTGTTTACCAGTTGCATCATTAGTGATGTTTACATATTACTGCATCACCAACCATAATTCATTGGTATCATATATTCTGGAATGGCCCATTATGCACAATGAGTACTTTTATATTTTAACATAAAGTATATATTTGATGCTGATAGTTGTGTACTTTTACTTTAGCAATATTTTGAATGCAAGGTTTTTCTTAGAGTATTTATACAATGTGGTGTTGCTACTTTTAGTGAAAGCATGGGTCTGCAACATTGGAGAAACCAGCAAGAGTACGCTCAATTTTATTAAATATCCAACCTAAAAACCCAGCCCAGTGTTGCCAAATCTTTTCCAATGTTAGCTAGCAGCACTAGATCCAAAGGGTGCTAAATCTGGCGAGACTGTCGCCAAGTCTGCAACACTGACAGCCAGTCCCTTCCCCAGTCCCAGTCGTAAACAATGAACATGGCTATTGTTAATACTCAGCCGTCAAGCTAGCAGCTCGTAGAAGACTGCAGTGACCAGCAATTGAGATTATAAATATATATATATATATATATATAGATATGTATGTATATAATTGTGAATAATTATCACAGTGGTCACAAAGGATGCAGAACAACATTAAAGCACCAATTATAAAGGCATCAGCATGTCAAAGCATATCAGCATGTCATTTTCATATATTTTCCCAGTGATTTTCCTGCAAACAATGGCTCACAGTGTTCACTGTTCAATGTGCAGGGCAAGGCCGGCTTCACATTATGGAACGGATTTTGAATGAAGTGTCCCCAGGGGGACATAATTCATCTCTCATCTCTCTACAACCAACCACACACTACATGCACACGTGAATTCATGCACACACATAAGTGAAAGCACACACACAAACACAGAATTGTAATTTATCATAAAAAAGTGAAATTACATTATTATTTTCACTTACAAAAACTTGACATGCTGCATCGTTGTGCTTTTAAAACATTACAATTTGTTCAAATACATTACATAAAAGTTGCTATTACCCATAACGCATGTACATTGTTTAAACTAATTTTATTTACAAAAAGAGTTTTTTGAAAAAAGTGGGAATATTTTTCATGATGAAGACATATATTCTTCACAGAATAAGCTTCCTGTTTGGAATAGATGCAAGTGAAGTGTGTGGTAGCTGCTCTAACTTTCCGACTCCAATTTCCTAACCTTTAGACTACCGATGACTCTTTTATCGAGGCCATTTGAGATAAAAATGTGTTTTCAAACAAACCACAAGGAATTAAAACCTTCACATGTCCTATTAATCGCATGCTATTAGCACACAGACTGCTCATGTCTGGCACAGCGGGGTGAGAGACACTCAAGCCTTTACCAAAAAATAATGACAAACCTTTCTCCGTAATGGTTTTTGTTGCTGATCGCAGTGTGCACGGCTGAGAGAGTAAAATTAGGGCCTGTTCGTTTGTGTGTCTGCGTGCATGTATGTGCTTACCGATGCTATTAGATGACCACACTAGAGCACAAAAAGCAATTACACCCCCCCACCCCCCACCCCCTCTCAGCTGAATTCAGCTGCCGCCGTGAGTGTGGACCTTCAGGAGAGCCTGGGGTGATCCGGCAATTGGAGCAGGAGACGGAAATGGGGTGAGACGGATGAAAAACAGGAGAGGAAAAAAGGGATGATGGTGTGTGAGTGAAAACGCTCAATCTGGAAGAGTGGCGACGTGCCATAATAGCTGCGGAGCGAGGCAATCTTGTGGAGTTGAATAGTGTTGAAAGTGCTAAGAAAGAATGGTAAAAACAGAGCTTAGTCTGAGCTGAATGCTATAGCGTAACGCGGGGAGGTCACACGCTGAAGGACAGATGCATTTAGACACGTCGTCCCCGTGTGTGAGCTGGTGGTGAGTTTGTGAGCGCTGCTATTGGACACTTATTCTGCCTCACTGTATTTCTTCGCCTGCTGCCTTCCTCTTTTATGAGGGATCAGGAGGGGTCGGCGACCTCAGGTCACCTCCGCCGCAATAGTCTGTGGCTAAGTCGGACCAAACATCCCAGAGGCGGTCGCGGCACAGATTCAGGTGCGTGTGTGTGTGTGTGTGTGTGTGAGGACGCAACGATGGAAGAACAGAAGGTGCAACATTGAAATGTCAGATCAAAGCTGGCAGGAGGGCAGAGGATGAAAAGATTGTAGCCTTGATCTCGGAGACACACGAGCCATAACGCATGCACACACATGAACACGGCAACGGGAAGCCAAAAGGAAACATCACCCCCGTACTGTTCATCCAGATGGTTCGATCGAGGAGCTTCAAATTAACACTTTTTCTTTCGGACACGATAGAAAAGTTGTGTGGAGACTTGATTTGATAGAATGGGTAGTGCGAAGGTTGTAATTTAAGTCAAGTCACGTAAGCTTTACTTTTACAGCCCGAAATTTGCCTCAAAGGGGATTTAAAATCTGAACAGCTCTTCTATCCTCACACCTTTAGCTTGGATAAGGAGCAAAACTTCAGGAAGAAACTTCAGGAAGATGAACTGACGAGAGATCCCTCTTCCAGAGCAGACATACGACAGATGTCGTATGTAGCAATAGCAAACTGTTACTTCCTTACTAACCAGAAGCCAGAGGTCCTCGCGTGCTCAGTTTACAAACGGTATCCCACCCCTTGCTGTTGAAATAGTTCGGTTCAAACTATGACGGAGGAGAATAGAATATGCAATGTTTGTAAACTGAAAGAGGTTGAAAATGAATTTAATTTCAGGATTTATCATACATTAAACATTATACGTCAATTTACGGATTCCTGTGTTTGTTGGAATGCAAAAGCAAAACACTGAGCTTTTTTGGGAAGACGACATACTGTCAGTCTGGCGCCATCCACGTGATATGTTTGTTTGTACACATATGTACTCATTTTGTGTTACGGGTACCTCGTTTGGGATTTTTGGTTTCTTTTGGCTGCATCTGGAGCGTGACACTAAAAAAAGGAATCAATAAATCCATCAATTCATCAATCAATCGGTCGATCAACCAATCAATTAATCAGTCAATTAATCAATCAGTAAGGTTACATCAATACTCTTCCAGGTGCTGCCAAATCCTTGCTACAGTAAACTCAAAAGATTCTGGGAGAAAAGTGGTTTGTTTTTCTCTCTGTAAATTGTTACATTGTATTTTTAAATATGAAATTGCATGGTCATTTATGAAAACCTGACAGGAAGTCATTTGACTAGGACTCACCGGTACGCATACTGTAGCTCTTCTTGTTTCTCTTTTCTGTGCCTCCTCGTCCTCGTCGCTCCTCCGTCCTCCCGCCTGTTAGGATCTCTCAATTATTAAAGTGCATCTTGAGGAGAGAAGAGGCAGGAGCCAGGAGAGAGAGAGGGGGGGGGGAGGCTTGCCAGAGGAGCTTGAGCGAGGAAGGATGCACAGGTGTATCCTTTGCGGAAATGTTTTCGGCACCCGGAGATATGACTCAATCGTATATGTGATATACGTCACTCTTTATTTGTGTAAAACTTTTCATACAACATGATGTATGAAGTCTGAATCTGTATAGATTTGTCCTGTAAGCATATAAAATGTCATGAACACTGTTATGCTCATCTGACAGAGGTCATAAAATACAGCAGTAGGCAATAACAAAACAACAGACAGATGATGTTGCTGTCCACACGTCATATTTAACTGACGTCTCTTTAAAATGACGGCTCCAAAGCACAGATGTCTCATTTGTTGAATGCCTGCTGTCTCGACTCCTCGACACCTCTCTCCTTGTGTCTCTTCCTCGCCTTCGTCGCTCACATCTCAGGTGGGAGGGACAAAGACGCGAGGCGAGGAGGCGAGGAAAGGAATCGAGGATGTTCAGGCTGAGAAACGAGAAGAGCTGATAGTGCTTTTGTTCGGTGTGTCTGGCTTTTGCTCTGGTGATGACCATGAGGCAGGTCGAAACGCATATTTGACAACAAGGAGCGCCTGGCCTTGTTATGATATTTTTGCAACAAGAAACGGTGAGTTTCGCTTGATGCATTCACAAAAACACACATCCTCATGCTTCTTGAGCCAGCTGAAGTCAGGGGGAGTTGGATGAGGCAGATGAAGACGACATCTGAGAATCTCTAACGTCCCATCACTGGTATCCCGTCTGCCAGTGTCGAAGCGGATCCCGGGGAGAAAGACAAATGCCCCACCAGTTGCTCCTCAAGAGATAATGAGCTGGTGAGTGCTGAGTGAGATGTTTACAGGGCCAGAGGGCTGGGATTGGAGTTGCTTCAGTGGCTCTGTGCGGAGAGGGCCTGGACTCGGCTCTAAATTAGCGAGCCCTCTGGATCAATGCGCGCTGTAATTAGCTGCTATTGATCCCAGACAGATCAGCCACTACAGTAGGCTACAGCCAAGCACCTCTCAACGTCCATCAAGCAGCAACAACCCCCCCCCCCCCCTCCACACAGCACAGCAGCGCAGCCTCAGATCACTCTGAGAGCAAACAAATAATATCAGCCCGCACACTCAGCTCCCAGTAAGTGCACTAAAGACACTGTTGGACATTTCAGGATTCACTTACATATTCCATTAGCTCGCGGCGCGATGCATCTTTTTGATTCAGTGTTTTATCTTGCCTTCCATTAAATCATATGGATTACATTATGTGCTTGTGCAACATGCAGAGGGGGGGTGGGGGGGAAATAAAAAATCGGTTAAATATCCGTCTATTATCCCGATGCATCACCCATCAATCAGTCGTCATTATGCGCTGAGACTGTGGACGACACCAAGAGATGATGGTAATGCAATCTGGAGATCCAATCTTCTCCTGAATGATCACACTCAGGACTTTTTCAAATATCTCATCAAAGTGAACCAAGTGGTTTTGCTCTTTTCACCAACGCTAATGATGTGGTAGGTGTTTTTCCCCCCCCTTCTTTCCTCGCGTGTTCATACGAAGCCTCGTGTGGTTGTGATTGGCAACAACAAGACGTCATGTTAATAACAGTCCTTGCAAAAAGGTTCACCCGTTTTGAAAATCATCACTTGATACTTGTGGGAAGTTTGCTTTTTTTTTTAATTCCCTCCCCGCTCTCGCTTGAATTTGTAATCACCATAAAATATATGGCCTGTAATTATAACGAGCCTGTCTGCCAGAGATATGAAACTGAATTCAACGTTTGAATTATTTAAGTCTGTTGAACAAATGCAATTTAAACAAAAGGCAAAGGAACTCTGAGATGTGGCCAGAATTGCACTCCTCACATTCTCATTCCTCCTAAAAGCCGCCACTTTCTAACGGCCCCGTACTTTCACGCCTAATAGACTTGAAATCTCTCCGGCGTAAGTTGGAAATGACCACGGGCAAATCGTTATGTCTCAGAGAGCATGCCTCAAAGAACATTAATGGCACATTAAAGATTTAAACCTGTCCATTCTGTTCGGAGGCAGCTTATGAACACCATCTCCAATCTCACAGGGACATTCATCCTTGCGAGGAGTATAATTAACAGCGCTGACCTTTTCAAACAAACAATTTCTCTATTTAGAAACGCTGCTGAGGGGAGCTGATCCTCGCCCGTGGGAGGAAGCAAAGTCGGGCCCCGTGAGGAAAACAGTGGGATAGCAATAATGTCTAATATTCTCAGTCATCCGGGTCACAGGATGTGTAGAAATACTGAGTCAAAAGCAGCTGGACTTGTTTGTTCTGAAGGGCATTTCACCACTCATCCAGGAGGCTTCATCATCTCCACTGATAGCAGTTTTGATACCATTTAGTTATGCTGTTTTATTTAAAAGCGTGTCAGACTTTGCCCAACTTCACCGCTGAACATGAATAATTGTCTTCGCCTCCGTCCAGTCCCGTCCTCGGAGTTATTGAACTACTAGAATATCCAATTTCACCCGGCGCAAATGCGCTTCTGCTGCAGTCTGGCTTGGTTAGATCCAATATTGCGGTGATGTGTGCAA
Organism: Anarhichas minor; assembly: GCF_050575085.1. NCBI lineage: Eukaryota > Metazoa > Chordata > Actinopteri > Perciformes > Anarhichadidae > Anarhichas > Anarhichas minor. The sequence continues at coordinate 13,827,272 of NW_027466474.1, forward strand.
TTCCAGGCCCAAATGAATCTCCTAGCGCAAGCCCATCTCAGAAAAGATGTTTCCAAAGATTGAAGCACGGGGATACCAGGTGGAAGAGTGGTGGTGCAAAGTGAGTGAGAACGATTTGCACTCTGCAGGTCAAACCAAACTTTCTCCGATACATATAAAGAAGAAACATGAATCAGCAAAATACAAAGACAAAAAAGATGAAAAGGGATTTTCTCAAAGTCTTCGTAGAATGTTCTTTTCTTTTAATCGGATCAAAAAGGATATTGCCTGGACTGCACCCACTCACAAGCACGGCCGCAGCTCTTCGCAGAACCGCAGAACTTTTACATGAACTTCTAAATAATGTAATACGTTGTAAGCAAAAGCCTGCAAGAGAATTCATTTTAAAGGCCTGTACCTCGCACTATAATACTGTCAGAGTCTTTTCCAGTAAAAGTCTATATGTGCATTTTGTCGTTGTCGTGGTAGACGTAAAGAAGTTCAAACTCCACAATCCAACGTCCACTGCACTGGTCTCAAAGACCTATATAAAAATAGGCCTATTGCTGTACACCGTCACCAAATGTTATTTGTTCTTAACCATAGTGAATTATTATCACATCATATCAAAATACTCAAATGACTACAACAGCCATTAAATCAATGAAATGTGCACGATGCAAACAACATGGGGACTCGTAAAAACATTGCTCCACAGCGATATTTGTGGTTGACAACTCCATCGGGTACCTTTATCCGCTTACACACCTCACCGTTTTATGAATAAATGTAATAAATCTCTACGGGTGAACACATCTTTATATTGCCCTATGGACAGCTAAATAATGTTAACACGGGTAGTGAACAGCAACACCATTCAGCAATAGAGGGAAAGTAGTCAATTAAGCAGAAGAACTTAAAAAAATTGTTTTTTATCATACTTTACAGCAGTAAAATTGATCATGTGACACACACACATTAGCAGGGGGGTAATAACACTTTCTATATGGGGCGCCACACATTGTCAGTCAAATGCTAATCTCTATGAACAGATTCAGCTTTCATATGCAGACAAGAGACAAGATTTTGATTTTGGGAGTAATCTGAGTGGTATTGACTAATGACATTTACGCAGGCGTTGGTTAAATACAGTTGGTGTGTACGAGACCTAGCGGCTATCGTCTGATGATGATTTAGCTTTTAGTTAGCTTAAAGTTAGCTTGTAAACTGGTTGCCTGTGAAACGCTATCTTTCAACTCCAGCCCCAGTCTTGCATATCAAGTTGTCAGTCGGAGTGTAAACATTGAGCAGCACACAGACAAGGAAGTATTTGCCCGGATACCCGCTGGCCCCAAAGATCGCCCCCAGACCAGTGTGCGAAACACGGGTGGGGTCCCGGGGGGGTCCGAGAACCCTCGATTGACACTTGAAAGCCCCTGAAAGCCTCAAAAGCTAAATTTTGGGTGGTCTCTAAAATCACAAGACAATTATTTGTCACTTGCAATTGTCCCTCAAATGTCTTTTAAAAGCTTACCAGCAGTTTACATTATTCTAACTGTTAAACCTTTATTCACAGGTATGAATAGTGAGTGCGAGAGAGGATTTTCTGCCATAAATGCCACCGCCAGCCAGGTTGCGCAACGGGAGCGTGTCTGTTTGTGGATCTGAATGGACCCCTTTGGACAAATTTGATTCAGTGCCTTTCGTGAGAACCTGGGTTTAAGCAGGACATTGTGTCTCCTCCTTTCGCATGCCAGGACGGCAACTAAAAAAAGCCATTTTGCACACTGACCCAAGACGCCTATCTGTTGTCAGACCGATGGGTTCAGAGGTCGGTCAAACGCTAACCTTAGTGCAGCAGTGAGATAAGTTAGTTATACTCACCAAAACATTGCAGAAAGAGTCATTAACACACAGCACACAGGGCCCTGGAAGGACTCCGCTACTTTTCTTGGTTGTTTACCTAAAAACGAATAATGTATTTTTGTTGATTAGAATTTCTCCCCCCTTGCACACCTTTCCCCACATCTGCTTTTGTTAACGTATGATCTTACATAGTACAGTAGTGTGGGCCTGACTATTGAGGATGGGGATGGGTTTTAAAGCCTTCCTTCCAATAGTCAGTTTTCATTATGCGATGTAATTAACCAAACCCGAGAGGCAAATTAGTTCACCTATAGACAAATCTGCCGGCAGATTTATGCGACGCCGCCATCGCTGCGTTGGCAGAATCGAAATGAACGCAAGCACTGAGAGTGAAAGCTGGGATGTTTGGGTTGATCACAGTCAGCAATCGCCCCCCTCTCACAGATGAATTAGACACACACAGTTCCTCAGTCTCAAATCACTAGTCTGAAATTGGTTCCCACTGCTTTGGGAAAGAAAAAAAGCGTCACCGTTTTTGTCCGACCTTCACAGGCTGGAAGTGGAAAGTTCAGTGAGGTAATTAAACCCAGCTGGCATTACCTGCTCGCTCATGATTATAAATCAACTTGCAATCTATTTCTTGCATTGTAATCAGTTAAATGATTTCATACATATCTGAAAACCAGTAAATTGTAAAAGTGGAATTTTGTGCAGGAAACCTGTGCAGAGTACACGGAGCGATGTATCCCCCGGTTGGGCCATTGTCGGCCTGCCGCTCAGAATGCAATGGAGATCACATTAAGTGAAATAAATTTCACGGGGCAGAGGCTTGTAGATTTTGCCTCAGCTAATAACAGCACAAAGCAGCGTGTTTGGGGGATTTGTTTAGCTCTAATCTATTAAATCTGTTTTATATTTTTACCGTAACTTCAGCCATATTTCGATGAACCTTACAGGTTCTTCAGCTCATATTCTTTGGACAGAATTGTAACAAAGTAAAATCCTTTCATACATTACAGCAGTGAAACTCAACTTACGATTTGGCCGGCGATAGGGGGCCGGGTGGGGTAAATGGAGTACCTCTGCATTACAGAGATTAGTTAGTGGGTTTAGTTTATGTAACTCACTTTTTTGACTGGGTTACATATAGTTCATGATGTATATGTAAGATAAGATAGACTGTATTGTCCCAGTGGGAAAAGCCACTGCCTCATGATTCTTATCCATACGTGATTCGTAAGTTATACAAAGAGTCAGACTTTCTCTTTGAATCTATTCGTGACACTTTGGACAATACATAGTTAATGTCATTCAAATGGCCTTGCCTGGGTGACTGTGTTTGAGATTCTGGCTGCGTTGCGTCCTGTAGCGTCCACTTCAGTCAGTGCTCAGACTCAGAGATGTGTCAGTGGCTCCGATGCGGCTTGTCAGGCATGCTCTCGCTTCTGGCCAGCCTGGTCCAGCCGAGCCCCAATCCCCCCTCCCCACCACCACCACCACCACCAACCCACACACTCCTGGGACCGTTCTCAGACAGCCATCACAACTCTGGTCTCTCTTTGTCTCTCATCCTCTCATCACCCATCTCCTTGTCCCTCAAGTCTCGCCATTGGAGTGTGAACATCAAGATTAGGTAAATGACAGGAGGAATCCAAAAAGTGGACTAGGCAAATGTCCTTTGCGTCTGTCTTCTATCCTGATATGTGGACTTTGGAAGGAAACAACTTTTTTTTTCTTTGTTCCCTCATGAAAAGTTGGACACATCGTGGTTTGTCATTGTTCAATATGTCCATTAGGTCAATCAATTACAATCAATTTTGCCATCAATTGCATTAACACGACTTCAAAGGTCTTTTGTTACAGCATGGAGGCCAATCAGGAAGCTTCATCATGGAGAGACCAGGAAATAGAAGCACGCTAGATTGACTCACATCACTTAATGTCATTACCATCGGACGGGAAGCTGTCAAAATGAAGACGAGCTTCACCGCATTACACCTTCATCGCTCAATGTGCAAGGTGTGCGCTCCGAATCAAGGCATCCACGCGTTCGCAGCATTCCATTTTCACGCGGCGTCTTTCACTCGATTCTGTTCGGTTCACTAATTGCAGGAAATGACTGAAACCTGAATGTAGAAAATGAAGTGCATTGGCCTCTGTTACGTGAAATCAACTCTTAGCTCTGTGAGACTCCCTGCACTCCTCTCCTCTTGATTTAAGACTTACTTCTCAGTGAATCTCTGCTCATCTGCATTCCGAATGTGCGCGCTTGCTTCTCCAGGGAAGGTTATTAAGCGGTCATTAGTTTAGTTTCATCTACGGAGAAAACGTTGTTGGTAAACCCTGCCATGTGGCACATTGTTCCTCTGCAAGAACAGCTATTTCAGTCATTGCAACAGCAATGAATTGCAGTAGCAGAACCAGTGCACAGATTGGAGTTTCTTTATTAGCACTCAATAAGTATCAAATGGAGAGCCTGTCAGGTATGAAAAGGGCATATGAATGTTCTTTTTCTCGCACAAAACGGTGTTTATTCTTTTTTTTAAAACGAACACAAAGGGGAACTAATGTTATATGTTGGGCCATTTGTCCCTTTTTCACAAATGGCTACTGTGGCCATTGCAACAACAGTAAATTGCCTTTTACTTCGCGGTGAGTAGTTGAAAACAATGCTGCAAGGTTTGGAGTGATTATGTACTTCGGCAGGCTCCTCTATACGGTAGGCAAACGCCTCATTACGCCAGTCCTTGATTTAACTCAGCTTATTCATATATGCACATACAGTATATTTATAAGAACAAAAAAGGGTAAAAAAATGGTATTTGTTAAACATCTGTCTTTTTATCTCAAGCTGGCATCACTGTTGACTTGTAATGTAATTAAGATTTAAAGAAAACTCTGGCAATTACCTGTCTAATGGGGCGTTTATCAGCCCTCATTCTCCAAGCTGTCTTTCTTGCTGGCTGGCTCACTGAGAGGCAGGCAGATGAATATGTAATTGCTGCCAATAGACGAGACGAGAGAAGCAGCTTCGGCAGGACAGTCGTCATTCTCCAGGCCCCATGACCCGGGGCCTTTGACTCTATCCGCTTCCTCGCGAAGTCGATCCGAGTTATTGGAGGGCAAAGAGCAGATAGGTAGGAGAAGTTGTCGATCACCTCGCCCACCGACGAGCCGGAGACCCGCTGCCTGTTTCTGTCACCCGGGCATGATTGGTGAAGGGAGGGGACCACGAGGGGCTGGAGCGTAACCACACGGAACAATCCATATTCAGTGATGGAGTGATGTGGGGCGGGTTTTGTCTTTTCCATCACCGGTGACAATTGAAAGATACCCTGCAGCGTTGCACTGACAAAAGTTATGGACCTGCTTGCCCCCTCCACTCTTCCCGTGTTCGAGGTCAGGCTTGAGTGGCATCCTGTCTTTCTGTCTCTGTGCTCCAGTGGGTGGTGCAGACTGATTGTGATGGCACAGCGGGATGTGTGTGGACCCGGAGGGGTGTTTGGAGGCATCTCAGTCCGCATGCGCACTCAAGATTTGGGGATGAGGACAAGAATCTAAATGTGCGATCGATTTGTACAAACCTCAGGCTCACGCTGCCAGGCTGACCCTTCACTGAAGAACTTCCGCTGCCGGGGACAGGGTTGCGAACTCTCCTACTTTTGGTGAGAAACACTCTCAGGCTCAGTCTCACACTCTCCTGCTGCCCGGATGAATCTCACACCAAATAAGAACCTTAAAGCAACTCCTTTCTGGAAAAATAGAGTTTAACAGGTACTTAGGCTTTATGTGCACACAGGGCAAAGTCTAAACATTAGGCTTTTTTCCCCATTATTCTGCAACAATATCGGTCACTTAACATTACGGAAAGCGCAAAAGACGCGCAAAAGAGTTTGCATGGCTTTAGTTGATGGAGGCGTGGCCACACAGACCTTTGCCTTATTATTTTGCCTTTGCTGGACAATGTCACAACGGTTACAAATTGAAATGTCTGTAAAGATAGCTTTTAATGCGATTAAGTCTGTGACAGGTTAGATTAATGAGGCACACCAATAATGTCTCCTTTGAATGTTAATTGCAAAAATGTTAATAGACCCACTGAAGTTGCTGTTTGTAGGATTCTTTCCTCTGAGTTTATTGAATACCTAGAGCAAACATATACATAACAATTAAGACACTAACACAGGCAATAATATTAAATAAAATACAGATGTGGATCACGCACATCTTTTGTAATAATGGTAGATACAAACAGAATACATAAAGCTTCTGTACAGAGATTCATAGCAATAATATAGCACAAAACAACTATTAGCTATTTAAAGATATAGTGGACTGATGTCGATCTGAACAGAGGATGAAGTCGCTTTCCCTCTGTGTGTTGTAATATGAGCTTTTTTTTTGCCTTTTCGTGTATGTTAGTGCATGTGAGCGTGCTCTACTGGCTACCTAATCGCAACTGCTCTGCGCTCATATGACCTGATCGATGGTGCCATCACGAACGCGTAGCACCAACCCTCTGGTTCCCCTTCAGTTAAACACTGTTAGCTCTCTCAGCACTGTTTCCATTGTTAGAATTGTTAACTGCCAGGCATGAATTGCTTTTGAATTTCGTATTGAGCACCTTTAATCTGTGACATCAGAGTTTACTTACAGTTGAAGTTGTTGTAGAGGAAACACAGCAGGAATGCTGTTACATCTGTTAGCTCTCTTTGGGTTCCGAGACTGCATTTCAGCCATTGCGTTCTGCCAATTTTGCTCTCCTGCATGCAACCATAGATATATATATATATTATATTTATAAGATGTATGTATATAAGAAGTGGATGTAGTCACCGTGACGTCACCCATTGGTTTGTGGACTGCCATTTTGAAGCGTTGAGTTCGATGTTTTGGCCGTCTCCATCTTGCCAGCAGAAGTTCCTTAGTGAGAAGGATCAGCCTGGCAGCGCAGACCTGTGAGCATAGGCTCAGGGCAAAGAAAACCTAAAGGTACGCATTTACAGATTTGTGTACACATTCACAAATCTGAATACACATTTCCAGATTACTGGAGACATTCATGAATTAGAGTTTGCACATACAAAATGAGATAGTTTCCCAATTCTCCACACACATTTGCAAATTATATTGCTACAATGATAGCCACAGAGCTCACCAGAGAGAGGAGGGGGAAATGGCCAGCTCTGGCGTTGTGGTGTGTGTGGGGGCTGCAGATTGATGGGAGTATTAAAGACGTTTAGGATGGTGGTTAAATAAATGGGAAAGGGCCGGAGAGGTGAAGGAGAGATGTGGTTGAATTGGTTTTCTTTCAGAGTTGTAACAGCTCCACCACTGTTTGATATTCTACTGCTAGAGAACATTGCTCATTTAAAATGGTGGGGATGTGTGGTTGGACATCGATAGACGCGCTTGTATCATCCATTCAAATGCCCTTAAATCCATCCTGAAAGACTTTCACAAGGTTAAGCATGCCATAGGCAATGTAGGCCTACCGTGATTATCTAACTGTGTAGTGTTTTTTTCTTCACAATAGTATTTCTTGCACATTCAGTAAACTGTCAAGCTGAGATAATCTGTCGGATGATGAATGTGATTGACACAACTAAACATATGGACAAACACACTGTACTGGACACAGCAGGGGTTTTTGTTTTTTGACAAACTTGAGTTAAGTTTGTACAAATAAATGGCTCTTGGTGAGTAATGATACAGAACAGTGTGCTGAGGGTTATTTAGTCCCAGCATGTTCTTATTTGAAAGAGAAAAATATATTTTCACCTTTTTAACATCTATGCAATTTTTTACTATGAAGGTGAATGGCGATGATGTACAAATAACCACAATAAGTTGATGTATAAAATTTGGATCGGAGTTTGCATGGTTGCTATTTTACAAATTTGGAGTACTATCAAGCTGTATTAGTATTCAAAGTGACTCCATTATCCTCATTAAAATTGTACTTAAAGTACCGCTGGGCTATTCAGAAAATATTGCAATGGTCTGGGATGTCAATGAATGATGAGAAAACAGTCCATCCACTCTGATAAATCCTGCAATACAATAGCTGCAGCTGACGTTCATGTTTGAAAGAAGATTACATGTGTGTGCGTGCGTGCACGTTGCATTATGTATTTTGTTGGCACCATTATCACCACCCCTAAAACTCTGGTGCAGGTGCCAGAGATTTATTGGGATAAAAAAGATGTTATCTCTCCATTTGTTTTTTTTGAGACATAATAAATCAGTATTGAATGAAGAACAATGGTCATTTTATCGTGCTTTGTCTGTTATCATTCTTTGTTACATTGCAAAGGTAGCCAATCACAGCACAAAATTGTTGAGGTCATGTTATAAACCAGACAGGCATTGTGCCATCAAGCCTAGCAATACTTTGTGAATCAATCAAATGCGTATAGATCTCCGGATAAGCAATACCCAGCCTCTTGGTCAGGGGAATATTGAAGCGCGTCAAATTAAATCAATAAATCAATCATTTTCAAATCAAAAAAAGACTGATTGTTGAACGATTGTTAGTTATATGGTCAAACAGGTTTCTAGTAATAGCAATCTTTGGCTAAAATTAATAAAACATTAATCATTCGGTTTTCATTAAAAAAATGTCTTTGCACAAAACACAAAACCTAATACGATGATCAATAGTAGGAATTGTTGTGGCTACTTTGCCCCTCCATGAATTATCTGGTCTATAGTCAAGTACATTAAAAGCTACAGTTCACCCCACGAGCTACTTAAGCCAAAGTCTGTTTGTCAAAATCACAGTACAAGTGTGGATGATATACTAATATCTCTGACACCTGCGTCAAAGCTGTGCTTGCCTGACAATTATACAGAATGGAACACCACATACAGTTTATACCACAAGGTTACACTTCTGTCTTCATGCTATTGTCAACAGTACTAGTTTCTTTTTAAGTGAGCTAGCAGCGCGGGCTAAGCTAGCCCATTCCTCTCCTGTACAGTTAGCGGCTAACAGTTAGCGGCTACCTTGGCTTTAGGATACATCGCTGGCTGTGAATCGTTTGTTCCGGAAAAAAGCTGCGCTGCCGACAAAAGAAGAAGAGAAATGTCATTTTAAAGTTGGATAATGGAACAAGCTGATGTTTCGGTGCGCTGAATTGCATTGCACGTGTTCATTCAATGCGACAATAACACAGACAAAGCGTTAACCGCGTTCAGGCAGCATCGGCTATCGGACAACGAACTCACACTTAGCAGAATACATTTGCATTGACACAAGTAGACCAATGACATTAAGCAATACCCCTAAACTGACAATGTTCATTATACAACGTGAACAATGGAAAATGAATTATACTTCGTGGACGGACTAAAGATGTCTGCTCACTTTTTGTCTGAACTTTGTGACCAACAAGAGGACTTTAAAGTTCTTGAGAGATCCACCAGCGCCCACGGGAACACGAGAGCAGGTGACAAGCTGAAGAAGTAAGTGTTTACTTCAACTATACGCTTGAACATTAGCTTGTTCAATGACATTTGGTAAAACAAAGCACTGCCTAGTAGTCCTACAAAATAAAAGTAATGTTTTCGCCTGCGCCTGTAAGCCTAGCTTTGTTTTGTAGCCTCGTGTCTGTGTGCCTCTGTGTCATGCTGAAGTGCAGACAATTTCAGCTTAGTCCACACGGATTGATCAGTGGGTGATGGTTGATTAATTTAAGTGGGCTCTGCAGTGCTGCAGGTTAGTGGTTGTCAGATTATAGCCCCTTTAATTGATTGATTCATTTTTATTAGTCATGTAATGAAATTATCTATTGACAAGCCGGGGCAGACTGGTTCTGATCAATAAACACTGGTAGTGGATAGGGTTTCAACAACCATCGACGTTTTCAGACGGCTTTTAAAAATATATATTCCATTCATCTTAGCAATGAGCTTCGTTGTATTTATGTCACATCCGAGAATGGGGAATGGGTAGTGTCCATATCAGTTCAGTTTAAAAAATAAAAAATAAAAAAGTGAATGAGGGTGTCTGGACTTTATCAAAACTTATAGCAAATAAGATATTACTGCCAGTCCAAGTACAAAAACTTACATTTCAGTACTTGCAGTTACCGAGTACCAACATGACTACTACTAGATACCATTGAGGTTCCAACAATGACTTTGGAATTATGTTTTATTTTCATCCGATGTTCCTCACTTTCCGAGTGTAACAAATTAAATATACAACATGATGCTGTTGCTGACATTTTAACGTTCAACATTACGTTTTGTGACACAAACAGAGGATAGTTCGTAGAGTTCATAAAACTCAGATGAGCGGCTTGTCATATAAAAAAGAACAGCTGATCTAGAGGTCAGCCCACCTGAGTTGGCGCTGTCACTAACTTCAGGGCTAACCCGCTCTACATTAATCGAGTTGACGCATTTATTCAGCGACAAATAAACTGTACACACACGGCACATTTTCGCAACTGTTTTTGTGGATTCAACCTGTTTGTGCATGGGGCTATCGTTGCAACTGGGCGGCTAATTAGGCTCCACTGATGAGAGGTTAACACTGTTGCCGTAGTGGTATCAGGTGGTTGTATCAGAGTAGTTTTTCTGCATGTACTAGCTAGTACATGAGCACAGTATCGGACCAGATACTATCGGTGCATCCCTAGATTTCCACTTCAATTTCAGTATGTCTTTGAAAAGGTACGGTTGTCCTTTAACTCTATCATTTCTTATGAATTATAAGTACTCACAATTAAACATTTTGACAGGGAATCTAATGTGATACACTCAGTTTCTTCTGGTTAAACCTAAAACGATTACTCAACAATGAGTAAAAACTCACAAGGCATTAATCATTTCATCACACGGAGAGCACTTACAATTCCTGAAAATCGGCTCCAAGGTATTATTTAACACACTATTATCTCCCAAACTCTGACAGAAATCGAGCCACTTGTGCTTGGATTCTTTTATTCTTCAGTGTTTTTACAATATCCAGTGTTTCCTGGCTGGAGGTACAATGCGGCAATAAGAATACCGTTATGAAGCCATTCAGCAAGTTTTAACAATGAATCTTACAGTAAAAAGAATTATAAAACACAGATTTGTATTTATTTTTTCCAACTTTTGCACTCACTGTAAGTGAAAACAAATGCTGTAGGCCCAAGGGCGAGCATCTGGTTGACTAGATTAGTCACCACGTTTTAACACCTCACTATAAAAGTCAGAGGATGCATTTGTTTGAACATCTACCCCCCGCGCCGTTTTCCTAATTGGGAACAGCATGTGGCTACTGGCTCCACGGCACTTGTGTATGTTGTATTCTAAGCGGCACCTAAGTTAAACACCACCACAGACTCTCCTTTCATTCTCCGCTTCATTTCAATACTTGGCTCCCTTCTTCTTGCTCGCAGGCCTCTGCTAATAGGCACCTTGCCCGAGGCGCTCCACCTCACACCCGGTGCAATCGCCCGCACACCAAAAACTGAACCTTTCGCATTCGTTCGGCAGTACGCTGCCGCGTCTGTGGAATGAGAAATATCACTTGCATCCTGTCATGTCGAAAGCCAAAAAAAAACTAAAAACAGTTTGTTAATGCTGAGATATGAGATGATTGAGTGTGTTCTCCTCGCCCGGGCCGTACAGAGGACATTACCAGCCGCAGCATGCTGGGGTCTACGTCTCCTCCAACAGTCTGACCTAGTTACCAAATCACTCACACACACACACACACACACACACACACAGCTCTCTAGCGGGTATTGCAGGGGATAAGTAAAGTGTCATTCCCCCAGCAGAGTCGCGTGGTTCAGTGTAAGGCAGGACAGTGACAGTTCAAGGAGACTCGAGAGGAGAGGAGGAAACATTGGCTCTGAGGACCCTATTCAATGTGGTTTTTTTCCCCTCAGTGCGTGTGTGTTTGTTCGAGGCGCGTGCATGGCTGACTCTCCTCTCCAGCACACACAGCTCACTGTTCCTCCCAAGCTCAGCCGCCACCAAATCAGCTGGCGGTAACGCTTGCTCCCCCCCCCACCCTCATCCTCCCACTCAACCCTCTCTCAGCCTTCTTACAGTATCCGTCTTCTTTTTTTTTTTTTATTCTGGCATGCTAGCTAAGTTTTCTTTCTTCTCTTCTTTTCCAATTTAAATACACTTATTTGTTTTTGTATATATACAGGATGTTGTATGGACAGTGCTGTCTTTTATTCCCCTTCCTATTCATGAACTGAAATTGAATGCAAATCATGGAAACTAGTGTGTGTTTCCTAGGGCTCTGAACCCGTCAGTTCCAGAGGTCAACTCTTGTAAAAAAAAAAAAAATGAGCAATTGTGTTATGAAGCAGCCAGAGGCTATATTTTTGTCTTTTTTGCCTCGCAGAAAATAAGTGCGCCTTACCCAAAACCGACAGGGAAGAAAAGGAGAGTGTGTTTATCACATAGCACTTTGAATATGTTTGTGTTATGCACCGTAGGTAACTAAAATAGCAGGACTTTATTTATTCATTTATTTATTTTCACCGTGTGTGGGCGGTGGACGTGCACACATTTCTCAAAAGATGATCTGAAGGATATATTGTTGGAGCAATCTGCCCACATGCTGTCAGACATGAGTGTGTAGTGCGTAATGGGAATAAATGGCCTGTTTATGGGTTCGTCTGTATGCATGCAGAAGGGTCCGCACTCTGGAGAGGCCAAGCGGCTGCCTGGAACTTTCACTGACGGTGAGTGTGCGGAAGAGGGGGGGGCTGAAGGCCAACGGCAGACTTGTAGCCCAAGGCGTGGAAAAGACCTGCATCCATCTGCATTTTAATTTCCAGCGATTTCTCATTCATCTCATCGACACCTTAAAGTTTGCAACGGGTGTTGCTTTATTCATCCAGAGCGTATTGTCTGGTTCCAAGGGCAGAGAGAGTGTTGTGGAGGCGTTAGAGTGCAGGGTTCTCTGGGGGGGCAGAGGCCTGCACCAAGGGGCGCTGAGCCATCATCTTTGGCCAGGCCTCATGTCAGGCCCGTGGCAGTGATCGGCGAGACGCACAGCCCCCGGAGATATGGTGTAGCGGTGGCTCTTGCTATGGACCCCCCCCACACACACACACACACACACACACACACACACACTGTCCTCTCCGTGTTGGGAGACACACTAACACACTACTGCCCTGGAGCTGGGAGCCATGGCACGGAGCCTCGCTGGCCTACCTGTGTCTGCCCTTATCCCATCAGCCAGCTGTGGCAGCTTCTATGTGTGAAGAGACAAAAGTGTGTGTGTGTGTGTGTGTGTGTGTGTGTGTGTGTGTGTGTCAGCGCGCGTGTGTGTGTGTGTGTGTGTGTGTGTGTGTCTTGAGCAAATCAGTGACTGTGGCAAAAGCATTTAGCTGCATCAAGGCTCGCACTTTTGATTTTTGATTGTCTTTTTCTTTTTTTCTTTTTGTAAAAAGCCAATGGGAATTCATTTCTTCTGAGACGTGCCGAGGGTTCAGCCTATTATTGCGCCGAGTGTACTCTTCAAGCAAACCGTAATATTACAAATGACAAAGTCTGAAGAATCCATGACTACGGTTCAAACTGTCATTTTGTCGTCCAAAAGCAATTTATTCAAGTGTGAGACGTGCAGGCCAGTCCATTTCGCAAAAGACGTGTTATCCATCAGCCAATTGATTTGCAAGAGACTTGGAGGAGCGAGCACTCCCTCTCTCTCTACAGCTGCATGATACCAACTGCCATCATGATACCATCAGCGTGGATATGCCAATATTTCCAGCCATGCTGTCTTGTCAATATCTTCATTTTAATAGGGGGGGCAATTAAAATCTGATGGCCCAATCCTCTTCGTTGTTGATTGCCTTTCATTGCTGTAATTTTTGCTCGTCTAAACATTCATTTATCCAAAAAAGGTTTGCATATAGAGCAGATTAATACTGTTTTTCCGCCTGCACGTTCCTGCTTTATATTCATACAGTTACCTGTGTTTACACCTGGGTGTATGTCACAGTATAGGCCCAGGCAGCTGCACTGGAGTTGTGTGGTAAAAGGATAAGGCATGGCTTTATGTTTGTTGTTGTCAACAAATCTCATGAAACAACCAAAACCAACACTATGTGTGTCTGTGTGTCACTACTTTCTGACTTCCACCAGGTCGTGTGTGGCTCTCAGCCCCGAACAACATTTGTACATCCAATGTATATTTAAAAAAAGAATCCCTGAAACGGCCGGGCCCTGTAGTTTTAAGCAAATGCAACTCATACAGGAGTAAGTAGAACATTTGTTTGGGACTATTTTCAGCTGTGGATTTGGTGCTCTAATGGCAGCAGGCCGGTGTATGCCAGAAACACTAAAAATAAACTGCAGTGCCCATATTTATGGTAATAAGGAACATGTCACAGTGCACCAGTGTGGCTCATTGATGTGTTATTATGATATTTTTTTTAACAGAGGCTTATTACACACATAAATAAGATATATTCAATATTTGGCATTAGATAAACAGATAATACTTCCCACTAGGATCAATTAATTGGTGGTTTTGGTCTTTTCTTGGGCTTGTTTGACTATAACAAACAAATCCAGAATATGAGCTTTACATGTGTAAATTGTCATGGGTCAGTATTTCACTTATATTGTTTTTTTTGTCATACTCTTCCCTTGCTTAGATTATCCCAGTCATAGACCTGAACAAATGAAGGTCCGGTATTGTCAGACTCTTCCTGTATATTGTTCTTTTGTGTACAATGTAACGCAGCAGAAATGCTCCAAAATGCGAAAAGCAACATTTCTTTAAAACGATAAAAGTTAAATGGATCTGTGGAGCAGTGACTTCATTATCCCGGAAGCCCAATTAAAAGCTGTCTCCCGACTCATGCAATGATATGTAGTGATAACAGCCAAAGGTGTAAATTCAATCACATTGCAATATGCTTTATGAGCTTCTCCCTGATTATGTATCCCTCCCCCCTCCCCCTTAGCAGTGCAGAGAGCAGAGGGAGGTCTCCTTAATACCGGAGTTTAGGCTTTAATTTCACTAAAGTGGTCAGATTTATGCATTTTGAATAATTAACATCGGTTTGCATTACCTCTGCTCGGAAGTCCGCCCGCACACACTCGCGCGTTTTCTTTGTTTTTTTTTACACACTGGCGCGCGTTCGAGCTAGTGCACGCGCACTAGGCACGCACATAGTGATAGCAGACGCTAATTTCGAGCTAATGCTAATTCACCAATTGCTTTATCATCCTTTGATGTAGTGTGCTCTTTAAAAAACAGCCAAAAATGATTTGTTTCATATAGAGGAAGAAAATTAGGAAGTTAAGTTGTGTGATTTTTAAATGATCAAAAGGGAAATAATATGTACTGATACAATAGAGTGTGGGAATGTGCTTTTAGCAGTTAGTGTGATAAGATGCATTCGTTACTTACGCAGAAACCGATGTCTGATTCCTTCCATAGCTGCACGATCTGGCTAATGTCGAGGATTTGTCCTCTCCGGAACAAATGGTCTCATACTGCCACGCCACGCCGCATGCACTCCCTTTATTTCCAGTGTCCTGAATACATTCATGACCCTAGCCACTCACCCCCAGGAGTACCCACTTATCTCTCTTACCCGGAGTCACCCCCCAGTCTCTCCTCCTCAGGCCTTGTCGCCCCCTCCTTTGTCCCAGATCCCTCTCAGCAGGACGCAGCATTCTCCCTAACAACCATGGGGTCCATTTGGGCTCGCTCCAGTTACCACCAAGAAGCTGTGACGCAAACACATATTGGACACGGACGCGAATATACTTCGAAAGTTGATGTTTTTGATAGACACACTCACACACAGCAGTTGCATTCCCATAGAAACAGGTATACTTTTTGCCCCGGACTGAACCTGAATGCCACACGACCAGTTAGCAGCACTGTGCCTATAATGTCCCGCTGGCATTTTTTCCCGTAAACTAAAAGGCCTGCTAATGCTTTCTGCTCCGTCTGCCATTTATTTAATGCTCCGAGGCACAGGGATGCCGTAACAATGCAGTGCACACACACACACACACACACACACACACACACACACACACACACACACACACACACACACACACACACACACACATATACACATGCACAAAACCAAACATGCATTTCTTTCCTCCTCTGTGTCTTCCCTCTCACCCACAGACATACTGACATAAACACTGAGATACGAGTTATACATGGTGTGACCTCGTGCTGCCCCCCCCCCCCCCCCCCCCCTCACACACACACACGAATACTCAGAAACACAAGTGTGAAACGCACACCTAAATGGAAAGAAATCTGAAAGACGTCCTATATTTTTGTCCCGTTTTTGTCCTCTTTAACCTCTCCATTTGTCATCCGTTGAATTCCTCTTTTCATCTCATTTCTATCGATCCGCGATCCAGGGTGAGCGTCAGATATGAACGTTACACCGGGGCTACGGCAGCGCGAGCGCACGCCGCATTCAGCTGTCTCTTTCAAAGCGATAAATACACTTTTGTGTTAGGAATGTCACAAAGGGAGAAGCGCCTGAGTGTGCCCACACACACACACACACACACACACACACACATACCCTCTGACACCCACACAACAGGCTGCTGCAGCATTCTAAGGTTGAGAATGGCTGCTGTGCAGAGCAGAGAACCTCTTGGTGGTGCTGTCCAAGGTGCTGATCAGCTGATGTGGCTCAGGAGCTGTCCAGAGTTCTGAAGCCTGCTTTGGTTTCCTCGTGCTCTGTAGTGCAGAGCAGCTGGATGGTTTCAGTCTCAAAACTGGCACCTCCCAATGAACTCAAGCTACTCTACAAAAGTGTAAGTGGCTTTTTAATGGCCAAATTTAACAACAGCTAGAAATTCCCACATTTGTCCGAAGCATTGTATCATCCATAGACCACTGTGCACAGTACCTTTTTAAGTGTAGCTGCTATCGACTGCTGCAGGGATGATGCATTTTTGTCGGCCAACCCCCGGAAGTCATCATCTTCTGGGTTACCTCGACAAAAAGCCATTTTTCCATTGGCTTTTTGGATTATTGCAGAAAATGTGTCAGCAAGATAATCTTCACACATTCTTTTAAGCATGAATGCAATTGGCGGTGGTGCAAAGCTAACGTCAGGCTACACAAAGGTCACATGAGCGTGTGATGACGTTTTGTAGTCCTATTTAACTTGTTAGCTTTTTTAAGACACGTCAAATCCGAGGTATTTACTGACATATTTTATGCCGCAGTACGAAACCTTAAACTATCTTAAGACCATATTTTAGGCATCTAACCAAAATCTAGAAGGGGCTAAAATGCTAACTCATTTCCTGGTTTTAGGACTCATTCCTGCAGAAATCTATATCAGTTGTCTTAACTGTAGCTTTTGCCACAGCAAGAAGCAAAGTTATAGTATATACCGTATATATATATATATATGAAGGGCAAGAAGATGCTATGCAGCTGTGTCAGGAACAGACTTTCCACGGCACAGCCTGAGTCACGATGCTGGTGGCAGACCCACCGTTTAATGTGATTTCTTCGACTTCTTAGCAATGTGGGACACAGTTCAAACGAAGAGCTGACAGAATATATCGGGGGAACTGTGTGTATGTGTGTGTGTGTGTGTACGTGTATGTGTGTGTGTGTGTGTGTGTGTGTGTGTGTGTGTGTGTGTGTGTGTGTGTGCGCACGCGCTCTCACTAAGTTGGGCGTAACGATGGATTCAAAGGGAGCCTTTGAAGTATTTTGATGTTCCCTGGCTGCTCTCTTGCCAGTTTCCTAAATAGGTCAGAGACTCTGCTCTCTGCCTTGTGCACTGTGCTATAGCTGTGCCGCAGACTGCTGGAAAGAGCCAGAAAGGGCAAGCAAAAGGAAAACAATCTGCTTAACTTTACATCACCTCATTTGAACTAAATGTCTCAGATTTTCTTTTTTTTAATTGAAAGCGTTTAATGTTTGACGCTCGACAGGTGCACCGCGGGGACACGCGCCGGTTTAGTTAGAGTAAAGAGTGAGGACAGACGGACAGGAAGTAAGGAAGATGGATGGGGCGGAAGAAAGAGACATCAAGTAAGAGACGGAGTGAGTGAGAGGAGAAGACAGACAGAGGGATGGAGATAGAATGAGAGCGATGGCACGGATAGAGCAGGCCAGACATGGAACGAGCGAGAGGTGCACATGAGTGCTGGTGTGGTCCTGCAGGCCATCTGTCCGTGGTGCTGTGTGAGCTCTGGCTCCGTGCTGCTGGTTCCATGTAGGCCAGTCATTTGCATCTTCCAGCCTGCTGATTAATTTGGTGGCTGGAGGAAGCCGCTTTTTCAAACGCATCAACTCGTGGCAGCACGTTTTTTTTCCGGTGCACGTGCCTGTCTCTGCGTTCATGTGGCTTTTAATTGTGTATTTGGAGGAGGTCTTGGTTCCAGCCTCCACAGGTGCCAGGCTGAGTCCAGCGCACAGAGCCAGGCTCAGGCTTGTCTGCCAGCACCTACCACGTAGCAGCACAAAAAAGATATCAGGGTGGTCCAAACTTAGGACAACATAGCTGTCCTCTTTTCTCTGTCTTCTCCCATGCGCAGTCAATTGGCGTACATGAGCACATACGCAGACACACACACACACACACACACACACACACGTGCATGCACCTTCTTCTCACCATTCCCAGGGATCTTGTTTAGCACCTCCTCCTCTCCTCGCAATGGGAGGAATAAATCAGAGTGAGTGAAGTGCTTGTTTTAGTTGCCAGTGGTGGCATGTCCAAAAAGCATGATTTATTGTCGAGTGGCACAAAGCGAACAAATTCTGCCATGGGAACAGGACAGACACTCCCACAGAATGCGATTTGCCTTCTGTTGGGCTGGACCGTGTTAGCAAATAAGGCAGAACCCATTCCCTCCTCGCTCTAACACACACACACACACACACACACACTTTTTCTCTGCTGAAATACGACTGGGGACAAGCCAGGGGAGATCAGAGTGTGAGGCTGGTGTATGAGGGAGGGAAGTGTTTCTGTGTTACGAAAAAAAAACAGCCAGATCCCTTTTTCCCTCTGCTACACCCTGCTCATCGACGGCCCACAGCCCTAAAAAAAAAAAAAGACAGAAAAAAATTGGAGCCCCCAAATGGAACTCCTCCATGCCCCCCCCCCCCCCCCCCCCCCCCCCCCAGCAGGAGTTCTGGACTCAACCAGAAACCCTCGGCCTCCCTCTGGGCCTCTGTGATCCCCTCCACGTCCCCGCCGTGGATAAAAGTCGTCCTACATCCTCACAGATGTTAGGCCAATTTTGCAACACTCAAGGCCACACATATGCACAAGGTTTGTGTCACAGTCGAAAGGCGCCGTCACCCACACACACACACACACACACACACACACACACATTGACACAGAACGCATGCAGATGCGCACACACAGAACGTAATTGTGTCGCTGCTGCATATCAAAGTCTTTATGCATCCCCACAGACTCCGAACTTATCATTACAAAGACTCACTCCTCTGTGCACCCACATGCACTCTGTCGCTCTTTCGCACACACACACACACACACACACACACACACACACACACACGTGCAGGCTTTCAGCTACAACCAGTTAGCTCACTCCGTCTGGTCGGTAGGTCCACAATAATTTCCCCACCCTTTGGCGGCCACAGTTTTTGGCATGGAGGTCAAGTGTGTGGGCGTGACGGTGTGTGTGTTTGTGTTCGTGCCAATTGTCAAAAAAGGAGGTGTGACAGTGAGGGTGGCCTCAAACAAAAAGGCGCATGACTTCACGTATCAATGCCAGCCTCATGAGCCACTTGTCGTAACCCCGAGGTGGCCAAACAGCGACCCACAGTTGACCATTTTCAAATTGAATTTTATTTTTTAATTGACCTGTATGTACTTTGCACATACTGGTTTAAACATTATAAGCTGACTAGGCTAAATTTTGTGACATTATCTCTGTCTTAACCTCGACACAGAAACCAATATTTTTCTTAAATTTAGACATACAGATTTACAAACCTTACATCTACATCGGCATTCTACGCTTCTA
Organism: Anarhichas minor; assembly: GCF_050575085.1. NCBI lineage: Eukaryota > Metazoa > Chordata > Actinopteri > Perciformes > Anarhichadidae > Anarhichas > Anarhichas minor. Next base: position 13,847,120 of record NW_027466474.1, read on the forward strand.
AGTGGGCTCTTAGGCCATGAACAGAGACCAAAAGAGGTATTAGGAAATGTCTGCCTGTTTCAGCGTTTCTTATGTATAGATTTACACATAAACATCATAATATTAAGTGGAATAATAAGTGGACACTTAGGCCAAGCAATGTATTACAGTTTAAAAGTATCGATTTTTTATTTAATTTAAGAGCAGCAGGTACAGAAAAACTTTTTTGTGATGTGTGGGCATACCAGTACAGGATTGTAATGTCAAAAGTTCAACTGTTATCGTAGTATTACATTGTTATTATGATAGAAATTACATTGTCTATGGCACATGGGTTTTTTCTGCTCCAGAAACACTGATTTTCTTGAAGTCTAACTGGTTGAAAACTACGCATTTACTTTTTTTTTGGGCTCATGACTCCTTATGTGTTTCTGTATATGTCCCTCAATCAAAGAAACTGCATGCACATACACGATCACAGCCATTGTGAATCCACGATTGTGTTTTTAGTATACAGTGTTCTCTCAAATTTTTTTTTTTGCTGTTGTTATGCACCGAGTTTCTGTAAAATAACCAGGAGATTAAATGGAACTAACTCCAAACCAGACAGATGACCTGTCATATTTGAAGTATCGCCACCTGCTGTGTTTTGAAAAATGAGCGACTATATTTGAGGCATGAGCGTCGGGTCTGCTTCTCCACACTGTTTATCTTAGTTGACTTCCCATGGGGGATTGTAATGCCTGTGTCAGTGGACACACTAATGGAGATGTGTGAGGTTAAGACTATTGTATACATCAACGCCAGGGATCTGCGCTCCACTATTATAGGCCTGTCACCTTCCTCCGGGGATTATACAGGTTTTAAATGGAAGAAGGGCTTCTTACAATACAACGCTGAGGGGTTTTAATCTTGACAAACAACACCTTCATATGAGGTATTATGGCAGACTGTCATCCGCGGATCTCACTCCTCGTAGAACCGAATATAGGGGTGCTCGCTGAAGGCCCTCCCCAGACCACGAGAAGAGGATTAGTCTGAGTCACCTGGAAAATGTTAATGTATGAAACCAGATGAAACCGTCTCAGTCTGAAATAAGAATTATGTAATGGCAGGGTGGAGAAGGTTACTTTTCAAATGTCATCTGTATCAGAATAGAGATTTCCTGCTAAAGATTGCATGCGTAATAGCACATTTTTGTGACTTTTAAAGTGCTGTTCCATTCCCTGCTATATCCCATCTATAATTCTTAGGCGTGCTGAGCTCCGGGGATGATGATGTTGGTCGGTCCGCCACTTTGATCTTGACTTAAATTAGATACTGGATGGATTGCCATGGGAGCTGTACAGATATTCATTGTGCCCGGAGGATAAACCCCGATATTCATGATCCCCAGAGGATGTATCCTAGTGACTACGGTGGTCCCCTTTCTTGTCCTCTAGCTGATCCTTTTGAGTGAAATTTCTTGACAACTATTGAGGGGATTGCCATGAAGGTGAATGTTCCATGTTATGATTTCAGTGCCGTCATTCGGTCAAAATCAGGGCGTTTGGAGAATCTGGGGTTAAAAATCTTGAGTGAAAAATAACTGTAATATGTTTTACTTTTTCCACTGATTGAAACATCATCGCTCATGTCCTAGAACTAAGACCTTAGACATAGAGAGAAATTAATTAACTTATTTCGTTAAAGCAAAGTATAGTCGTATTAGAATATTGAGCAATTTCACAGTTTCTTTGGATCAGACATTTGCCGTCTTGATACAACAAAGAGGTTCCTTGGATTTATTCTTTACTCCTGGCCCAAAGCCATTTCCGACAACTTGGAGTGGCTGTACAGAGCTGAAGCAGTTTCCTTTAACCCTGAGGAAAGGTGATTGTGTTTGTTCGCCGCTGTGTGTGTGTATGTGTGTGTGCGCCTGTGCACATTTGCGTGGCGAATGGATGCTTCTTTTGTCAGATTCTGAAATAGCTTTCTGACCTTTCTGTGAAGTTTTTCTCTTCTTCTGTGCTGTCAGCCATATCGTCCTCTCCTAAACGGATGGCTGTTACTTGTGCTTTCCTCCCGACAGCAGCACACGGCTGACATTAAATGCATTAATCATTTCTTATAATGATTAGAATCTCAATCTAAGCATCCTACGCCCCTTACCTTCGTTTCCATCCTTGTCTTTGTCTTTCTGCCCCTCTCTGTCTAAATTTATTCATGGAATGAAATAGCAAATTAACTAAATTTCAAATGGCTGTGGCAAAGGCCTCAGAGCAGAGTAACAAGTTGAGGGAGAAAACAAACCAAACACAGCAGTCTTCATTTACATTTTCATTTCATTTTCCTTTGGCCTGTAGCGCCGTGTACAGAATCAATCTTTCTAACTCCATTTCCAATATATTACCGAGAGACAGCGAGAGGAAAGGGGAAGTATTGATCGGAGTGTTCATTGTGTCTTCTTACAGATTGCAAACTTCATAAGAACAGCGCTGGAATCGCTGTTTGTTTCCTCTTTCGGTGTCTTTATTTGATCTGAAAGGGTAATGGCGGTGGTTTGATGCGGCTGAGGTGTGACAGTCAATACTTATCCATCTCTCCTTCAGCGCAACACATCATGGTCTTGTTTCGTCTTGACCCACCAGCCACAGATTCTTCAAAGAGAGGCACAGAGTTTGTTGTTGTGATCAATTTAAGCCGCACTTCACTCCAAGCTGACATAAAAAGCCAGATGTCGACGTACAGTGGTAGCTTTGCGTTGTTTTCTCAGATGTCACTATCGGCTCTGTCCTGCTCTTTGTTCGGTTCGGGGAAGTTTAAACTCCAGCAATTTCAGCCAAAATTAGCATTAGATAGAGTTATGTTTGCTACTTGTATTATTTTACATTCTCTAACTTTTGTTAAAGTAAGGTGTACAGTGTAACAATACAGCATATATGTCACAGTGTTACTTATGCTAGTACAGTATGTTGGTGTAATGGCCCACTGTTGATCCGTACGGACCCCCCCATGCTTTTCTAGTTGCTGATCTCTTATAATGTTTGATTGTAAACAACACCAACTGAAGGTTCTACATTATGATGTGTTCAGGCTCTGTTCAGGGAAAATAAGAATTGGGCAATGGTAAATTATAACATTATCATGATGTGTTCAAATTAAATCTCGTAAAATGTAGTGTTGGTGAGAAACTTGAATACACACGACTGTTTAAAGGAGATGTTGTCACAGCAACATAGATAGATATTATAGATGAATTATGACTTGTTTACATCAGCTCTAATAATACATCATTAAAACAGCTAAGATTTGTTTTATAATATATAAAGATACAATCTTTTATATCCTAATCATTTGAATTGTGTGTTGTCTTTTTACCAAGGAAAGAAAACACTATAAATTACTATAACAAAGTGAAAGGATGACATTTTTTATGGTTTACACTGACTTCAGAGCTGTTGATATGATTTTTGTGATGGTGGCAAAAAATAAATAAAAGTATGGAGCCTTGTAGACTGCTATAAATCGAACAAAACAATAAGGATCTGTATCTGCCAATATGGATCATCAATGATCGGCAATGATCCGTGGATCGGATGATGATGATGATGATGAGATCTGAACCATGAGTTTTATGATTCGCCTCAAACCCATCCAAGGGTTATGTTATGATCAAATAACATATGAAACATTGATTTCTTTATAATCCAGTACTATAACACCAGAGGTAACTAGCTCTACAGTACACAAACAATGCTACTCCTTCTCATCAGCCGGTTTTTACAGGATTCTTGTTTTAAAACAAATCAGCTGGAATTCCCAACCAACTCCTGGATTGTTAGCATCAGCTTACAAAACCTGCTAAAGACAGTCGTCATTTCAGTCGATAGAATCAAAAACGTTGTTGGTCAGAAAGAAATCTGCCTTATCGATATCAGATCTGAGAGCCGTTATTTAAAAAAACTAATTGAAGTAGTAAATGTGCCACCATGAGCACTGTAAACTGCACATGTCACGCGTATCGACACTAGCTCGTTGCATTTGAACAGCAATCATGTCCAGCATCAGAGGAGTGCTGACATGTTCTGGTTAACCTCTGCTAAGAAGGATGATGTGTCTCTACCTCGCTTAAAGGTGCTATATAGAAGATCTCAACGGCTCCTGGCAGCAGCTGAGCCGGCAGCTCGCAGCTAACGGCGCTAACAGCGCAAACTATGGCAAAAGTGCTGACTGACCTAACAGTGTTTATCTGTGGGGGGGGGGAACTGGAGGGGGCCAGCCCGGCAGTGTCATCAAAGTATGGAAGAAGCTCAGATAACAACGCACACAGAGGGAGTGTGACTTCATTCTCTGCTCAGGTAGACATTAGTTCTTTATATCTTTACATGGCAAATAGTTGTTTAATGCTATAATCCTGCTCTGAATAGCAGCTTTGAGGTTAAGAGGTCAGAAAAAGAAAGTCAGAAGCCAAAGTGTGCAAAAGATGCACATATCAGTATTTTTGAATGTTGTATGCTGCGGTGCAAACATAGAGGATGTAGGCTCAGGAGAATGTAACCCTGGAAAGCCAGTGAAGCCCTTTTTGAGCTCCAGCGCTATATGTTACAGGTTTGAGGTATCACCTCAGCTAACTTTGCCTTCAAGCAACCCTGCAAGGCAAACACAGCCAAGCACAGTCCAACATGGTCGGTGGGGTCATCAAAGAAGTGTTTGTAGAAGAAAACGTAGCACTGAAATAGGAGGATATATTGTATGTATGAAGTATTTACTGATGTACTGAATCATTTAAATGGCTTGACCTACTTGCGTTTGTGTAAATAATAATTTTCCCATAAAGTATTTTGACTCAGATAAAATTATTTTCTCCATGCTGTCGGGTTAATTTGTCTTCACCCATCAGTGGCAGCGATGCAATTCCCCGCTGCCTGGGTTTTGAGGTGGACAAGCTGTTAACTGAAAAACCCTGACACTCGTTCACACCTTCAGCCGGGAGCAATGTAGGCAAATCCGCCTCAGGACAAGTCCTCCACATGCTCGGTATAGCATCTATTGAGATTCCAGTGATTCTGGGGTGAAGGGCAGATACTCCTAATGGAGGTGTATATTAGGCAGCCAGCTGTCTGTTAGTGCAGCTCTGTGATTGATGGGAGGAGACATGCATCATTTACTGGCCAAGCTAGAACTAGAGGGAATCTCCATCTTCTCTTTCAAAGCAGTCACAAGACGCCTCACAGAGAAAATTGGCCGGTTTTCCACGCCAGTCACACCAGCGCGCAAACAAGCACGTGGTGCGCTTGTTTACACGCGCATGCGAATACACCATGCACGCACACACACACGGACAGTCAATGAGAACACGCACAGGGTCTCATATGCCACACACAAACGATTATTTCCCGATCCGCTATTATACGGTTTGCCGCCACTAGTTGTATGAAGCTTACGTCTCCGACCTGCACATTTGCACGAGAACAAACACCTTTTTGTTGTTCCATTTGTTTCAGTTTACAGCTCTACAAAGGTTGCAAAAAAAAAAAAAGACACCCACAGTATCATTCACATCTGAATTTCCATGTGTTCTTTGCACCCAAACGTCAGTTAAAAGTCAGGATCATATGTTGCCCTTTGAGACTAAAATGGTTAATGGCACATTCAAACCAATGTATGATGGCGTACACAAATCAAGCAGCCCGTTGGCTGCACAGGCTCATGCCCTGTCCACACTACTCCGTTTCTCCTTGGATGCAGATTTGTCAAATAGAAACGATCTCCGTCCACACGGGAGTTTCAGCATCATTCTCGAGTTGATCTGCGTCCACATGGCAGCCTTCGAAGGCGGACAGCACGTGACCATTAACGTACACTGGGCATGCGAGTGACGGTGTAAACAGGAAGTGGATTGCTTGCTTAGTTAAAAAAAAAAAATACGACAGAGTAATAAAGTAGTCTTTAATAATGAAAGGTTGTATTTGATACTTAAGATCTTCCTCTAAAATCTCCCTCTATAAACTCAAACAGACACAGTTCGTGGAAAGTTTTAGAAGTTTTATTTTTCAGACGTAGTTACAGCGCTGCGGGTCTCTCGCTCTCTCACATCAAATTTACTTTAACATCAACACTTACACGTAAACGTTTACTAGATTATGGGTCCATCAATGTGGTCAACACACGTCTCTCACTCGTTTCCTCCGTGTTGTTGATGTCTGTTCTCACTAGTAGCTCTGAACATCATGTCCGCCTAGCTAGCTTCTAAGCTAATTTTAACATTACCGCCAATGGAGAAATGCTAACCGCGATTAGCATTACAGCGGTGCAGGTCTATCTCTCTCTCTCACATCAAATTTACTTTAAAATCAACACTTACACGTAAACGTTTACTAGAATATGGGTCCATCAATGTAGTCAACACACGTCTCTCACTCTATTCTGCTCTTGCTTCGTGCAGGAAAGCTTAGCAGATCGCTAACAGTAGATCCGTGAAATAAAGACCATGGAATCCATAGAAGAGTTTCAAGACTTCAGTGTGAATCTTTCTTATTTGTAAAACTGTGGAAACACAATATGAAATATGGCTTTACAAACTGTCCCTATACATATTACTTGAATACAAAACAACAATCCATGATATAGCCAGCATGTAACATGTCCGCCTAGCTAGCTTCTAAGCTAATTTTAACATTACTGCCAATGGAGAAATGCTAACCGCGATTAGCATTTAATACAACACAAATGTTATACTAAACACGCGAATATAATATATCTACGTACATCTTTTCATGCTTCATAAATACATACTTACAGACTAAGATCTCTCAAGGCTACCAAACGGAAGAAGTAAAACGTTAGTGCAGCGTGTCTTCTCATTAGAATCTAAAAACAACGAGCTGCTCCATAGGGCTGATGCCGGTCACGCCGCTCGCTAATCACTCCAATAACAGCTGCTACCTCCACAGAAATGCAGACTTTTACTGCACAACAGCTGCTAGCTGCTGCTAGCTGTTGTGCTAGCAGCAACATCATGTAGCTGTTGTGCTAGCAGCAACGCTTGCAATTAGTTATCCATGTTGAAATGAATCGCTGGTAGCCCAGTTTGTTTTCTTCCGGGTACGGGTCACGTTATAGTGAGTGTGACGAATCAGGGACGGAGACGTCATGGTTGCTGTTAGGGTTAGATGTTTTCAGGGGAGACCCAGACCGCTGGACTTTCCAGTCGCACCAAAAATGAACTGGATCCGGTTAACAATCAAAAAGTATTTAATAAACAAGAGAAGCTAGAATTACTCTATCGATATCAATATGTCCCCAGGGCAGAGTTCTCACAAGGCCCACTAAATAGCCCAGCCCAGCTGGTAAACTACCCAGAGTGGTAACGGCGCGAACTCTGGCAAAAACCCTCTGGAACTAAGCCTATATTTAAAAGTCTCTGTCCGAAAGTTTAAATGTCCAGTATCAGCCTCTGTGATTGGCCGAAATTCAATAGCCCCTCCTGGCTTAGGGCAGTTATCATCTCAGTGTTTGGTTGAAGTCGTCCGGACTCCTCCTCAGGTCCTGGTGGTCAGTTGTCCATCCCTCTGTTCTCTGCTGCACCTCTGTAAAGTCTCACTCAAAATGATCTCTTTCTGACCCTCAAAACTATTCATACAGTGTTTTAATACCTTTAGTGACTATACTTCTATGGTTTAATACATTCAATGAGTAAAATACTGTAACATAATATCCTCTACAAGTAAGAATATTGTAAACATAATACATTCCATAAGTAAATATTTTGTGACTTTTTAACCTATTTTGACATTATTATTATTGTGACACTTCTACTCACCACTTGGGGTGTTATTTAATCCTACTTATAATATTTCTAATACTGAAATTCTCCACATTGCCAAGAACCAATCCAGTAGCGAACATGGGTGTGGGCGTAATTTTTTTTAAGCACATCCGTATACGACCGTCCACACGCAAACGCAACCCCGGAGTTCTCAAATACCTCCAACCTCGGCGGAGTTTTCAGATTCCTCCGTTTAGGGTGCTCCAAAACTCCGGCGTAGTGTGGCCGCTCAGTGTAAACGTAGCAAATACGGAGTAAAAACGGAGTAATGTGGACAGGGCCTCAGACTTTTTTCAAGCCGGCGTTGCCAAAACCGCTTGCATATCAGGCCACAATAACTGTCAGTGTGGCAGTTAATTGAATCACCGTCTTGTTCTCTAATTGGTCTCGTTTCACGTGTTTCGACCAGAGTAAGTTTGTCTCTGTGACTGACGTGCAGCATGCTGTCGTCCACCCATTCATCAGGCCCCTGTGAAAACAATGGGCTGTTAGGAGCCGGCCCTGCCATCTACGCCGGTCCAGGGGGACACGGGAGCCAAAGGCAGATGCCGCCTCATTTCCGCTAATTTGATTTCTGGTGTGTGCCTGTCGCAGGGACATGGGCAGCACCTTAATTGAGAGCATGCAAATAAGACGGGGCTTAATTTACTTAATTAAAGACTTTTTCTTTTCTTCCTCTTGGTGTGTGTGTTTTTTCTTTTTTCACCCCTCTCTCTGTCTCGTAGTTCAGTCAGACGGATGTGTCATTTCGCGTGCCATTAATAAGCATTCCCTTTGAGTGTGTTTTTAGTCCTTGTGGAACGTGTATGATTTTGATTCAGCTTCGGTTGCTACAAGGAACTGACAGAAAACATGGTTTTGGCTCGCTTCCCATTTTCACAGCGTCATCCCTGTTTGTGAGGAACAGAGAGGAGGTAAGGAGGGCGGACGTTAACGCAGAGAGCGACAAGTAGTTTACCTTTGACGGACATCGTTTGCTATCGCCGGCCCTCTTGGCTGGACGTTTAACGCGACAGAAGAGTATGACACAAGAGTAGAGACAATGTTACCCCACAGACGTCTGTATGAGACACATTGGTCCACTTGCACTGTGATTCTGAAGATATCATTAGATCGTTAATTGCTTCAAACTGGCGTGCTTCCTGACTATCTTTCCACCTCTCAGTAAGGGGTATTTGAAAAAGGCATATAAATTATTACTGACGTTTTTGTTTTCTAAAGTAGTTGCTTTTGCATTAATTAATGGTATAAATATAACGTAATTTCGGTTGGCCATGGTGTACGCCAGCGGGGCGTTTACATCCCCTGCATATAAAGCTGGTTGTTGGTTTTGCTTCCAAGAAGAAGGCTTGAGAGGAATATATGAGTACTTCTCATGAATGTGAGCTTGCAACCTGGCAGCCCCAAAAAGGTCATTTAATTCAAAGTTTGCCGCCAGTTATTTGATATAGTTGTAGGGTGTTTTGAACTCCACAGCTTCCCAGCAACGGAACTTTTGGAGCGTGCCAACAAACCAATACCTAAGAAACTGCCAACAAGGTTCATCAAGGTTTAACTGCTGTCCTTAAAATCCCGAACACCGCATTGATCAATTTTTCTGTTTTTGTTTGCTCGAGATTTCTTTCAGCTGAGTTATATACAATAATACCAGGCGGGCATCATATGCTCCCTGGAGTTATTGCTGTTGTTTTTAAATCTCGCCCCAGCAGAGTGAGAATCGTGTTTTACCCGGTATGTTACAGTAGGTGTCGGGGCGCGGTAATACTGCTGACAAAAGTGTCAAAATACATTATACATTTCTCCAGGAAATACATATCAAGCCTGAATACATTATCACAAAGCAATCTGCTGATGTACAGATTCAGGAGCGGCGCGCACCTGTGGACGACTTCTATCTATTCCGAACAATGATGACACGAAACAGCCGAGGCTGAACTCCGATCCAGGGCTCAGTTGGGGAACACCGAAGGCGATATCTTGCAGAAGGCCACTGCTTTCCACTCGGAAACATCTGTTTATCAGCGCACTGTGGTGGAAGATTTCTAGGTTTAATCGGGAGAAGAGAGTTTTTGTTCACAAATTAATAACAGAGTCTTCAAAAGATTCAAAGTTGTCTTTGTCCATTTATTTGCTTGCAAGGGAAGAGTGCACCACAGATACTCATTCAGCTGTCTGTGGTGTGAGCTTCAACGAGATACAACATTCAGCATCCTTTTATACAGAGGCCTCCGCCTCACATGACTCCCAAGAAGGAAGTGTCTAGCCTGGTCTTATCTGGTTCATGCAGGTAGCTCAACTGTGAGTCGGTTGTGGTTTCTATGTTCCTGTTTTAAACTAACCTTTCTGAGAAGCTGTTTCCTGTTTTAAACTGCCTTTCCCGGTCTTTAGGAGCTGACATCTGTGTCTTGCATGTCTTCAGTCAAGAAACCGGGTCCTCAGCTGCTGACACATGTGTCTTGCAGGGCCTCTTTTACTTCTCCATTATACCAAGAGGTCACACTATGTTCTTTAAAAACTTTCTATGATGCTGATACATATTTTACCATTACAGCACCTCAGCAAGACCCTCGCTATCCCAGGCAAACATCTTCCCCCTCGAGGGGCCGCAAAGAAGCTCTCTTCTGTGTGTCACATTCGTGTATTGGAAAACCACAGCAGGTTTTAGTTACCCGCAACCGTTGGCACGGCAAACAATATCAGTCACATCAACGGTATTGTCATGCGTTAATGATTTCTAGACACAAGCAGGTTAGCCGCTGTCATTTGGCAGCAATTACGCAGCCTGTCGTGAGGCCAAGTGTGTAGAATAAACACATCATTTCCCTCCTATTGTCACGATCAGGCTTTCTGTGTCTTTGTTTCTTTCTGTAGCTCCTCACTCACCAAATCAGTTCATTCAGTGCACCTGCCAGTCACACTCACCTCATCAGCTCATTACTCTCACCTGTTCACTCTGCCTAGTCACTATTTAAACCCCTGTCTTTCACTCACTCACTGCCAGATCATTTTGTTTGTTTCCTACCTACCCGCCCGTTTTTGCTCATCCTGTTCCCGGTTTCCCAGTCTGTCTGCCCTGCCTTGTCCTGCCGGATTTTCCCCCTCGTCTTTTGTCTTGTCCTTGGATTACCTGTTTTTGTTTGTGAGCTATTAAAGACCTTTTTTCCCCTACTCTGACTGTCTGCGCTTGAGTCCTCATCATGCCCCGTGACACCTATAGAGCCAGTGTGCGGTGCGGTGCCCCCCCCCCCCCCCCCCCCGCCTCCTTCTGCCTCATCCCTTTCTTTCCCCTCGAGTGCATCTGATAAAATTAATTGAAAAGAAAAGCAAGTAGCATCCTAAGGCAGTGTTATTGTTATTATTATAATTAGCAATCGTGGCATGGCCCACTGTCTCGGTGGCCTGTTAGCTCTTGGGCTAAAGCCTCTAATGAGGTAGCAGTCATGTGGCGTCAGCTCCTCCTCTGTGAAAAGAGCGGCGCAGACGAAGCGGAATGGGCTCTCATCGTGTCCGCGTTGGGTCCCCCTGTGTGTGTGTGTGTGTGTGTGTGTGCGTGCGTGGGCCTTTGTGCGCACGTGAAATTGGCATATCACGGACAGAGCTCAAAAGGGGCTCCCGACAGCACTCCGATGCGGTCAAGAAGAAGGACGCCGAGAGCCTATTAGCGAGTTAATGCGCCGCTTTTGAGCGCCCTCACCGTGTTTCCCCAAACACCGCTAATAGCATCGGCGTGCATTAACAATGGCACCTTTAAACTGATAAGCATAACACAAGCAACAATTACCGCGTGCACCCAAGTGAGCAGAAGAACTGTGTAGTCACTGGAAGCGAAAGATAATTGTCTGGATCTTGACATCGTTGCATCACGCGGGCGCAAGAATCCAAACATGAGTCATGAGTAAGAGGCCGACAATTCATATTATTCAGCTTCGTTTGTGGTTGTGGGGCTCGGGAACAGGAAATGTGTTTGCACGTTTTTGAAACAACAGCAAAAGCAGCGTTCTAGTTAGTGCTGCACATTATTTTTCAAAATCACATATTTTCTCACAACTCATTAAAAACAAACAGGCGTTCTTGTAGTTTGTGTTTGCTTGTTTGTTCTCGCGTTGCGTCATGGAAGTAAGAGCTCGAGCCTGAGAAAAGAGAAGTCTATTTTCTTTTTCTTGGGGGGGGGGGGGGGGGGGGCAACATTTAGAATACTTTCACAGTTGCTATGGGCGCCGTGGATTTGTACACACTGCAATACATTTACAGTACCAACTGCTCGGCACAGTATGCGTCCTGAAAACATATTCTCTCATAAAGTGCAGAGCAATAAAAGGCGGCGGAATAAGTACCGTTGCAACTTGCTAATAAAGTGTTAAATGTGCAATCTGTTCATGTAAACATAAAAGTATTGCCACAGTCAAAGAGCGAAACAACTTGTGATCACTTGCTTATGGATTGGCAGGTTTTTTTTATCACACGAACCAACACAGCAGTATAAATACAGAGGAAGAGCTTTATTTGATGCATCATTAGGCTGATTATTTTACCTTCACAGTATATTAAATATATATGCAGATACTTCACACTGTAGGAAAGCAAGGTGAAAAAGGTCTAGTTTTGATAAGAAAATGAATTTCTTGCAAATACAATTGTCTCCAATCCAAAATTCTGAATGTTTCTGAGTGTTGCCATGTCTCAATTGTTCCATCTTTTAATACCTATATTGAAACCAAAATAGGTTTTCAATTTACAATTTCATGGATTTAAATGTGTGTTTTAAAGGCGACTGGATATAAACGCTGCGATTGCAGCTGTTACTCTGCTAAACCTGCTCTTTTCATGGAAACTTCACATTTTTATTGCATAATATATTATAAATCAGCATATTAGCCATATTTTGTTTGGGGTGATGTTGGCGTGAAAGATTAAACTCCTACTCTGCACTGTATGAAATTCTCTAACAAAGTTAAATCACTTATGGGCGAAATAATACTCAAGTAGCTAATTACCTAATCTTTCACAAACGTCTCATGTAAAATGAGTTATTAAATTGACGTATTTTTGCCGAGTCATATGTCATAACTAGCCATAAAAAAAGAGGTGGTTGTGAAATTCTGTGTGGGGCGGTGCTCCCAGCTGAGATCACAGACTGAGGTAAGGTGGCAGGCTGTTTCGGCTCCTGTTGAGTCTGAGCGCTATGATCCATGGGAGCTCGCGGCTGTCAGAGGCCTTGATTGGTGGAGGGCTTTATCAGCCACACGACCGAAACAGAGCCCGTGTGGAGGGTTACGTATACGAAGGCCATACCCAAGTCTTTAGTTCCCCCGAGCCATCAGCTGGGAAATTGCTGAGTAAAACTAAGAGCGAGTGTGTGTGTGTGTGTGTGTTCGTGTGCACACACGCGTACGCGCAGTCTAGAGTGGGGGGGGTTGACTCAATTAAAAACCAGCTGTGCCTTATTCCTCTGTAAGCCCTCCAGTGTTCCACCCCCACCCCCAACAGACACACACACACACACATACACTCATGTCCCACCCCCGTCCCCTCCTCCTCGACTACCGCCACAAGCCCCCCCCCCCCCCCCCCCCCGCTGCTCTGTAAGCTGCCTGTAAGCTTCTAGACTCATGCCGATGGATCTAATGCTTTCCCCTCGAAAACACACGCGCACGCAAACGCACATCAACATATCGCCTACCTCTCAAATATACTGTAAATGCTCATTTGCACCACCGCCCCCCCCCCCCCCCCCCCCCAACCACCCTTCGCTTGATGTAATTTCGGGAGACTTGCGTGTGCCAAAAAACCGAGGCGGCTCCCCCCTCCGCCACTCTCTCCCTCTTCTACCTGTTCCTGCATCGCACCAGCCAGCTCCCCACTACAGCGGGGGCCGCTCACAGCTCTCCAAAGCTACAAGATGAGAGAGAGGAGGAGCGAGGGGAGCCGGAACACGGAGTCAAACGCTTTATTTACTAAAGAGACAAAACACGCAGACACACCCGAGAAAAACAGACTGAAGGAAATGCCTCAAAAGCCTGTTAATACTGTCTTGAATAACAAGCGTGGCATTGGGGAAGCAAAGGTTAGGGTGAGCACAAATTGGCTGAGGGTATACTGCCTGCCTATAGCGCCCATTCATGCGCATACCACTGCTGCTTTTTTGCACTTCTTGGTACAACTGCGTATTTTCTTTCATTCTCTTCCTGCTATTTTGAACAGCCGTAATTCGTGTTGTTATATTAGTGCTATGGCGGAAAAAAAGGTACAGTTAATATAGCTTAATAAGGGTGTATCCAGAGGGCAGCGATAGTGCTTCGCCAGCTAATCAGTGGTAATTCCATAAGTTCAGGTCCTTTAATTAGCTAATTAGCATTTTGAGAATGAATGGAATTGATTATATAATTAACAGCACAATGCATCTTCTTTCTCGGTGTAAGCAAGGCCCACATACACACACCCCTGCAGCAGATGCGCAGCGCGCTGCAGGGAAGGTTAACCCTTCCGGGTGCGGATATGATACACTGATAGACGTATGGGAGAGGACTCATCGCACAAGGTTAAACAGAGGCCCACAGCCTGTAACGGTGGAGATAGGGCTGGGAGGGCTGCGAGGCTCAAGGACCCCTGAGCATTGGCTATAAGCATTAGGTTTTGATAGGTTGTAATGGCTTGTGCTAATATTGGCTGGCGATAGAGAAAGGTCAGCTGGCTCATCTACACGCACAGCATCTGACAAGTCGCCTCAGGATCATTTTTTCCCCATCTGAGCAAGGTCTTAAGCAACACATTCGCGGGTGTCAGATAAATGGAACTGCATGAAGAGGATTGTAGTTTGCTTTGAAAGGAGGATGGATGATTTGTTGAACAAGTGGAGGAAAGAAGTGAATCGCCAGTGGTAGGCCTACTTTAGACGCCACTATAGAGGCCATTGGTGTGGCCTATAGCGTGGTCAAAGAGAGGGTGGAGGATTGCCACGGCTGATCTCGCATTATGGCAGGAGGAGGAACGTGGGCAGCCTGTAGGCCGAAGCTGGCGGCTGTCTACTCCTGAGGTGGATTTTAAAACCAATGGGCAATGTGCTGGTCAGCCACCCGCAGCCGCAGCTTCTGGAGCGATCTAATCTGTGTTCGCTCGCTGGACGTTCTCCACATCTACGTGTTGGCCCGTTGCAGGACATATTAGAGATAATCTCTAGGTGTGTCCATATGCAAGGATTTAAGTGCAGACGGATGGAAAGGGCAGATTTAAATCTGCTGACACCAGTAGGCCTACTCTCCAATCCGCGCTAACACCCTTGGAAATGAGGAGGGGTTGGCACGCGGTCGCAAGCATCTCTAATTTTCCATCATAGTATTCTCGGTTCTTGTTTTTTGGGGGGATAATAGTTAACATGAGTGGCCAAAAAAATGAACTACCACAAGCAGCGAAACAATTTCTTTTGACAACAAGCGTATGTGCTTCTTAGCTACAATCATTATCTTTAAGAAACCCCACAATGGACAGTGTGGGGGGGGGGGGGGGGGGGGGGGACTTTTAAGATCAGAACAAGCTGCACCTGCGTGATTAAGAATAGCGTTGGCTCAAGTCAAAGATGTTTTTTGTTTTTTTTGGTTATCACTTGGGGACTTTAAAAATGGTTCAGCGCGCCATCTTACCCTCATCTGCATTTTTCATCTCACGCTGCACCTGTGAAACCCACTAGAGATCCAATGAGTCCCTCCTCTTTCCTTTCACCACTCGCTCTGGATGTTGCCCGCGCCGTCTGTGCATTCAAATCACGTCGAGGGTTTTTCGGCCTACTTATCCCATAAGCCGACTCCCTTATTTGTCTTAATACATATACCCACGATGGATGTGGAAGAGTTAATAAATAAATAAATAAATGAAGCCAGGAGTGTGGAGGTTTATGTCCCCTGCCAATCCCCAGTTATGCATAAAAATGCCCCTGAAATGAAATCTTTATCAAAAGAGCCACAAGGTTCTCCTTACAAGGTGTTTTCAAATAAGCGGACGTTATTATCATGCCTCCGTTGGGAAATATGCATTTACAGCTCGGAGAGTGAGAGGCAATAGGGTAACTGTTAACAATGTTTTCCCCAGTTATGGTGCATAATTGCATGCTCGTGTTATTGCACCTTTCTGCCGCCACTAATACAGAGGAAGCCCATTATGGCGGTGCGCTAATGTGAACAGTATCCTGCAGTGGGTGCGCTGTTTAAACAGAGATGCATGAGGACCACTGTTATGAGCACTGTTATGAGCACTGTAGGCCGGGGGAAGGAGGGCACTAACAGCCCCCCCCCCAACGCGGGCGCGTTCAAGCTCTGGGAAAATACAGTTGAGAGGCAACTTTGCCTGTTAGGCTGTAAATATATGGCTTTGTTTGGCATAGTGACACTTTTAGTCCTTTAATACAGTGCATGTACATGATCGTGGAATGATGTTCACAGCATGGTGAAACAGCGGGCTGTAGGCTACATTGTTTTGTATTCTTGAAATAATGATGATACATTGTATTAGTTTACAACTGCAGTCATTTTAAAGTTAGAATTCCAATTGTTCAATTGCCCCATGGTCCCCGCGCGTCGACCTGTGGGGAAGCAGCTGTAGTCGGTCCACAGTGGATTACTCTCCACACGCACCGCTAATGACCATTGACTTTGGCTTTTGGCCGTGAACGCGCACTCCGCGAGCCTCGGCCATTCCTCTACACTTGTGCGCGGACGGTCGCTCCCTGGATGCTGCTGCGCGCAGCCTGCAACCCGATCGGTCCGCCGCTAACGTTCAGAGCATGCCCGCCGCGTCTCGGGTCTGAGGAGGATCAACGGAAGGCAGCTGACTTTGTCCGGTATTTTTTTTATTTTAAGCGCCCCCAGTCAGCACTGCTCTCCCTACACGGGCGAGCGTCACAACGCCGGGATTTGGATTGCTCCGTTTGATTCCTTTGATTTGGTAAAGAGATGTTGCACCGGCGGTTTACAGCCTTTTCTCTCCATCAGCTCACCCCCGGTGCTCGCATCTCCCGCCCTGCGCAATAGCGGCTCGACAGGACAGACGGGGCAAAGAAAAGTATGCGATAAACAAGTGTCAACTAGTCTGTTTCCGTCGGAGCGGAGGAAAAGTTCAAGTTGAAGAAGGAGGATTACGCAGTGAGCGCCGCACATAGCTGGAGGAGCAAAAAAAAAAAAGAAGAAATAAGAAAAGGTATGTGATATTTCAAATACATTCCTCTGGAAACGATGCTGGCGCGCTTGTGTTGTTTACCATCTTCTGCAGACCACAGACGCAAAACATGTGCGCAATCAGTGACAAAACATAGGACGGGGAGGGCAGCGCGGAGCGGTGACATTGAGGTGTCTTTTAATCGGAAGAACATCTCTGGTCCTCCCGTGAGCCCCCGCACTTTATTGCCGTTTTGATCACAGAGGGCTTCCCTTTCGCGGTGCCGTCGATGTGTCGTAGTGTCCACGCTGCCTGGTTAATAGTTCCTGTGCAGGGGGGAGGGGGGGGGGGGGGTGACCTTCTGTAATGTGTCGCTATGGAGTTTTGCGGTCGTTAGAGGTTTTTGCACACATCTGCACGGCGACACAGGCGTTTCTCGTGGCTGGCTTGTTGTGTGTAAAAACGATACTCGTGTCATCGGTTGTTCTTTCTTTTAAAGGGTCACGGTGGCGCGTTAGTCAGAGCCGTCGCGAGGATGAGGGAGGGGAGGGGGGATACTCGGCTAACCTTTAGCTCCCGACGCAGCATCCATCTCACCTCATCGCTCTCCGTACATGCGTGAGAAAGTGAGTTCGCCCTTTGAAATATATATTATATATATATATATATATAATATATATATATATATATATATATATATATATATATATATATATATATAATATGAATATGCTTTCTCGTCATGGTGACAAAGATGGAGTTACTGGCGCGCTTTAATTGGTTGCTTGACCTGTCGTTGGCGCTGGCCTCTGAAGCTCTGCGTCACCGCGGTGCGTCCGCATGTATTCATGAATACTCTCCACATTTTAAAAACACCAATTACTACACTTTTTTTTTCTACAGTCTTTGTACTCATGAATATTTAACCTCAACTTGCTCACACGCTGC